>NC_137221.1:4668719-4691219 GCF_949987685.1 Ammodytes marinus | reverse complement strand
ACGCTTATCTCAACCATCGAAACTAATTGCCTAACCCCAATCCTTACACTAACCCTAACATACATTTAATTCATACCTGCACCTTAAAACCTAGTGTTAACCCTCAAACAGCCCTTTGAAGAAGTGAGGACCAGGAAAAATGTCCTCCCTTTCCAAAACTGCCTACTGAAGTGTTTACAGTGGGATATTAAATGGTTCGATTTACTATATTGGACTGCGAGACGACATTTATATCCTAATATTCAAAAAACAAATTATTGTTAGTTTAATTTGGTCTGGAAGCAACACACTCTATCTTACCCGGAGAAAAAGCAGATTTAGTGTCAGGCTGAGACAATGGAACATTATTATTATGATTGGATGTGATTATTCTATTATGATCATGTCTGACTGTCATCAAGCATTTGAAGTCCTCTACTGATGACATTGTCTGGATGTTAACAACGTCGCTTGTTAATTTGCCTGGGCACTGTGGGGCAGCGGCCGTTAGTGCACTTTGGAGAGTCTTAAATACTGGCCCTGAACATTACGTGACCTTGTGGTGCCGAAATAAGACATTATGATTCCCACCGGAGAGAGAGAGACAGAGAGAGAGAGAGAGAGAGAGAGAGAGAGAGAGAGAGAGAGAGAGAGAGAGACAGAGAGAGAGAGAGAGAGAGAGAGAGAGATGTCTGGTTGGTTTGTACATTTTTAATCACAGCCTATTATTGTCTGATTCAGTAGACTGTTCCTTGGCAGCTTTTGTTACTGATGCTGTTGCTACCGTCATGCTGCATGGACCAACACATGAAAGCAGACACCTGTGCTCTATGTGTGTCTCTCTTCTCCTCTCCTGATAGCAATGGTAGACTAATCCATGTTAATTAACCAAGTTCCGAATGTCACATTTGCATAAAGTTTGTCTCGTAAACATTTTCCATCCATGCACTTTATGGGCACAATATGTACAGGGATAATTTTTAAATCTACATATCACTATTTATATATTTATTTTTAAACCATTTTTGTCATTTGGTCTTTGTTGTTGTGTCATCATTTTATTTGTCAACTGTCTTATTGTGTCTTTGTGTTTTGTGTCACTTAGACATTTAAACACTCACTGCTGCTGGAGAGTGCCACACTGTATTTCGCTGTGTACTACAGTGACAACACAATCCTTGAATCTTGAATCTTTAAGAAGTCACATCTTTTTGATTTTGTAATTACGTATATGTGCTGTATACTTTACATGCTGTATATCCTTTAACATCTTTGTGAATGAGAGCTTTGCCTCAATGATCTATTGAGATTAAATAAAAAGCTTGAGTGAATTAGCATTCGTCTCTTGGTCGATGTGGGAAGTTTCTCCACCTGTGTTCACCCGATGGGATTTATTTTTTACCGACAGTTTCATCTACTGACTGCTGATTCACAGTCAAGCCGGCACCTATACAACTGGCATACAAAGGATAGATAATACAGTGCGTGCGTGCGTGTGTGTGTGTGTGTGTGTGTGTGCGTGTGCGTGTGCGTGTGCGTGTGTGTGTGTGTGTGTGTGTGTGTGTGTGCGTGTGTGTGTGTGCTTCAAATAAAACATAAATGCTTGAACTACTGGCAGGTTGCCAACATGGTTGACCTTGGACAGTAAGACAAAGAACACACACACACACACACACACTCAGATGTCCCCAGTTACCAATACACAACGTGAGTGACCTGCAACAAATGCCCCTTATGGAGAAGAGAAGTGGGATGACGAAAATGCTGACGTCATGTGGAGCCACACACACACACACACACCTACACACACACCTACACACACACACACACACACACACACACACGCAGCTACCTTCATGACGAAGAAGAGTATGAGTATGAGGAAGACGCTGACGTCGGGGTGCAGCCAGGCAGCAGAGCGACCCAGACCCACGGGATACGGAGCGCCAGAGATCTTTGTCCAGGTGAAGTTATCAAACAGAGAGTTGATGCATTCCCTGGGCATCAGCTGGAGAGAGAGAGAGGGGGATGAGGGATGGAGGTATAGAGGGATGGAGGGATGGAAGAAGGGTTAGGGGGTAAAAGAGGGAACAAGGGAGGGGTAGGGAGTAGAATAAATTGAAGAGAGACTTACTTATTTTTAAATTTTTATAAGAAATTGGAGATTTTTTTTTTTTTAAGGATGCCAAATTTATTTATTAGTATTCTTCCGGACAATTACACACAATACATAATTTTCTCATTGCATATTCATACATATTACTTTGTGTTATCGTCCGAAGGGAAGCAGGAGAAGCCAAAGGCTTATCGGGTCCCGCCCCCACTGCCATAAGATTCAGATACACAGATACACAGCTACTACAGTTAGAATTTTTTTTTTCTTTTTTTTAAGAAGAATCATTCTAAAACACAGATAATTTTAGGTCTCTATTTTCCTCTCTGCCTGTATATGGCCTTGTCCATTTCTTCTCTAGTAACCTAAACACATCTGCAAAACTGCAAATTGCCAGTTAGTTAATATTACCATGGTAACAACTATTGTCACTGGGGTCCAGACAAAAGATTAAAAACAAAGACATTCAACATTACCAATACTATCAGTATTTCACCATTGACTATATTTTGTTCTACTGTTAAATTCACATTTCCTTCTTAACAGATGTGTGAGAATTTTGAATAGTTTGTTGAATTGTTGAACGTGAATTTAACCACTACACCACGAGCGCCCCACACACACACACACACACACACACACACACACACACACACACACACACACACACACACACACACACACACACACTTAAGACAAGTGAACAATAGGAAATATCAATTCAATTCAATTCAAGAAGGGCCATATCCATGAAGCTTGTAGCAGAAGGGATGGGTGGCCTTGTCCAATGACTCATCCTCTGTTGTGATGACTCATAAATGACTAATTGACTCCAAACACTTTGCTCATCATTCACAGACGCCTAAGAGCTTCAGAGGTTTGCTCACAGGCACAGAGCCACACGCAGCTGCATAACGCCACCGCCGCCGGACAAAGAAAACTAAAAACAACATCAACGTCATTTAGATTTTTCTACTTTTTTGCGCTTCATACTTGAACTAAGGGGTTGAATCTATGGAGTTTGTTTCTTTATTCAAGAGTGTGGTCGTTCTATTTCTATTTTATTTCATGTTTACTCTTTAAAGGTGGACTCAGCAATTCTGGAGAAGGGTTGTTGTCATTTATTTTATTTTTTTCAAAATCAGTAAATATCCCCTCACGATCCGCTACCTGTCCATACTGTATGTGAGCTCAAAAAAAAATCAAGTGTTAATACACAGCTTAGGCTCTATGTACAGGCTAGTTGCTAGCTACGATGGGCTCCCTTTGTTTACATACTAGTATAGATAGATATTATAGAGCTACATACCAGGTTACAGAGCCTAGGCTGTGTATTTTTTCTTCAGCACACACGGTACGAACAGGTAGGGAATTATAAGGAGATATTTACTGATTATGACATAAAGCGATTTTGACAACAAGTGCACTCCAGAATCACTGACTCCACCTTTAGATGGAGGAAATAGTATCTGTCAACTAGCGATTTATTTTCCAAAGTGAAATGATTTAAATTTAGACTTGACTTCACTCCACAGTTTGTTCTAAAGGTGTGACATATTTCTTAATGAGGCTGTGAAAGACATGCACGACGAAATATGTTAAGGTGTTGCTGACTGACAAATGCAAACAGATGGTTACACATGCACTTAATCTTATAACACACACACACACACACACACACACACACACCTGGTTCATACGTATTGGTCTATTGTTAGCGGCTGTGAGACACATGAATAGCACAGTGCAGCTGGGCCACAGATGAGGAGCGGAACACTGATGGTGACCGTTCAGAAATTCTAGTATAGATTTCTGTTTGGAGTCGGTGAATATCTCCTAACAATCTGCTACCTGGGGGGCGCCTTTAGCTCAGTCGGTAAGGCGTCCCCTCCCCGGGCCGGGCCCAGCAGCAGACCCGGGTTCGATTCCCGCCCGCGGTCGTTCTCTGCTTGTCACTCCCCTCTCTGCCCCATTTCACCTCTGTCTCTCTGCACTATCAATAAAGCATAAAAATGCCCAAAAAATATCTTAAAAAAAACAAAAAAACAATCCACTACCTTGTCTGTACTGTGTATGCGCCTCAAAATAATTTGGTTTTGATAAATATTAAGTATTCAATACTAAGCATTCCATGTAGAGAAAATATGTTTTGTAAACTAACTGGAGGCTCTGTGAATGTAAACAAATGCCCCTTCCTCTGAAACTGCATAGTGCACCTTTAACACCTTTAAGACCGTTAAACCTGCAGTGTGTAGAATTTTGGGTTTTATTTCCTAGCAGATTTTGTAGAAAGTAATTATAATATCCATAAGTACATTTAATTTAGTGCATAATAGCTGCATTTTTTTTTTAATTATTATTTTTTCCCTTAGAAAGGGTCTCGTATATGTCCATATTTCTGCATATTTAGGACCAAGGCCTAGTGCCGCCATCTTGAAAGTGTCATAGTTGGAATGTGTTGTTCTTGTCCTTGAAGGCCACTGTAGCTTCTGTTATTATTCGAAAGGGGTGGGGTTACCCAGGGAGCGTTGCATTCTAGAACTTTGTAGAACTTTCTTGATGATGTCATATTACACACTGCACCTTTAACACGCTAGACAGAAGAGTGTATAAGACATGCGCTCCTCTGACCTCTCCCGCCATGAACTGTCCAAACCCAGGAGGGAACGTCAAGGTGGAGATGACCAGAGTTACTACAGCGGGGAAGACCAGCCGGCTAGGAGGAGAGACAGGAAAACACATTCATGAATACAAGTTATAGTATAATAATAATACTGTATTATACTGTGGTGCATCTGCAAACATTTGAATATCATTGAAAAGCTCATTCAAAAAAGTAAAACTTTCATATATTCTAGATTCATTACACAAAGTGAAACATGTCAGGCCTCTCTTCTGTTTTATTTGAGATGATTACGGCTTACAGCTCATGGAATAAAAAACCCAGTATCTCAAATTATATGAATAATATTACATGAAACCAATCAAAAAACGATTCATAATACAGAAATGTCGACCTTCTTAAAATAATGTTTATCATAGAATCAAAGCACAATGAACAATCCTAACCAATCAAAACACAGACAGTACTGGACTCACTATTTGGTGAGGAAGCGCGTCATGGCATTACGTCGTTTCATAAACAGAACGACCTGTCTGTTGAGATAGACGAAGAACGCTCCCAGGAACCCACAGCAGATCCTACAGAGAAGAAATTAAAGGTGGAGTCAGTGATTCTGGAGAACGCTTGTTGTCAAAATCACTTTTTGTCAAAATCAGTGAATAACTCGATTTGCTACCTGTCCTTAAACTAATCTAATGTTAATACATAGCCTAGGCTCTGTAAACGGGAATGTTGCTAGCTACGTTGGGCCCCCTTTGTTTACACACCAGTTTACAGAGCCTATAGGCTGTGTATGAACACCACATTTTTTAGCTGGTCTACCATTTCGACATGTCTCTCTTTTTCCTCTACTGATGTTAATGGTCAAACACTAAATTGGTTTGTTCGTTTTTTAAATGTCACATTTGCATAAAGTTTGGCTCATTAGCATTTTACATCAGTTTGGTGACACACCTGTGCAAACACGTGTGCTGCCAGAGTACACACACACACACATTCACACAGACAATCAATCTCTCACACACACACACACACGCACACACACACACACACACACACACACACACACACACACACACACACACACACACACACACACACACACACACACACACACACACACACACACACACACACACACACACACACACACACACACACACACACACACACACACACACACACACACACACACACACACACACACACACTGCCAAGTTATTGTCTCAGTTCTCTCACCCAATAATGGCGAATGCCGGCAGCTCCTGCAGATCAAAAGGGAAATCCATGCGGAAGTTTGTCCTGAACAGAGCAGTGATGGTTACTGTGTGATAAAGACATAAAGAAAAGGCACAAAGGTCACATTTATTTTTATTTATTCATATTGTTTCGTAGGAGCAAACATAGCTTAGCATCTTACTATGTTATTGTTCACGTTTTTTTTTTTTTTTTTTTTTTTTTTTTAACCTTTATTTATACAGGTAAATCCCATTGAGACCAAAGACTCTTTTACAAGGGAGACCTGTTTTCCTTTCCCACGTTACCATTCACACACACATTCATACACCGATAGCAGGCTAACTATCGACATTCACACGAGGCAAGGTGGGTGAAGTGTCTTGCCCAAGGACACAACAACTATGGCACAAGTGGCAGGGCGGGAATCGAACCTCCAACCCTTTGATCATCGGCCGACCCGCTCTACCAACTGAGCCACAGTCGCCCCCGTTTACAGCATCATACAACAATTTTCTGGAACTCAATTGATATTCTTATGAGGTATTACGGTAACCTGAATACTCTGCTAGTACATGGTGGAATAGGACCCCACCTAGAGGTAAATGTGGAATGTGCATCAAATAAATACATTGAAAGTGACAATAAAAAGATGTCACAGTTTCCAAGTGATGGTAATTGAAGTAAGGGCGCCCTCTAGTGAAAGTTTGATAAAGACATGTCTATGGCTATACTTGTGAGGACACTCATTGACATGATTCATTCTCTAGCCCCATACCCTAACCATCAGAACTAAATGCCTAACCCCAACCCTTACACTAACCCTGACATAAACCAAATTCATACCTAAACCTTAACACCTAGCCTTAACCTTCAAACAGCCCTTACAAAGCCTGTCCCAAAGTGAGAACCAGATAAAATGTCACTTTCCAGAAAACGTCCTCACTAAAACTCAAATTGGTTCTCACAAAGATAGGTGTACAAGTACAAACACACACACACACACACACACACACACACACACACACACACACACACACACACACACACACACACACACACACACACACACACACACACACACACACACACACACACACACACACACACACACACACCTGCATCTTTGTTGAAGACAGATAGCACTCTGAATATGAAGGCACTAAACGTAGCAGCAAAGTATCCTCTCCAGTAGTTTCTAACGGCAAAGTATGTGGACGTTACCTCGATACTGAAGAGCACACCTGGGGAGAAATAATACAAGACAGGGACCATGAACTTTATTTATATATTATATTATAATATTGTACATATTATATCATTTGTATAATATTTATGAAAACAACACACCAATGTACAGCTAAAGCAAGGGACACGCAAACAACCTGATATCTACAAATGGCAACATTTTAGTATATTTTCAAATTCCAAAATGTTGAACAGAGCCCCCAATGTTGGTTTAGGTGTGCATGGACATCAAATGAGTGGGATCTGTATAACAAAATGTATGGTTGAGGGGTAATACAGTACCCGAGTAAAACCACCCAACACTAATGCAGAGACAGACAGCCTACCTACTACATGCATGACAAGTAAAAAAAAAAAAAATGAATAGAATAGTAAAGTTAAAAGTGTGTGTACCTCCAAGAGGAGTGCCGAAGCAGCAGCCCACCCCCACAGCACAGCCCACTGTCAGGATGTCTGTGTAACAGTATGGGTTCTACTGAGACAGAGAGAGAGAGAGCACACAGGAGTCACAACATGTACTGTAACAAGAGCAATATCTCATAACGTATCAACATTCTTACAATCACACTTAAAGTTGCATCGAGGAACTTTTAATTATTTCTGAAACAGTCAAAGTGTCAAAGTTTCCCTCTGATGATCATAACTTGCATGTAACAGTAAACAAGACCATCAGTGCAAAGAATGCTGTTTTTATTTAGTTTTTCTTAATGCCTTTGTCATGGGGTATACGCTCACCCAGGAACAAAAGCTGGCATAGTAAAAACACTACCGCTTTTGTCCAAAGGGGGTGCAATAATTAACACAAACTGAAAGTTCTTCGGAGCACCTTTAATAATACATTTTTATAATAAATTGTATTTGTTGGCGCTTTTCTGAACACTAAAGGTCACTGTACAGTTTTACAACAAAAAGCAATACAAACAGAATACTTGTACTAATTCTAATTTTAATATTTTTTTTCCCGCAACATGAACTTACCTGATAAGCTCCTGAGAAGAAGGACATGAACCGGCTGAGGACGGCAGCACAGATACTGGCGATGTGAACGAACGGGCCCTTAAGCAGAGGAGGGGAGGAACCAAGATTAGACACTTAGAAAGCAGTTTAAAGCATACAGTACAACTCCACTTTGTACAATATGTATATATTTATAATTAGTCAGTACACTGTTATATTCTGTATATTATTAATGTTATGTAATATTGTACACTTACATTTTATTAAGCATACAGTACAAGACCTAAAACTAAGGTTGGTTTATTATTATAGTGTAAAAAGTATCTTTTTAACCAGCAGAGGGCGTAATCTACTTATGATTTTGATTTGACTATGATTTTTGAGACAGCATAAGGTTAATTGAAAAAAAAAAATAGAGGATAATATAGGGTGAGGGGGGGGGGGGGGGGGGGGGCAGATATCCAAATCCAGGTATCGAATCGGTACCGAGAAAATTGGGTCAGGGCATTTGTATTAAAAGTATGATTGTCCCAGGTCACCCACCTCTTTGCCTACGGGCATCCCACTGCCCAGAGCTGCAGTCAGACCGATGACTTTAGCGATGAAAGCTTTGAGAGTCAGATACTCCTTTAGCACCACTCCTCTCAGGATGGTCTTCAGCTCCGGGATCCCAGAGCCTGACACACACACACACACAGACACAGACACACACACACACACACACACACACACACACACACACACACACACACA
Organism: Ammodytes marinus; assembly: GCF_949987685.1. NCBI lineage: Eukaryota > Metazoa > Chordata > Actinopteri > Uranoscopiformes > Ammodytidae > Ammodytes > Ammodytes marinus. Next base: position 4,682,310 of record NC_137221.1, on the reverse strand, counting down.
CACACACACACACACACACACACACACACACACACACACACACACACACACACACACACACACACACACACACACACACACACAGACACACAGACACAGACACAGACACAGACACACAGACACAGACATAGACACACACACACACACACACACACACACACACACACACACACACACACACACACACACACACACACACACACACGCACACACACACACACACGCACACAGGGGAGCAGGAGGAGGAGGAGAGGTTTAGGAAGGACAATTGCAGTTATTAAAGTTATGCAGTGAATTTCTGTTGAATACTGTGTGTTTAACCCATTGATGACTATGGCAATCTAGGATGCATGTCCTTAATGCCTGAGGGTTTTCTGAAAAAATAGTACGAATTGTCAACTCTACCAAAACCTTAATATCTAAGCCTGTGTAGCACATAGAAACATGAAATAAAATACATTTAAAAGTTAAGGTTCACAGGTTTTATTTAAACATGCTCCCTTAGCGCTTACAAACCAACAAATATTTCTAAAAATCGTCAAAATTAGATGAATTAGAAAATTATTAAATATTGTTAATAAATAGATGCAATGTGTTGTGTGATTTTCGTCAGTAGTCTATAGTAGACCTTGATTCTGCGCACCAAACGCCACTAACTGTTCTGTCGCCGACATAGCTGGCGTATTTTTTCTATTATTTTGTTTTATTTTTTTATTTTTTTGATTGACATGATTTTCGGCAAACCACACAACTTTTGGGTGGTCACGTGGTCTTAAAAAAATCAACAAAACCCACCTCATGTGTATTTGAACCAATGACAGTGCATTCTATGCTGGGAATGCCATGAAAATTAGATAAAGTAATAATGCTGCGCGACGCAGCATCAGGCAGGAGAGCCAATGTGGCATCGCGCAGCAGCCGTCATCAATGGGTTAAAGAACACATTGAAGTCATTTTCAAAATGTTTATTGATTTTTTCTAAATGGTTATGATTTACTAACCGGTTACACCCTAATGCCTACTACATTACAAATCTAAACTGTCTAATATGCAGTTGATAAAGGCAGAGAAGCACAGAGAGCCATGAGAAAGTGTGGGCATGCTAACAGACCGATAGCTTGAGGAGCGACCAGGTGACAGAAGAGAGAGGAGAAGAGAATGAAGATGATGGGATATGAGACCCAGGCCAGGAACTGCAGCGGGACATTCCCCTTCAGCTCCACATAGATCCACTTATACACTGATAGAGGGGGGGGGGGGGAGGAGAGAGTAAGGGAGAGGGGGAAAGAAAGAAGAGAGAAAATAATAAATAAATAAATAAATAATTAGGATTTGAAAAGACAAGTGAGTAAGAAAAAAGAAAGAAAGAGTTCCCTATAATGTTTTGAAATTTTAAGATTATTTAAGTGGAGCCCACTGCGTTTTCCTTACACTGCATTTGTTGGTAATCGTTGTCTTTCTGTAAATGTTTTAATTGTGCAAATAATAAAATACCTCAAAAAATAAATAATAATTTGAACAGAAGTAGGAGATGCAAGATATGAATGAAAAAAGCATTGAAGGACAAAGAATAAGAGAAAAATGCAAGTGTCTTATTTAGTATGTTTTTCTTGTATTTCTAAAGCTATAGTATGTAACTTTTTCATTTGAATTGGTTTCATTTAAGCCATCGCCAAATTAGTTGACACAAGGTTGATTAAGCCTATCATCTCCACAAAACAGCAAGGGAGCGTTGACATCTAGAATCTCACCACCAGTTGACGCTGTTATTACACACTGCACCTTTAATGGCTTCTGCAATGCATTGTGGGTAACTTACGTTGCAGGCTCTTTGCGCTGGCGTAGTCCATAGTCCAGCTGACCAGCGCCATGGTGATGCCCAACAGAAGCAGGAAGATCCAATCCTCCCCCAACCGCGTCACGAGGAACCGCTGAACCCGCGCTATGCAATCTACACAAAGCCAAACAAACCATCAGAAAATAGGAACAATACAGGAAGCTACTGTATCTACATATTTACTTAAAGTTGGAGTCAGTGATTCTGGAGAATAATTTTTTGTGTATCTGTGAATATCTCCTCACGATCCGCTACTTACTACTGTGTGCGCTGAATGCTTTTCTTTTTTAAATATACACAGCCTAGGCTCTGTAAACTGGTATGTAAACAAAGGGGGCCCACCGTAGCTAGCAACAGGCCCATTTACAGAGCCTAGGCTGTCTATTAACACAGAATAATTTATTTCAGTACATATATGTGGCTGATCATGATGAGATATTCACTGATTTTGACAACAAGCGTTCTCACCTCTACACTTGGAGTACGATCGTTTCTTCTTGATCGATGAGGTAATGTCTGGTTCGGCGGTCTGTTCGTCAGCCGTCTCCGCCTCCAGATTAAACTGTGTTCTGTTCCTGTGTCTGGCGTGGAAACCGTGTCCCTGGCGACCGTGGAATCCATTCTGTCCCCGGCGGCCGTGCCCATGTCGCGTGCGCCCCCCGCGGTTGCTACGGGGAAGGCTGCCATGTTTCTTTATCTGTCGCTCTGTCAGCAGCCGCGTCGCCTCCCGACGGCCCGACCCGCCCTGGTGCTCCTGGTACTCCCCATAGAGCTGGAGAGAAATCAATTCATATAAGATAAGATATACTTTATTCATCCCAGCAGGGAAATGGAGGTGTTCCAGCCGCCAGCATACATATACAGTATACACACAACACAACACATATATACATACATATCCCACCCATACAAAAAAATTAGTCTAAATTACATAGCCAAGATAAAAAAGTGGTATGGATGGTCCATATTAATTATATCAATTTATCAATTAATCAATTAGTACACAACTGGAACACATCATGTTATAATGCCCACGTCTAGGGTTTCCAAGAAACAATTTAAAGTGATGCTTTGCCCAAAATGGTGAAGTACGTTAAACCAATGAAAGTATTTATTTACAAAACCAAGTGAGCAATATATTTACTAATATCAAGTTTTCATTCAATACGAGGTTGAAATGCGTGACTGTTTATTTATGTATTTGGTGACTTAAGGTGGAGTCAGTTATCCTAGAGAACGCCTGCAAAATCAGTGAATATCTCCTAACGATCCACTACTGTGTGTGCTGAAAAAGAAAATCCATTGGACACAGCCTAGGCTCTGTAAACGAGCAAGTGGCCTCCTTGTTTACATAGACTTTGTTAACTTACCAGTTAACATAGCCTAGGCTGTGTATTTACACTGGATTTTTTTTCAGTGCACAGACAATACGGACAGGTAGTGGATTGTGAGGAGATATTCACTGATTTTGACAACAAGCTTTCTATAGAATCACTGACTCCACCTTTAATTTCCAATCCAATCCAATCAGACATAAGCATGTATTGTACAGGTAGTGAGCGTAGTGGGATCGAGTGTGAATGTGGAGTATGTTAGTCCCTTTTAAAAATAAGCCGGACCACGAGTTAAACCCAAACAGCTCTATGGAAGCGGAAACACGGGCCCTGCCTCAAGATTTATCACCTCAGTCTGGACATCTGGGCAAGAGATTTATTCTCATACAGTATCTGTGTCGTTCCCTCTCTCACGTCAGCATACATATGAATTAAAGTATCATAGAAAAGTCGATTAAGAAGTGAAAAGTTCATATATTCTAGATAGTGAAACGTGTAAGGCCTTTATTTTGTTTTAATGTCGATGATTACGGCTTACAGCTCACGCAATGAAAAATCCAGTGTCTCAAAATATATGAATATGACATAAAACAAATCAAAAAATTGATAATTTGCTGTATAATATAGAAATGCCGACCATGTGAAGAGTATGTTTATTCTGGAGTAATTTCACTTGATGTGTAACAAATCTAGAATATATGAAATATTCACTTTTTGAATAGAATTACAGAAAAAAATGACTTTTCATTAATATTGTAATTTTCTAAGATGCACCTGTATGGAAGCATTGTATATTTTAGCACCTTTCCACAGTTATGTAACCAGGGCAACAATACATTCTGGGTAGATCATCGTCAGACAATAGATGATCCAGGAATATAACTGACGAGCTCGTAAGTCGAGTCCGCGCTGACACTTTGCTGTCACCTTTCAACAGCTTCTGATTTAGCAGCTTCGTGGACAGAATGACTGATTGATGGATTAAGACGCATAACACACACACACACACACACACACACACACACACACACGCACACACACATCACACAGACAGACAAGACAAGACAAGACACACACACACACAAAGAATAACAATGCAAGGACACACATACTGCACATACACTTTCACACTTGTAAACACACACTGTGCTACACACATACACATCACTTATCTCTTAATTTTTTCCAGAGCTGTATACAAACCCACACACACACACACACACACACACACACACACACACACACACACACACACACACACACACACACACACACACACACACACACACACACACACACACACACACACACACACACACACACACACACACACACACACACACACACACACACACAAACACACACACACACACACAGTAGCTTCTATACATTCTCCAAATCAAAGGGGTTAGCAAGGGAGCATTGCAATCTAGATTCTCACCACACTAGATATACTACTAAATACTCCGATATTGCACACTGTACCTTTAAGCAACAGCATTTTCAAACTTGACTTGGAGAAAGACTTCACCAAAATACATTGCATAATATTCTTAGAGAAGAGGTCCCATGCTTTCTAAGAGGGGACTGTTTTTCTTCTCCATCATAGATTATTCCTGAGGTGGTGAAACAGATATCACCTCACCATAGTGAAATGCCAAACAGATACATGGCACACTGTCAACATCACACCTCACGCAACCATTCATCTTTACACTATAAGTTGTCCCAGTATATCCTTCTCTCTTTGTCATTAGATCATGTAAGAGCTTTCACTTTCATCCTTCTCTAACACAAACATCAAGGGATGATCATGATGATGGATGATAACTGTTTGTTACTAGTACTACTTGTAACAACTTGTTTACATACAGCCCCGGAAAAAATTAAGAGACCAGTCTGGATTTTTCTTAAATCTTTATCTCTCCATTACATATTGAAAATGCTCTAAATGACAATATTTTTATTGTGAATTTGGTTGGGAGTAGTTTATATTTTAAAACCAAAATGTTCATTCTACTCAAACATATGCCTATAAATAGTAAAACAAGAGACACTGAACATTTGGAGTGGTCTCTTAATTTTTTTCCAGAGCTGTATGTATTGGCCTTTTCCACTCTTCTATATTATACAGTTTAACCTCCAGAAATCGTTTTACTTTTAGAAATGTGTCTGCCTGTTTCCGCTCTTTGTTTTTATTATCTCTTAAATGCAATTTAGATATTTCTTTAATTAATAATATTATATTATTATATTATATATAGCTATTAATATTTCTTAATTTTGCAAATGTAATTGAACGCCCGTTAAGCACTTTGAATTGCCTTGTATCTGAATTATGCAATAAAATAAACTTGCCCCGACTTGCCTACAAAGATAGGGTCAGCTGATGACATTTTTTTTATTTTAAATTTAATTTTTTAAGATTGAGACATGGACGTGTGTTTGGAAATGCAGTCAGCTGTTGACTAACTTCACTACCAAGCAGCCCAGGACGTCCCAACATGCCTCCCCCCTCTCAGTAGAGTCTGTTTTGTTGCTAGTAATCCATCCTTCCAACCCTCCATTACCTCTTTCAACCTCTCCTTCCAGGCCAGGGTAACTCTACTCTGCACTAATCACTTATTCTACTAGCCCATAACTCTCTCTCTCTCACACACTCTCTCTCTCTCTCCCCTATCTACCTCTCACTCTCTCTCCCTCCCTCCCTCCCTCCCTCCCTCCCCCCTCTCTCTCTCTCTCTCTTTCTGTCTCCCTCTCTCTCTCTCTACGCGGGTGAAACATTACTCTGGGATTCTGGGGCTAAATTTAGCACCAGTGAGATCCAATATTCCTAATCATACTTCCCACACCTCTCTCACCTTTCAATAACTCCTCATATTATTCACTTTCTCCCACGGCTCTTTCTTTCCGTTACTCCATTTGTCTTTAAAGGCAATTCTGTAGAACACTTGTTGTCAAAATCACTTTTTGGTCAAAATCCTGTATAGCTCCTCACGATCCACTACCTGCCTATACTGAGTGAGCGCTGAAAAAAATGCCAGTGTTAATACACAGCCTAGGCTCTGTACAAGGGTATATTGCTAGTTACGGTTGGCTCCCTTTGTTTGGAAACCCTTTGTTTACATACCAGTTTACAGAGCCTAGGCTGTGTACGTACACAACAACGTTTTTCAGCGCACACACAGTATAGACAGGTGCCAAACGCTACCAAAGCTCATTGCGCACACAGGCACAGCCACAGAGAACACATGCAGGGCAGCAATAGTGAACAAGCATGCACAGATTAAAGGTGGAGTCAGCAATGCTGGAGAACGTTTGTCGAAAATATCACTTTTTGTATATTTTTTTGCATAATCAGTGAATATCTCCTCACCTTTATAAAACACCAACAGACTTCCCCTGGATGGACCCCCTCTACTTTACAGAGAGGTAAGTAAGTAAAAAGTATTTATGTAGCGCTTTTCACAGACAGGGTCACAAAGTGCTTTACAATGTGCATAGAAAATAAAAGCATATTAAAATACTAGTAATTACGTCTAAGAATAAAAATAATTATAATGGACAGGTAGCAGATGCTTGCCGATAGTGATCATGTGTTGTTTATTTTCCAAACTGTATCGTATCACACTGTGAGAATGATCTGTCTGTCTATCCGTCGGCCCTTTGTTGTTGTCCACATGCCTTCTTAGAGAGCTGCCTGTGTGTACTGCACAACTGAATGTGAATGCATGCCGTGATGAGATGTCATTTGAAGTCACACCTAATGCACATGAAGGTCTCTTCTAAAATAGAGAAGGGTTTAACTCCATACATACTAAATGACTGTCAACTACCCGGCACTGTGCCCAGTCTACTGTATGTAGCAGATTGCACTATTAAGAGGGATCTTTGTCTTTAAGTGTGTTTTGTTTATTTGTTGTATTTGCATTTTAATAAGATGTTCATGAAGATTACCCATCAACGTCAATGTTTGTCTGGTTTAAAGGTGAAGTCAGCAATTGTAGAGAATGCTTGTTGTCGAAATCACTTTTTGGCAAAATCAGTAAATATCTCCTCACCACCAGTTTTTCTTGCACTGTGCACTGAAAAAACAACACTGTTGTTAATACGCAGCCTAAACTTACACAGGCTTTGTGTTAATACTAGATTTTTTCAGCTCACACACAGTACAGACAGGTGGCTGATTGTGAGGAGATATTCACTGATTTTGACGACATTTTATTTTGACAAGCAAGCATAGCTGACACCACCTTTAAATGTAGCTAATTTACAGTATCTTTAAGTGACCATTAACTATGAAATTATTTGACCATGCACATACTTCTTTTGAGAAGAAAGGTAAAAGTGACACAGGACCCCTGTTGCCATTAGTGACAGTGTAAACATGAGGGTTACCACAACCAAAATTCACTCATACAACTTCCGTGACCACCCAATAGGCGTAGGGTTTCAACAACCATTAAGTACTATACGTTCCTCGTAAACACAAGCCCTCACATAGCGGCACGTCAACACAGCAATAGCACTAGAGCTGTATGGATTAGTCTTCAAGGATTGTGAGGTGGAAAGAATGAGCTCATATTTCCAATCATGCATTTTTCTATATATTGTAAAATGAACTTTGCCAGATATTGAAATGCAAAAAAAAATCTTTAAATATTATTGGAGGATGTTGAGTAGTTTGAAGTGAAGATTTTGAAAACAAATAAAGGGCTACAAGATCAGGCTAAAAAGCTTCATATAAAATGTAAGGAAAATACAGGTCCAATAATTAAAAAAAAGTAACTCAAATGTTTGATGAGAGTCTAAAGTGATCTGTCATCCTGTTATTTTATTAAAATATATTGTTTATCGTGAACTGTGCTCACCACAAAAAGGAGGAATTATAAACAGGGCTTTTGTTTCACATTACATAACAAACTACAAGTGTTCCTATTCTTGTAGTCGCTTACTGTACATCCCAAAACAAGCCAAAGGACAGTGAGGCCTTTATAACAGAACACTCCAAACACATGATGACAATCCTCCAGATGTAACTAACAAATGGTAAAGGATTAGCACCGCTGCAAATGACTTGATCGGGTTCCAGCTCGGGACCTTGAACGAACACACGCACACACACACACACACACACACACACACACACACACACACACACACACACACACACACACACACACACACACACACACACACACACACACACACACACACACACACACACACACACACACACACACACACACACACACACACACACACACACACACACACACACACACACACACACACACACACACAGTGGTGTCTCTCTCGCTCAGTTTCTTAAAACACACACACAAACACACACACATAATGAACAGATTAACAATGCAAGGACACACGTACTGTACACTTTCACACACTTGTAAACACACACTGTGCTACACACATTACATAAAAGTCCTTCTCTACATGTGTTAATACGAACCGGGGCTTAAGGAACCAGGCGCAGAAAGGGTAACGAACAGGTGGCCGGCAGAGGAGGAAACTACAAGACGGTGTCAATGTGTGTGTGTGTGTGTGTGTGTGTGCGCGTGTGTGTGTTTATGGGCACGCCAAGATCAGGGGTGAAGGAGGTGCACGGGGTTCTATGCACCTGTCGCGTGACAAAGTGCGTGACCCGTGTTGTTATACATCGGCTAATTGGTCTTCACTATGTCCAGAACTCTCTCTCACACACACACACACACACACACACACACACACACACACACACACACACACACACACACACACACACACACACACACACACACACACACACACACACACACACACACACACACACACACACACACACACACACACACACACACACACACACACACACACACACACACACACACACCATAGGTTAAGACAGGCTCCATCCATGCACATGTGGCTTATACCGCCAACACAGGTGCGTCATGCAAGAACGACTTGAGAGAAATTGCCATGAAAGACAGGTGGACAGACGTAGACATAGACGGATGGACAGACATACAGACAGACAGACAGAGAGAGAGAGTGAGAGTGAGAATAAGAGGAAGAAAAGAGGGACACTGACCAGGGTTTGCTTGTATCTCAGAGCCTTCCTTTCCGACGCATCTGCGGCCATTGACACACTGTCGCTGGCCCAAAAATAAACTCACCCGCTCGCCCTCGGTCTCAGCATTACCAGGACTGCTCTGGATGCCCGGCCAGGAGGCTCTCACACACACACTCACACACACACACACACTCACTCAGGCACACACACACACACACACACACACACACACACACACGCAAATGGATACATACACTCATGTACACACACACACACACACCGACACTCTCTCTGTCACACACACGGTGTAAACTAGCACCAGCTGGGGTTACCCCCTGTGCCCCACGCACACTGCCAAACCCCTGTGACGTGAGGTCAGCAGTACATAAGAAAGACTCAATACCAGATTTGTCAAAGTCATTTAAAGTTTGGAACCAAATACTTTTATTGCCCAACATCGAAAAAAACAACATCTAAAGAGACACGGGACGCCCGAGAAGCAATCGCCCGCCGCTGCAAAGTCCTGGATCAAGCTACAGTATGTCAACACGGCCATAATATAAAACTACAGTCATGTGCATGTGGGTACGCTTCTGTTGTTCTCTGCACTAGCAACTCCTACTGGCTGCTCAGAGCACCTGTGTGTGTGAGTGTGTGTGTGTGTGTGTGTGTGTATATGTGTGTGTGTGTGTGTGTGTGTGTGTGTGTGTGTGTGTGTGTGTGTGTGTGTGTGTGTGTGTGTGTGTGTGTGTGTGTGTGTGTGTGTGTGTGTGTGTGTGTGTGTGTGTGTGTGTGTGTGTGTGTGTGTGTGTGTGTGTGTGTGTGTGTGTGTGTGTGTGTGTGTGTGTGTGTGTGTGTGTGTGTGTGATGCCCTTTCAGTGAAGCTCCGGGTGGCACATGACACCGTGCAGAGTAATCAGTGTCTCCCTGTCACGGGGTTCCTGCAGACTTTCCATAATAAATTTCCATATCTCCAGATCAAATTTCCCAGACTTCTTGGTAAATTTTTCCGTCCATATTTGACATCTGGATATGATAAGTCAGATGCTTATTGTGTTAATAAATGGTTTTTAAAACAAACTGTTAACACAGCAATACAGATACTCGAGTTGTGAAGACTTTAGCCTCAGGAAAGACATAAGAATCTAAAAATATGGATTTCATTCTCAGTCAAAAACTCAAATGTGTGTATACAAACTGATTATAATACTATCATTTATACTTCTTTAAACAAAATGGCTGCTTATAAGAACGACCAACATTGATTCATTCAACCAAAACTAACCTGATAATTGGACTTGACTTATATATCGCTTTTTAGCCGATTTTCTCAGCCCCAAAGCGCTTTACATTTCTTACCACATTCACCGATTCACACACACACTCATACACCGATGGTAGTAAATGCCATGCAAGGCGCTCTCTGAACCATCTGGACCAAATTGGGGTTCAGTGTCTCTTTGCCCAGGGACACTTGGACATGTGGCGGGGAGACGGGGGATTGAACCTCCCACCCTGCACCCCAGAAGACGCCCTCCCTACCCACTTCGCCACTGGTAAATTATTTAGTGCACCAACGCAAAGTAAGAAGGAACTTTGTTTTGACGAAACAAGCCATTGGAGGCCGAAACCAGAAACAGAAAGTTGTTTACATATCAACAGAGTGAGAGAAGCGAGACTGATTTGGCTAAAGCAGACATAAACAACAGTTTAAATGTCTTCCCAAAGGAACATGTATCAGGGCTGGCAGACAAACTCACAAACTAACTAACACACTGGCAAACAAACTCACAAACTAACTAACACACATTTGGTTGCTGTGAGAATTTAATGTGTGGACTTAGAAAAATGTATTTAACAGTTAACCACACAGTCACTACAATGACGTTTCACACAAAGGCTGAAAATCACGCCGTACTGGTTTATGTTATCTATCTATCTGTCTATCCATCTGTCTGTCTGTCTGTCCGTCTGTTTGTCTATCCGTCTGTCTGCCTGTCTGTCCATCCATCCATCCATCCATCCATCCATATCAAACAGTGAATCTGTCATTAATTAAATCAAGTGAATGAAAATATTTCAGTTCTAAATGGATAAAGATAATAATTGTGTCTATGGTAAAACCTTTGCTAAGTGCTATCAGTGTGTGTGTGTGTGTGTGTGTGTGCGTGTGCGTGTGGGAGTGTCAGCACGCCACCTTGACTTTGCAGGTGACCCAGCAGGTGAAAAGTCATGGTTATTGACCACACACACACACACACACACACACACACACACACACACACACACACACACACACACACACACACACACACACACACACACACACACACACACACACACACACACACACACACACACACACACACACACACACACACACACACACACACACACACACACACACACACACACACACACACACACACACACACACACACACACACACACACACACACACACGCCGGTATCACGCCTTTCAGCTCAAATAATAGTGATAGGTTCTTTAGACTCTGAATGAACACGGTAAATAATCCGATGAAAAGTCTTTCAACTGCTTCAGGAAAAATGTATTTACTTCCTACTTTTAGGCAACGACATAATGTGATCATTGGCAACTTCTTTGATGCCAAACCTCTAGAACTATTTTCTACAGTATATATTTATTTGGGTGTTTGAAACCCTTATGTTTACACATTTTTGAGTCATGAGTGAATTACAAACAGCGTCTAAAGGGCATAAATTAGGCCAATTATGTGATCAAAGAGGCTATTTTATTCTATAACTATTCTAAATGTTTGATTATACATCACACCCGTAATCTTTTTAAATACTGTTTGAACATTCATCAATTTATAAACACTGAGGAAGCCGGCAGACAAGTGTAATAATATCTTGACAATTTCCTGAAGTTCTTCCCTTTTGTTATCTCAGCATATATGTATTTTTAACTTGCTTTAGGGCACAGCAAACAGGATACAACGGCCCTTTCAATTCTAGAGCCATTCATGCTAATTCTATAGAACAGGTTTGACAGATAGTGGATTTTTATTGGCTAATATAATAACGATAGTCATTTGTTTGAATATAAATCCTTTGGTTTTAATATTGCAACTTGAGCATTAAAATATGCATTACATTTTCAAAAGGCACTTTTAGTTTATGTTGATTTTAGCGCCCCCTTTGGACCAAAGCAGTAGTGTTTTTACAACACGAGCGCCTGCTGTCCTTAAGATCTTTGCTAGCGCGTGCCGGCAGCGTATACATTTATTTAGTAAGCGACTGAAAGAGAGACGGCAGGATGCATGGCCATGAGGTAATGTATTTATACTGTGACTGTGTCAGATTAATAATGGTAATATGACCATGGTGACGCAAAGTAAACTGTGATTTAGTAGCATTCAGGAAACACAAGATGTTCCGGTCTGCCTGGATTAAATCTTTGGAGTTGGTAGGGATATACAAAAAGCATTATTTCCACTGATGGTCTGGTTTGCTGTTACAGGTCATTTATAATCATCACAAGAAAATGTGACTTTCACAAACATTTTTTAAATTCCTAGGAGAAGGTTTAAGTGCATCATGGTTGACGGAAAAATACATGATGTCGCCCCTCACCTAGTAACCTCAGGTCTGTCAAGTTGACAAACACAGACAGCTGTCCGGTAACTCGACACACACACACACACAGTCGCACACACACACACAGTCACGCACACACACACTCAGTACACACACACGCCAAATACAAAACAGACTGCTGCAAGGTGTGTGTGCAGGTGATAAGGGTGACACAGAAAAAAGCGTTGAAGTGGTGGGTGTGGCTAAACTGACAGACATGAGGAAATACACAAATGAGCAACACACACACACCAACACACACACACACAGCGACAGAGAAACAGAGATTCTAACATCCACAATATCTTCAATGGAACTGTGTCTTCCTGTGGATATTGCTACATATTGCAGACCGACTACGGAAACATGACAATTGAGACATACTCTACACTAACATGGCTTGAAGGGAGAGCAGAGACTACACAGTTTGGATACGAGGAACGCACTGAATTTGCCACCTGAGAAGTTACGGAAAGTTGGCCAGGTAAGATGGGAAACACAACAAACTAACAGCGGCCAATACACTTGTTTAGTTTTTCTAATTTCCACATTTCTGCCAAAAGGTTCCTACTACAATATCATATCATGTCATGTTTGTGTTCACATATAACATATACAGTAGTCTGTGTGTATGAATGCACTGTAATATACAGTAGTATTATTCCATTATGTCCAAATATCTGTATGCCAATGTGTTTTAATGCATTATTTTGTGTCAAAAAT
>NC_137221.1:4613719-4666219 GCF_949987685.1 Ammodytes marinus | reverse complement strand
AGTCTAAATGTAAAAACAAATCAAACATTTTTGTTAAATTTAATCTAGAAATGTCAAGAATAAACTGAATTTGATTGTATGTTATTTTTTTTTATCAAAAGGAGTGACATACTCAAAATGATCCTACTTTGTTCAAACAATAATTAAGATAGCACAGTAGAGGATAAATATTGCATAACCCTTCTTTGACGTTATGAAGCTTGACAGTTTCTGCAACAATTATAAACTATTTTAGGATCCTTTGAGTCACACATATAACTACCAACTGCTCATTCAGCTTCAACATTACTCATGGTGACACTATTCAGAAAGGCAGGTTCATTGTCTGGCACTCCTCATGTGAACAAGGCACAACTTCCTTTCACCTCTATACTGTAAGTCTGCAGTTAGAGATAGTCTGTTTAGAAGATATTGGCATTTTTCAGAACAGACTTTGTAGAAATCTAAGTATGTTTTAATTAGTGTATAATCGATTGAAAATTTTATTTTTATTACCTTAGAATGAGCATTTTATATCTACATAGGAGCGGGGCGCTGAGGCCGCCATGTTGCACCGCCATGTTCCTACAGTAGCACAGAACAGACAAACTTAACAGCCTCATGCGTTTTTACATATAGTGGGCGTCCTGGGGAAATGCACCTGTTGGAAGACCAATAAGAAGAAGTGCTATAGAATAAATAACTAAATACATCTTCACCTCATCACTTGATATTGTGGAAAGACTTAAGGCAGTGGTGGATGATGCCATCTTTAGTAACTATATCTTCTTGTCCTTGAAGGCCACCGTAGCTTTTGTAAAGTCTCAGTATTAGCAAGGGAGCGCTGCAACGAGAACTTTCACTACTAAATGATGCCAAAATACTCCGATATTACACACTGCATCTTTTACATGTAGCTAGACTGATATCAACCAGAGCACTTTTTTTCTGAAGCTCACAGCTACCAAATTTTACTGACAATTTATATAGAAATAATGACTCTACCGATATAAATACACATCACAGTTCTAGGGAACTGTTGAGATTAAATATTAGTGGTGTATCATCTGTGTGAAGTGAGAAGTTTAACTGTCTACTGGATGCCAGGTCGTCCTTTCAAGGATTTTAATTGATTTTGGCTCAATGTTGAATGAATGGGAACACTGGTCTATGGCTCCTCTATTATCTATGTAAATGATGGCTGCTTATAGCTAAGTAAACAGATATTATACAAGTGATCGTGCAATGATGTGTATATTTGCTGTGCTTTAAATAATACATGATAAAAAAAGGTACGGTTAATATTGACTTTATGTAAGGTGGATCACTGACTGTCCTTTGTGGGTGTGAGTGCTCTGCTGTTGACTGAACTTGGCTGTTAAACAAGCACTTGTTTTTAGATTTTTGTCTATTTTGCTTCCATAACATGTCATCTTTCATACTAGCATAAATCAAAAGGTTGAAAATGTACATCTAGGTTTTTATTTGACTAAACCTTGTCTGTTTGTGTCTGTATTTTTCTCCTATAGAACCATCTTAAAGTCCATTATCTCAACATTGGCTTTCCATAATAATTCTTAGTTCTACTCTGAAAGTTATCACAGAAGGATTTGTTCCTATGTTGTTAATTGTCTGAGTAATGATACATTTGGTTCTTAAAAAACATGTAGAATTTTTTTTTTTAAGACCTCTACATTGTATTTTTCAATGTATTAAATAATAAAAAAGGCTGAATCCCAAATCTGTTCGGTTATAACTTCGGACACTTTTATGTTTAAAAAAAAAAAAATAATAATTAAACTCAGGCTTTATCCAACATTTACATTTTGTTTTTAAAGATACGCCAAATTACAAACAAATAGTTAGATTTTGCCAAATTAACATATTGATTCAAACATTAAAAAAAATAATTGTAATACAAATTTTCTCTTATTTTAATGTTAGTATCAACTGGCAAAGTTTTGTGATGATATCTACTATGTATAAGTTAAAAACGTTACCCCATTCACCTGCAGTGTATATTGCCTTAATAGCACAGTTAACATCTGAACCAGCTATGGCATATTAAGCTACTGCTGCATTATGAAGTTATTGAAGAGACAGATGCCACATCACTCTTTCTAAGCTTAGGGGGATTTAGCCCGGCTGCTGAGCTGATGTAATTGTGATCTCTGTGTCCAGTTGATAGTAACGTTGATCTATGTGCGTGTGTGTGTGTGTGTGTGTGTGTGTGTGTGTGTTCCAGCATGTCATTCAACCTCACGGACGATAATCGGTGTGCGGCCAACGACACCCTCTGCAGTAAGCTCACACAACTTCCACTCTACACCTGTCTCTATCTCTTCATTATCACCAATTCTTTTTTCACTTTTTTATCCTCCTCAACCTGCCTCCGAAAAATTACTTGTATGTGCTGTTTACAATGCTTATCTGTGAGGATAAATGCGCTGAAATATGCTGATATTTGGGTTGTGTAATTTTGAACGATTTGAAGTGAGAACCATTGTAAAAGACAGATGTGTTTCAGTTTTGGGAGTTCAATTAGGGAATTATCTGATTAGCAAATTGTGTAAATCTCTATTAAGTTTCTAAAAAGCCTTAAAATTAGAAGTTAAATGTGGTGTCAGCGATTCTGAAGATTACCTAGTATAGTGACAAAATAACTTGTTGTCAAATCATCAAATATCTCCTCATGATCCGCTACCTGTACTCTGTGTGCACTTAAAAACAATCTGTTGTTAATACGCAGCCTAGGCTCTGTAAACTAGTATGCAAACAAATGGTATGTAAACAAAGGGGCCCACCGTAGCTAGCAACATCCCCGTTTACAGAGCCTAGGCTGTGTATTAACGCTGGTTTACTTTTTTTACTATTATAAAATTACTTCCGTTCTCTGTCACCTTTATACTAGACCTCACATCAGCCTCTTTTTCGTACCTCTACATTTACAACTCTTCACACGCAGTGGATCCCTTATCCAAACGGCAAACAATGAATTTGGTTCAAAGGCAACAAGAAAAACTCTTGCTATTAAATAACCATAAGGTATATCATTCATTTGTATTGATTTAAAACCAAACTGCCGTCGTCTACAATGATGTTGTAAGTTACGCCCAGTCTATCGACATGTTGCATGAATTACTGGATGTGCGATTACACAATCATATATTTAATATTTGCTGATCAACAGATACTGCGAGAAAGTCTTTATTATCACAAAGTTAATATTATGTAATAGAGATAAGCCTTACAACAACTATATCAGTGTTTGACATCTTTATCTTCACTACAGATCATGTTGAACATCTTCTGGAATACCTTTAAAAGGCTTAGGGCAAAACACTGTAGGTGAACAGGGTAACATTTTTAGCTTAAGTATAATAAGTAAGAATAAGTATAATCGTGGAGCTTTGCCAGTTGATTATGTTTGAATAAATATCTAACTAGCATCGTACATTTGAATCTATTTAAAAACCAAAACTCTAGATGTTTGGATAAAGCCAGACTTAAAATCCTTATTTAATTTTGACACCATATTAGAGTCGAAAGGTTTAACAGAACCGATTTTGGATAGAGACTTTTTTTATTTTATAAATAATGTACAGGTCTTAAAAATTCATTTTCTTCATGTTTCTAGGAACAAAATGTATAATTTATCGGACAATTAACAACACATGAATAAATCCTTCTGCAATAACCTTCAGCATAGTGCTAAGAATGATTATGGAAAGTTCAGTTGTTGTAAGTGCTTCAGAAGTTGAGATTTTTGGTTCAGAGTTTTGAAATAAAAAGTTGAGATAATGGCCGCTAAAGAGGGCTGTATAGGAGAAATATACAGACACACACAGCCTTACGCAAACCTCTTTAGTGACATTCATTAAAAATCCTAAAAAAATATTTGTTGGCTTATCAATACATGTGTGAAAGGTTAACGAAACTGAGGGCAAACTGCCAAACATGTTGGACTTGTTCCCTATTGTTTTGTGGAGGAGAGGTGGAGGTGTTCAAAGTTCATGCTCAAACCAAGCCTATATAAACCAGAGTGACATGTATTGATTTCCTGAAGCGATTCTACCACACCTAAGAATGTCCCAAAACCAGAAAGTGTTTACCCCGACCAGTGGTTTTGGTTTACAGTTTTTTATTTTTTACTCTTTACAAAGTTGGTTTCACCTAGACAGCAAAGTTAATAAGTTGATGGATGTGATGTCAGCTGCTAGAATACTTTGTTGAAAGGTCATGTTGAAGGTGTGTTGGTTGGTCTAAGCCAGGAGTATGAACAGTCAGTGAAGGGTCAAGTTCGATAAGAGATACATTTAAATGATACAACAAAATACATTAACAGATTAAAGGAATATAAAAATAATTAATATGTAATTGCCCAGGAAAGTCGAGTGAAATAGTCTAAACTCAAAGCACCTGTTACCCCAAATCCACAAAAAAAACTATTTTTAACTTAGTTTCATTTATTCATAATCAGATTTTTGTAAAATCTTATTAAGACACCCAACTTTGATACTATAAACCGATACTGATTTTAACTACTTTAGACCAGGTTTACAGAAGCTTAAAAAATGGGTAAAAATCATGTTAAAAAAGATATATAGCTACTTATTGTGCAAAAAAACATTTCAGTTTCACATTTCAAAACAGGCAGAGCTGTCATATTAATGTCTAAATAGCTCAACATGGAAATGCGTGTTCTCAAACAATTGAGACTCTGTGTCTACAGATATGAATGAATGACTCATCCTGGCCTGTCTGAGCCAGTTGTAAAGTACAATTATGACCTAGTTAACATTGCAAGAAGACAGATTTATGTCATTTGAGGTATGGGGTAAGGAAGAGGCCGGTTGTATCTCTTTCTCTCTCTTTCTGTCTCTCTGTCTCTCTCTCTCTCTCTCTCTCTATCTCTCTTGTACTTAAACAACCCTCTGACACAAATGCATGCAAATAATTCACAACACTGTGTGAAGTCTTCCTAATCAGATCAACTTGTCACCAGTGTTGGGGACTATAGGGAACTCCATGTAGGCTAAGTAAACAAGTGGTTCAACTACATTAAAATTTACATAGTAATTCAAGTAGTTAAATTGCTTCTTTTTTGGCCATTTTTTGTGTAGGTAACTCCTGAAACTACAAATATGTTTGGGTGATAATAATGTAGGGAAGGAATTATTTTTATTTTTATTTTTTTTTGCCATTGCTTCTCTTATTCAATCCCTATTTTGCTGGCATGCTGCTTTTTTGTATTATATTTTGTTATAATTTCATACCTCACTCACATTGTTAAATTGATAGATTTTTACAAATGAGTTTCAACTACTTTTTCTAAGCAGCTTCAGTTAACTCCCCAGTGTGGCTTTACTGTAGTACAAAATGTTCTAGCATGAAGTTATTGGTAGTTTGAAGTAACGTCCCCTTCTCGTCTTGTCACATTGCACACAAACAACCAGGTACTAAACATTCCTTGGTCATGAGGTCATGGTTTTAAGGGTGTAAGGGCAGGGTGTCATATTGTATCATATATCATATTGTATGAAATGTAAAGCCCACTGAGACAAATGTGTTTGTGATTTTGGGCTATACAAATAAAACTGATTTGATTTGATTTGATGAGATAGGGTTACCACACGTTTGCAAGCCGTACATTATAAAACACACACTTCCCAATGCATTTTTGTGGATAAGGAACCCAGCAAGATTTACGAAATATTGCTATTCAAGGAACTATTAATGTTTTGGAATTTTTATGAACATGTTTCAATTAAACAGTAGCGAAAATGAGTGTACATTCAAAACTATTTTTTTCTTCTTAAATTTTGTAACTTTTCCATTAATTTCATGACCATTGGAACCCTGATGACCTTCCATAATCATTCTAAGCACTTCTCTGAATGTTATCACATAAGGATTTGTTCTCATGTTGTTAAAAATCTGATTTATTTTACACTTTTTTTGAAGCAACAATGCATTTTTTAAGACCTGACACTTTTCTCTCTCTGTCTCTCAGTTGTGACACAGTATCAACAGGCGGTGATCATCGTCCCTACACTGCTCTTACTCAGCACATTCGTAACCTTACTGGCGCTGCTTCTGACCAAGTATTGTCCCGAACGCAAACAAGCCCGCACCGCACCCCAGCCACGCTACCAAGGCTCGCAGCACAGACGCACACACAGACAGAGCCGCAGAGATCACCTACAGGGCATCGATGGTAAGGAGCAAAACAAGAAGCATTAAAGGTGGAGTCAGTGATTCTGGAGAATGCTTGTTGTCTTGTCACAATCACTTTTTCTCAAAATCAGTGAATATCTTCTCACAATCCGCTACCGCTACTTATGCGTTGTGTGTGTGTGTTGATTAAAAAAAAATTCGGTGTGAATACACAGCCTAGGCTCTGTAAACGGGCATGTTGACAGCTATGGTGGGGCCCTTTCTTTGTTAACATACCATTTGTCTACATAGCAGTTTAAAGAGCGTAGGCTGTGTATTAACACTGGAATTTTTTTTCAGCGCACACACAGTTTAGACAGCTAGGGGATCGTGAGGAGAAATTCACTGACTTTTGAGAATAAGCATTCTCCAGAATCACTGAAACCCCCTTTAATATCTGTGTAAATATTTCATCTTATCTTAATCTTGTAATATTTTTCATTAAAACTCCATCTCTCTCTATCTCTCTCTCTCTCTCTCTCTCTAACTAGCTCCCCCGGGCATCAACCCACTTGAACATGAAGAGTTGCCCATGTCAGTTCAACAAGTGCATCAGAATGTCAAGCCGACCCTAGCTGCAGTTCCAGCTGTGGCCACACGGGGGCCTCACGGTGCATTCAGTCACGTCACTGCCCTGCCAATGTCTTTCTCAGTTAACCCCGATGAGAAAGTGAATATCTGCAGAGCTCGCATGGACAACAGAGATGTGGTACTGAGGAGGCTGAAAGGTAAACAGAGCTTTACAAATGGAAGCAGAGTTTTGATATTTTTTGAAGGCAAATAAAAAAACAATAACAACAATTATTTCGGCTTTTAATTAAACAATTTATTTATCCTTCAATTTATGGCATATTTATTATATTTATTAATGAATTTTCTTGTTATTAGTTGGTTTTATAATTGATTTGATTAGTTGGTTTCATTATTTTAATTTATTTACTGGTATCTTATGGATTGTTTTTAAGAATTTACAGTTAATCTACAGTTTTCTTTTTTTTCTCGCCTTTTGTGTTTCCTTCCTCCTACTTTTAATGGCATTCCCCCAGTTTATTTTTATTTTATTTAGTCACAAAGTCAGTATTTTTTGTGACTATTAAAACAAACTGGTCCCTGGTCACCTAAAACACATTCTGTTGTTAAATTCCTTCCTCAGAAACAGCGAACATCAGTGAGAAGCAGCAGTTTTTGGGCTTTGCGTCGTTTGTGTCGGGCCTGGGCACTCACCCGTTCCTCCCCGCTCTGCTCGGGGTGGTGTCAGTGCAGACTCCTCTGGTGATGGTGATGGAAGAGATGCAACACAGAGACCTGCTGTCCTTCCTATGGAGGTGTAGACAGGTAACAGTAATATGTGTTAATTATCCAGTTGTAAAAATCTGGCGTGAATACACAGCCTTTGCTCTGTAAACTGGTATGTAAACAAAGGGGGCCAACTATAACTAGCAACATGCTCGTTTACAGAGCCAAGGCTGTGTACTTTCTATGGAGGTGTAGACAGGTAACGGTAATATGTGTTAATTCGCTTTTACATTTTTGTGTATTTAAATGTTCTATTTCTATTCAGTCACTTTTCTAATGTGTATTATGTATTTTAATCGTGCCCATATAAAGCACTTTGAATGGCCTTTTGTCTGAATTGTGCTATATAAATAAACTTGCCTTGCCTTGCCTTTTCTAATGTCTATTCTATGTATTTTAATCTTGATGTATTTCATGCCCCTGTGAAGCACTTTGAATGGCCTTGTGTCTCAATTGTGCTATAGAAATAAACTTGCCTCAATATGGAACAATCAGATCATGTTATGTACAAAAATGGGTACCAAATGTTTTTTCAAATAGCAAAGGGTTTTGAGAAGTTTCTATAGCAGCACTGCACATGGCAGGAGTCTGTTTCTCCTTGGACACTTGTTCATTCATTATAAAAACCCAACCACTACTCCTTCTCCCAGCATCCAATAAGGAAGTGACTAACATTGTAGTACCTTCCGGTGGCCACTGGTGGCTGTATGCAGAAGAGAGCCCGTTTCCATTGACTCCAATATTAAACATGCCGTTTTCACAGCATTATTAAACCTATTTCAGGCCTGGATTGAAAAACCATTCTAGTCTGTATGTTTAGTTCATATCTCCATGACAACTCTGAGGGGGGTGAATTTTTTTCTAGCTGGCCAGTTTTTATTCTATTGGAGGTTAAAATATATGAATTTTAGGGGCGCGGCCTCTTGATTGACAGCTAGCCTCTGTCCCTCACTGCGTCTCTAAGGCTAGTTGTAAGGGTTACTTAGCATGCTAACTCCATCCTCGTGAAGTCAACAGCACAGCAGTGTGTTCATCATTCCTCCGTTCGTGTGCTGCTTGGGACCAACAGCCGTCTTGATCTTTGGTAAACTGTACCAACGAGGGATTAAGGACTGTGGTTGACTGTTTTTTCGGTGAGTAACACTGTATTTACAATTATTATTGTTATGTTACAACCGTACACTGTAGCCTATAGAACAAATTAAAAGCTGTTAGTTTCGCGAGTGTCACAGTTAGCTCTGTTATGCCAGCTAAATAAATAGCTGGTAGCCACTACCATGACTTGAGCACCGGGAGGATTCGGGCGGTGTTTGGGCCGTGAGGGTCGCTGTTTTACAGTTTATGGGCATGGTATTGTGTTGAATACGTGATGAATATCGGTTTAAATCATATCATAAATCATGTTGGCTGCATGCATGTGGAGCCGGTGTGTCTCTGCCCGTGCCCAAGGTTTTTTCAAGGCTCCATGCTGCTAACGACTGTCTATGGTCAGACCTATGCACGTAATGGTATCGGTTCAGAAACAAAAGTTGGGCTGATCGGTCCAGTTAAACCTTTTACTATCTATGGGTTAAACCTATGGCGTAGGAACACTTTTGTGACAAAATATATGCTCACAAGTTTGCGCTCAATAATGTTTATAGATGAACGGGGCTACGTTCGTAAAACCGGCTCCGTCCTGCGGATAAAACAATGGTTATTTTTATTTTTTTTTTTAAACTCAAATTAAATATACAATTGTGGCTGTGTTTCCGCAGCTGTGTTATCCGTGGATATTATGACGGTTATCATACTGTGTGAGTTAATGCAGATGTAAATATATATGTATATTTACATCTGCATTAACAATTTTTGCTGTTTCTTCTATTATTCCAAACGTTTTTTTTGAAAAAAATGATTGATTGCCTAGTGCATTACTTTTATCTGACTCTTTCAGTATTGTTTGACTCAGTCGTTGTCTCTTTGTCCTCTTACAGGGTGAATGGAGGAATGAATGTGTCCCTCTGGTCTCCCTGATCTCTACGTGATCTCAACGGTGTGGCCCTTCATCTGGCAGCAAGCTGAAGTCAACATTCGGACTATCCTCATCTTATCTGCTTGTGATAATTGTCATTGATTGTGATCTTTTGTGATATATCTTGTTCTGCACTGTCCGTCCTTGGAGAAGTATTCCTGCTCTGTAGAAAATCTTTGTTTTTTTTGTGGGATTTTTTCCTAACTAAAGTGAAGTGTTTTACAACATTACATAGCCCTGATTATATTAAAAAAACATAATTGTATTAATTGATAACTTAACAGACCCACATTTATTATCTTTTGACTATTTTAGAGTAATTTTTAATGAAAATATGCCGAGAATGTTTCATACAGCTTCTCCTGTTAAAATTTCAATGCAAAACTTTTACTTGTAACTGAGTAATTTAACAGTTTGGTATTTGTATTTTTACTTCAGTAAAGGATGTGAATATTTCCTTCTACACTGTTTAATCTTTACCTGTGTCATCTTTGAGTCTTCCTTATACCAGCAAAATCATTTTCATAAGTACTTTTAATATCACATAATGTTCTACTTTTACTCAAGTGATATTTGAATTGGTGACTTGTAAAAGAGTCAATTCTCTGATATGATGATGATGATACTTTTAATGACCACACAGCCAGGCTGGTGGAATTTGTTTTCAGTACAGCTCCTTGGTACAGGTTCTAACTTTACATTGAACATTAGACAGATACAGACAGGCACATTACATAATACATAAGGGCCATGCTTAATCCTCAGCGTTCAGATTTTAGAATGTTACTTGCAGTGGGATTGAAACTGTTTTTGAACCGAGTTGTTTTGGAGAAATTGTCCTGTAACGCCTCACAGAAGGAGCTGGAAGGCATAGTGTGCAGGGTGAGTGGGATCAGAGATGATCTTGCGGGCTCTGTGTAGTGTGTAACAGTTTGCGGAATAGTAATTCAAGGGATGGTAGGGGGTGCCAATAATTTTGGATGCTCTGTTGATGCGCTGTAATTTCTTCCGGGAGAGTGAGTCAAGGCTGGCAAATCAGACTGATGGATGAGGTGAGGATGCTTTCAACGATGGCAGAAGCGGAGCAGAAGATGGGACCTTACTCTGAACTTCTTGAGCAAGTCTTTGCTGGGATTTTCTTAAATGTGTGATATGGAATCTACCCTTACTCATATATGGTTTTCAGCTACTCTTTAGACCACCGATGGGCTAAAGCCCACTGTAGCAAATGGTTATTTGTGATATTGGACTATAAAAAAACTGTTTTTTTTTTTTTATTTGAGCAGTTACAACAAAAAATCATGGACATGGTAAAAACGGTACTATCATGAGCTACTGTGGTCCCCTCTTCCACCCAAAACATTACTGCAGCCACTAAGTGTATTTAATCATTTTATTCAATTGTTGCACCTTAACATAAAAAACTGCTCTAAATATCTTATGTAATATAGGCCTATGTATTTATATTCAAAATGATAGGCTATTAAATTAGTGTTCTCATCTGTTTATAGATTGAATGTGTCCTCCCTTGTCATGTATTACTGTTAATAACATTTTCAGTCTGTAGACCAAAATAAAATATTACAGATACTTGTTCAGCCCTTAGTCAATACTAGGAGACATTTGTTTCAGGTATGAGCTTTTAAATGCCCTCTCAGGTGCTCGGAGGTGATAGTAAGAATATGTTCAGCTCTGTTGGGGTTGTTGGACCAAACTGGAGGCAGGGAATTACGTGACTGAGGCTGAGCTCGTCTACCGGTAGGCTTACTAGTAGAGCGAGTGCTGTTAGCCTAGCTCCTGGCGGTCGTGCTAAATGTTGCTAACAGGGTGTACGTCACAGTACTTCGGCTAGATGGGACTATCTCCCTCCCCCCAATGTCACTACATGCCCTTTTTTGGTACGAGGAAGTGAGGCGGAGTCAAATGTAGGCAAAATGGCGGCGCGCACACGCCAAGAAAGAAGGGATACTCCCTCGGTGAACTGAGGTCGGCCATGATGCTCTATCCATTATATTATACTATCTATGATAAAAACGCTTTGGTGATAGACATTAAAAAAGCTGGCGTTAATACACAGCCTATGCTCTGTAAACTGGTATGTAAACAAAGGAGACTCACCGAGCAAAAAAAAATAAAAAAAAATTATTTTCTCCCTCTCTCACTGAAGGTTAACACCGGTGCAGCGGAACAATGTGAAATTACTGAGAAGAGGATCTTCAACATGGCGGGAAAAGTGGCCTCTGCTCTGGTGGGTTAAACTGCTGTGTGAGTGTGTGTGTGAGTGTGAGTGTGTGTGTGTGTGTGTGTGTGTGTGTGAGTGAGTGTGTGTGAGTGAGTGTGAGTGTGTGTGTGAGTGAGTGAGTGAGTGTGTGTGTTTCTGTGTGTGAGAGAGCGTTTGTGTGTTTGTTTGTGTGTCCGTTTATATGTCAACACACTTCGGTAATTTCAAAGCTCATTTACCATGTGTCATTTAATTTCATATATTATTTGTGTTATATTTAAAATGTGATTTTGACCCAAATATAAAATAACTTTACGACTAGGGTTAAACATTTCACACATTTCAAAAGTTAACCAAGTCTTATATATATTCCGGAACACCTTGTAGGATTACCTGCACATACAGCGCTGTGTCCATGGCAACGTGGCGGCTCGAAGCGTCCTGATTGGTGGAGACATGACGGCCAAACTCTGGGGTCTGAGCTCGGCCTATCACAGGAGGGCACAGATCGGTAGCCAGGGCGACGGAGAGAATGTTGAGATGAAGAAATGGAAGGCTCCGGAAGTGTTGAGCAGGAGAGGCGACAGTGAGAGCAGTGATGTGTGAGTGGCCATGTTTTTTTAAATGTTCAAAATGTTTTAATATCTATAGTGAAGTTGGGTAATTAAGACGTGTTTAAATCAGCCATTTCACATTTTTTGGTGCAAAATGTGTGTTTAAAAATGTTCTGAAATATTTATTCCAGTTTCTCTAATCTGATCAACAGTCAATACTGGGGCTTCAAAGGGAATTCAATTATGCATATCTTTGAAAATGGGTTTATTATGTATATTATACACTGTATTGGCTTAATTTAAAAACCAAAATCCTTTCCCTTTTACTAATATAACTCTTAACTTTTTTTAACAGGTGGTCCTTTGGTATTCTGCTTTATGAAATGGTCACATTGGGTAAGTGTTTTGTTTTAAATTCATAGATTCAAGATAGTAGGCTAGTCTACTTAATTAATTATAGAATTTGACAAGATAACATTAAGGTAAAATGTTAGAACATGTCAACAATAACTAAACAAGTAAACTAAGAGCTACTGTTGTGGACACAGCCAAACTACTACAAAACTAATACTGAAAATTGTACCAGAATATTTCCTAACCCTATACTACTCATAATAGTCTCAAAATACATTTAATTGCATATTTGTTTATTATTACTACTTAAGTGTAATAATATTCCTGTGTGTACAGGGGACCCACCGTTTGCTGAGCTGCTGTCGACTGAACTTCTGCAGCATCTACAGAGAGGAAAGCATCTGAAGAAGCCTGCGACCTGCTCCAACTCACTGTAAGACAAACAGTAGGCTAGTTATTGTGTTGTAAAGCGTCAACTAGGCCTACACATTTCTTTAAAAAAAAATGTTCTTCTACTATAAAAATATATGAACGGTGATCATGTAAAAACTATAAAATAGGCCTTAAACATACAAATAATATGTAGGCTATAGTAAAATCAAATGTGTAACTATAGTCTAATATCAAACCCCCATATATATATATAGGCCTACAAGAAAACAATTTAAATAGCAATGGAATCCCAAACTGCTCAAATGAATTTGTTCAGATAGCCTAGCTAAATTTAGCCTAATTGGTTAATTGGTTAGATTGGCTAATGTTACCTTTACCAGTTAGTTAGGCCAATTCTAACAAAATAAAACATTATACGTAGTTAATTACCTGTTAACTATGATTCTAAACAAGCTATAGATAATAAATACATTAAGTTATCAAGTTTTTTTACGGTGTTTGACTCTCTTTCTGTAGATACTCAATCATCCGGTCGTGTTGCCAGTGGAATCCCCAGCAACGGTTGTCAATGAACGAACTGATCAGGAAACTTCAGGCGGGAGAAGATTCAGCCAATGGGAGGACCGTTCTCAGAGTTCCAGAACCAATCAACATCGAGAGATACCTTCGGGAGGCGGGATATGGAGAGACACTCAACTATGCCATACTCTGATTGGCTTAGAGCGCCGTCAGTTAGGACTGCCGTTGATACTGCCCTCTGGCCAGTAAAACATGGACCTATTATAAAAGGCAGTAAACTTTGCGGCCTAAATGAAGAAATAATGAAGAACTTGATCAACGAAAAATTGCACATTACACATCACTTATGTTGTTTTATATTTCTTTGTACTGTTAGAATACTTTGTATATGTTTAAAGAGTAATATATGGTGTAAATATTGTTTTCCTATGTAAACTATAACTATGATCATCTAAAAATTTATATAAAGAAAGGATAAACCATGAAAGTTTTCCCCTCGTCTTTTAACTACAACAGAAACGTTTGTATTCACTCGTTTTGACAGAAAGTGAGTTTGACAACAAGCATTCTCCAAATTCGCTGACTCCACCTTTAACACAAAGTGATCTTTTCAAGCGCGAAAAGGTCACCAAATACAGAGTAACAGGTTTGTTTCCAAGGTTACATAGCCCATAGCAACAGTGACCAAAGAAAGTGGGGTCAGCAAACAATAGCTATGCTGAAAATAAGATCTACAGGCCTAACTTTAATTGCTTTAGAAGTTCTTTAAAAACTCATACACCCATCAAAGCATACTCACTTGCCACGCAGGATACCGACCAGACCATCTTGAGATTCAGTATCTAGCCTTTTAGGATCCTTCCATATTGTTGACTCTGGGATTGAACTACCAACCCTGGGCCACAGCAGCCACAAGCAAATCAAAGCAATCCATGCAAAACATCAAATGCAAATATAAAAACAACAAACATGGGCCTACCTTTCTTATGTTGTCATTTTGTATCTGCATGTGATATTCAAACATATATTCAGGTTTAGGAGTCTATTGTTGGTCAATTCAATTCCATTTTCAAAAATAAAAACACACGCGACGTCACAGTTTTAAAACAGTTCCTTGATTATTTATTTGCATGATAGTATTGTTAGCCTCTCCGTGTGTCAAACTCCGTGCCTCCAAGATTTTGTTTTGATTATTGCAAGCAAACACATTATGATTCTGCAGTAGCTTATATGTCAGGAAAAAAAAACGTATGTAGAATACATCCACTGATATTTTGTGATAAAAAAAAAAGTGCTACTTTTTTTTGAGAGAACGACGATTGAACGAACAAAAAGTCAGACATTTTTTTTACACAAGTATTCAAAGCAAAACTACAATGATTTGACTAAGAAATTGTGGCTTAGGCCTACATACATCACTTGTAAATGCAGCAGATGCTTTTGATTTTGTTTTTTCACAAGAGAAACCTGCTGATAAAAAAAAAAAAATTCCTCTAAAATCCTGGAGCGACTATGACACATACACACACAGCTGTCAAAGATTATACTAACCTTTTTGAAAAGAGAATACTGTAATAGCCACAATAAAGCCAAAGATAGCTAACGACTAAAAAGGTAAATACTGTTGGTAGTTACAACGCTAATGTGACAAAACAAAGCCTACATGAGGAAGACGGCAAAAGTTTTCTTAATCAAGGTATAGCTACTATTCAGTCAAGGCAACAGATGTCATTGCTTGAAATTACATTTGTAAAAAAGTAAGCACTAATATATAAAATAAGGAATGATATGAAAAAGCAGTTAGAAAAAACAAGACATTCCTTATCTAAACCTATCGTAGAGACTAGTGAGAAAGGCCACACAAGGTTCACAGAGAGAATATGAGAGAAAACTCCTACGGTAAAAAGCTTAAACAAGGCAAATCCAGCAAAACAAAATGTGCATTTAAATATAAAGGCAACTTTTTTACACTTATTACAGAATAGTTTAAAGGTTCTCTCATACACACACACACACATTCGTTAAGATGTTTTTTTTCATACATCCTAAACATAGGTCCACATGTGGTTGCCGGCGTAGCTTCGTTTATGAATGCAGCTTAAAAATACTTCAAAATAACAGCGTATCGTCACATTTTTGCTGCTTTTTCCTTTAAATTCTTCATGTTTCAGCATTATTTTGAAAATTTGTGTCAATTTACAAAATCAAGCCCAAGAAGTTACCCTTCACTCATACACATATACTTGTTTAGGTGAACGTGAAATCGCCCAACAGAACAAAATAGCCACATATTTTACAGATAATAGACCTTAGATTAGAGTCGAAATGAAGTCAAAATACTTTAAAAGGCTGGATTTCTTAACAGATACTGAGTGAAAATTTCTTAGGGTGAAAAAAATTTAAAAAATCCTGCAGTGGTGTCTGAGCGTAAAATAAACTTGAAAACGATACGCAATATCAGTTTTTTTCGTGAATTATGAAAATGCTTTTTAAACCTTAAAAGATTTGGGTTTTAGTTTGGACCCCGGTGCAGCCAGTACCCTGTGCTCCAACTCTACCCTGTACATTGTAGATTAGGCAATTATAGCCAAAATAAAAGTGCCAAAAATCATACTTACTGTTAGAAAATGCTTTAGGTAAAGATAGTTTTACATTCAAGACACAGAAGTAAGAAATAATCAAGTATTTAAGTTAAACATGTCATGCAAAAAAAATAATAATAATTACCCGACTCAAATATTTTTTTGTCTTGATAGCATACCCAAGATTTGGGTAGTTTTTTCAAATTAAAATCCATGTGTTTCTTTGCTGTATTTGTGTACTCATTTTAAATAGGTAATAGTAAGCTAAAAAATGATTAAAAAAAAAGTTTTTGTTAAGATAAGAAACAATTTGTTCTCAAGGATAGGAAAAAAAAAATCCTCAATTTATTTTGAAGCCAAAAAAAGTGGGAAAAACTTTTAAAAATACTTTTCCTGTACAATATGATACAATGTATGTATAGTAGCGTGTTCTGTTGAACTAGAGTGCAACAACTTATTGAAACCAGATTAGCCTGTGGAAAGGAAATCTCCATTTGTACTAATCGTAATACTTAACATGTGAAATTAATGTGGACTCAGGAGTTTGGGGTAAATGCCCAGGGCTTGACTTTGAATGGGGTGGATTCATTGAAACACTGATATCCAGGCTGCGTTCCAATCGCCATACTTTCTGCTATTTAGTACGGTAGAGATTTAGGATGTTCCAATTCTTGTGGTCAATTTGGTTTGGTTAAAAAACCCGGATGTCTACTAGATCCGGCTGAGATTTTTAGTGTTGAAAACAGCATCCTATTTGGGCCGATTCTGACCCACAATCCACCTCGCACCGGAAGTGAAATCACAACGACAGGGAGTCTCTGTATGAAAACGACCGGGGATGAGACGGATATAAAAGCAAGAGGCAAGATCAAGGCGCAATGTTATGATGAAATAAATAAGTAAAAAGTATGTCCCAAGTGTAGCTTACTGCATCCTAACTAGATTCTTTTTATGGTCAGATGTAGTATGTAGAATAGAAAAAAAATAAAGGAGTATGCGAATTTGGAACGCAGGGCTAGTCTCTGAGAGAGTTAATATGGGCGCAGATCTTGAGGGCTGGACCTAGCTTGATGTTCATAGTGGACATGAGATGTTCCTCTTTTAGCAGTAGTAAGGCCTGTCCGTCAATCTCCTGTGACAGGAACTGGGAAGCGATATCCTCACAACCTGCAAAGAGTAGGGGGTAGAGGAGTAAAAAATATTATTATCTCAACATCAATTTTTTTTTTCAATACTCTGAAACATAAATCAGACTTCTAAAGCACTTACATCAACTAAACTTTCCATAATCATTTCGTAGCACTACTCTGAAGGTTATGACAGAAGGATTTGTTCACATGTCTTCAATTGTCTGATTTGTGATATATTTTCTTCTTAAAAACATAACAGCAATGTGTTTTTAAGCCCTATATAGTATTTATTTACTTATAAAATTATAATAATAAAAAAAGGCTGTATCCAAAAATATGTTCTGTAAAAACTTTGGTGGACACTAAAATGTTTATCCAACATCTAGATTATTGGTTTTCAAAGAGATGCACGTTTACACATAATTATTTAGATATTACTACATTTGCATATTTATTCAACATTTCTGAAAAAAAATCATAATACAGAAATAATTGTTCTAATATAAGTAATCAACTGCCATTCAAGTTTCATGACGATATCAAGAAGTAATCCATAGCTGCATACATTTTAAAATAATTTGGCTTTAATGACTTGCAAAATATGGACTTAAAGCTGGGGTATATGATTTCTGATTGGTCAAAGTTAACATGAGCTGTACACGTTGACCAATCAGAGCGAGGCTCCGATTCTCTGTTCTTATTGGCTGTTGGGACTGTCCATTCACTTTGGCACGACTTTGTTGGTGTAGAGCGTGTCAGGGAGGGACCGTAGGGGAGGGACCAAAGAGAACAAGTGGAGCGGTTGAGGTATTTGGATTCAAATCTCTATCCCAACTGCTATTTTCTCCCCAAATCCTCCACCCCAGCTTCAACATATGCAATCATCGTCTGTAAACTAAAAATCTCCCCACCTTGCAGAGATGAAATGAACTGTGTCACTTCCTCCACGCTCCACTGGTTGGCGTTGTCAGGCAGACAGCTGGGGGCGGGGTTAGCTGTCTCCGTGGTGACAGTTGTCGGAGGGGGAGGGGACTGTTGGCAGGAAGCAGAGGAGGCCGGAGACAGAGACATGGGGTCGTCTTCATCTTCATCAACACTGGAGTCTTCCTCCGAATGACTGGACTCTGAACGGAACTATAGAACAGGCACGCAGGGGGATGTGTTAGTGCTGGTTTGAATGTGTGTGTGTGAGTGTGTGTGTGTGTTTGTGTGTCAGAGGCGGCAGGATGTGTGTGTGTGTGTGTGTGTGTGTGTGTGTGTGTGTGTGTGTGTGTGTGTGTGTGTGTGTGTGTGTGTGTGTGTGTGTGTGTGTGTTGTGTGTGTGTTTGACTGGACTCTGACAGTACGTGGATCATGAGAAATTATCACTGATTTTAACAAAAAGTTATTTTTCCTCAGAATCGCTGGTTTAAATTTTCCATAATCTACAAAAATCCCCTTAACATCCTCACCTTGACAGGTAGCGGTCTGCCTGCGATCTTGGCACTGGCTATCTCAGAGCTGGTTCTTCGTGGAACCCTCCTCCTGGCTGTCACCCCTCCCCCCTCCTCCTCGGAGTGGGATATGTGCTCCAGGGCTTTCCCCCCCTCCTCTTCAGAGTTAGACATGTGATCCATGGTTTGGTTCTCGTGGGGAGAGTTGTCGGGACTGTCCCGCAGTAGGAAGTGCTGGCGGAAGCTGGCGTTGTACCTGGGGAACCAATACATACTGCATCGTAGACACAGAGTGACATATACGGTACTGAAGCCAAAACCAGCAACACACAACAGGTTGTTTTGTTTTTTTATCTCTTTGCACCATTACAATCCATATACACATTCGGGACGGGACCGATTCAAAATTGATATCGGGTCAGATAAGGCTGCTAACTACTTATTGGATATCAGACTGACAACTCTGATCCAATTTCATAGTCTGTTTTTAATTTGTTTTAATTATTATTATTTTAACTGAGAAAGAAAATTTAAGTCCTTAGCTAAGTGATCACAAGGGAAAAATTATTTAGCAATTAAAAAGTTGAGTTGTGATGTTCCTCTATATTCAAAACCGCTCAAAGCAGTTCAGATGAACCTGTATGCATTTTTTTTTATATATTTTTTTCTCTTTTAAATTAGAATAGCCGTTTTGCTTAAGCCTTCCTAACCTTACACATTACTTCACCACCAGCAAATAAATGTATAATAAATATGATATTGGACAGTATCTGTATCAAATAATATCCAAAACCCAGATATCAGAATCGGATGGCACTGGAACATATTGGATCAGTGCATCTGTAATACACATGTAATGGGCAAAGAGACAAATGCAAAGCAGAAGCACAACATGTCAAATCATATGCTGAGTGCTGACAGCATATTACTGATTCAAACAATACAGACAGCGCATTGTTTACATATAGGGGAACATATGACATAATAAATACAACATACTTTTATTTATATGGAGCAAAATTAAGGCGAGACAGAGCAGGCAAAAGGAAAATTGTTTTTTCAAGCACTCGTCAATTTTGTGTATTTTGATTCCAAATAATTTCTTCTTTCATACTAGTATTTAAATTAAAGGACCAAAATGTACATTTAGGTGTTTATTTGACTTAACCTTGTCTGTTTGCGTCTGTATATTTATCCTATATTAACATCATTAACGCCCATTATCTCAACATAAGTTTTTTTCTCTCCAGAAATCTCAACTTCTAAAGCACTTACATCAACTAATAATTCTAAGCACAATTCTGAAGGTTATTACAGATGAATTTGGTCATATGTTGATTTTTGATACATTTTCTTCTTGTAAAACATGCAGAAAATGAATTTAAGAGACGCAAATTAACACATAATAAAGTAAGATATTGAAAAATTTTTATTTTTATTAGAAAATTCCTGAAATGAATTATTTCTATAAGATAAGATGTTTACGCTATTCACCTGCAGTGTCTCGCCTTAACAGAACTAACTGGATTGGACAGGACTACAATCTGACATGAAAACAGACGTAAGTTTTCAAACAGAAAACAAACATGCTGTGAAATATACCGCTGAAGCCACCTGAGAATTCACACGCTGATTTCACAAAGAAAATCTCTATTGCCATAATTAGTTTGTTTTATTTTATCATTTTTTAAAGGAGCTACGAGGAACTTTTAAATATTTCTGAAACAGTCCTATGTTTCCTCTGATGATCATAAATGACATGTAACAGCAAATGAGACCATCAGTGGAAAGAATGCTATTTTTATATATTTTTTCTTAATGCCTTTGTCATGGGTACACTCACCCAGGAACAACAGCTGGCGTAGTAAAAACACTACTGCTTATGTCCAAAGGGGTTTCAAGAATGAACACAAATGGAAAGTTCCTCGTAGCACCTTTAAAAATGTGAGAAATATTTCGGTAACCCAGTGAGGTTATTTTTCTAAGATGGCCGCCGCAGTATATCTTAGGTTTCATGCATGTTGTCTAAATACCTCTTGGCACAGGTCATGGAGCAGAAGCGCTTGGTGCCTCTGAACTGGGCGGCAGGAGCAAAGTTTTTACAGTACTCACACTTCAGCACTGAGGAGGAAACAGAGAAGACGGGAAATAATATTATAACAAAGATGTGTGATAAATAGATGTGATGTTACATTAAAGATGGAGTCAGTGATTCTGGAGAACGCTAATTGTCAAAATCACTTGTTGTCAAAATCGGTGAATATCTCCTCGCGATCCGCTACCTGTCCGTTATGTGTTTGCGGTGATTAAAAATCTGGTTTTAATACACAGACTCGGCTCTGTAAACTGGTGTGTAAACAAAGGGTATTGTAACAAAAAGGGGCCCATCATAGCTAGAAACATAGCTGTTTAAAGAGCCTAGGCTGTGTATTAACACACAATTTATTTTCAGCACACGCACGCACGCACGCACGCACGCACGCACGCACGCACGCACGCACGCACGCACGCACGCACGCACGCACGCACGCACGCACGCACGCACGCACGCACGCACGCACGCACGCACGCACGCACGCACGCACGCACGCACGCACGCACGCACGCACGCACGCACGCACGCACGCACGCACGCACGCACGCACGCACGCACGCACGCACGCACACACACACACACACACACACACACACACACACACACACACACACACACACACACACACACACACACACACACACACACACACACACACACACACACACACACACACACACACACACACACACACACACACACACACACACACACACACACACACACACACACACACACAGTACTGACAGGTAGTCAAGCATGAGGAGAGATTCACCGATTTTGACAAGAAGTAATGTTGACAACAAGCACTCTACAGAATCACTGACTCCACCTTTAAAAAGAAATCCATACAAACACACAGCACTGCAGTTTAAAGCTCTGGTTTCTTTCTTATTCTAACGACACTGAGGACAGACTGTTGATGTGTCACTGTGTTGTTGGGAGTCAGAGAGGGACAGGTTGTAATTAAAACCTCTGTGCGTTCCTGTGGTGTGGCCCGGGGCAAACCAGGTCATTTAGTTGCACAGTGTAAAATCCCGCCCTCTCTGTCCATGCTAAATTTATTATATTTAGAAAAGTTAAAGGTGCATTATGTAACTTTGGGTGTGTCAGAAAAGTGAAAATTGTTCAAGGTATATTCTCATAACTGAATAAACAAACTTTCCTCACAGGAAAATGTGATCCCTGGAACACTGAAGTTAGAAAGTTACTGTTTCTCACTGGAGTTGTTTACAGCAGCAGGGCCCACAGTTTGGTTTATAAACATATTATATTCTTTATTTTAGTTCCCGGTGCTTCAACATAATTTAGTTTTGATTAATGTTGATGGACTTATTCAATGCTAAGAATACCATGAAGAGAAAATATATTTGTAAATCAAACAAGCTTTTTTCTACCTTAAAACATGTCTGAAAGGCCGCAGAAGTTTGTCCGTTACCTGTTGCTGTAGTAACAGTCTCTGATTGGTTGGTTTCCGGACTGTCGTTAGTTAAATCCTCACCAGTCGAGTCCTTTACCGAGCCACAGACCTGTCAATCAAACAAACACAAACAGTCAAATACCAACGTCATGTGATATTACAACAAACTCACACACACACTCTATACTCCATAAAGCTGGTTGGAGCCCACAAACAAATATTATAAAATCAAAACAACATACACAGACACAGGCACAAACACACCTGTTTTTGCCTAAAAAGTTTCTTTATTAATACCATTTCTAGTGTGCACAAGAAATGACAACTGTTTTAAATTACCTTATTAAATATGTACACCAGGGCCCATAGTAAAACATATATAATACAAATATCACCACATCATACATCCCACTGTTTTGTCATGTACCACATCACTTAATAAAAAAAATATAAAAATAGAAGAGTATTAAAAAAAACTACAAATCCCATGTACTCACAGGGAAAGGCTCGGCCCCTTCCTGGATGACGAAGCCCTCTATGAGGTGTGTGAGGACGTTTGGTTTGACCACGGCTTGGGGCGGAGGGGCCCTCTCCCCCGGCCCACACACCCCACGAGACACACACATCATCGGGGAGGGAGAGGGGGACGCAGGAGGGGGGGCACCACAACCTGGGGAGGAGAACAAGTTAATAGTGTTAAGAAAAGTGAAGAAATTTCTGTTTCCTTTACTTTTTTCTGTAATTTTTTTATTTTTATTTTAACTTTAATTTGAATTAATCTTGTTGAATTATTATTATTTTTCTTGATGTATTTTCTTTGTTTTTACTATTTCATGAATGCAATTTTAAATGTCTAATCTTGATGTTTTTTGTGCATTTTTTGTGCTACACAAATACATTTTACTATTATTAATATTCATATGAAGTTGATACCTGCTTCGACGGGATTGGACGATACGGCCGGGGCGAGGTCTCTGATTGGCTGGAGCCGTGGAGGGGAGGGGCCATCTTCATCATTGGCTGATTTGGAGTCGGACTTTCTCTTGAGTGAGCCGGTCAACTGCTTTCCCTACGAGAAAAACATTTTTAACAGGGTTTATGTGCCTTTTTTTATTCTTGTTCTTTTTGTATTTGAGAGTTAGTATTGTATCTGCCTTGACTGGAAAACACTTTGGGTCAACTTCTGTTGTTTTTAAATGTGCTGCATAGATCAAGTGACTTGAGTTAAAAAACAATGAAAACAACACAACCTTGTTATGTTGGTAATGTTAGTATGAAATCAAATTGCGGTAATCGGCAGTGTGTGTGTGTGTCTTTGCGTGTGTGCATACATACAGATCAAAATTGGAACAAGTAACTGTATTAAACAAGAATAAAAAATGTCATCTTTACCCCTCATATGCTATTAAATCAAATTGCGGTAATAATCAGCTGACCTGTGTTGCCTGACTTCCTGCTGCTTCCCCATTGGTCGATGCTTTCCTCTGCTCCTCTGTCCCCATAGCAACAGAGACGTTACCGCGAGACATGGCGTTCGTAGGCGACGTCACATTAGTAGCAGTTGACTGTGACTGTGACATCCCCATGGTTCCATTCTGACTCTGTCCTGAGCTCTGATTGGTCCGTGGATGCACTTGAGACACCTGGGCCAATGGGAGGGCTTCCTGCATTTTAAGTCCCACCCCTCGGCCCACCATCCCGCCCTCTCTAGAGGCTATGGAGGCCACCATAGTGAGCAGGCTGGATGAGCTGTTTAGGACGTCCTGACCGCAGTGTGTGTTGCCCCGGGCCAGAGTCAGAGCCTGGGTGTTTCCTAGAGCGCTCTGCCGGGCGCCGACTATCTGTACGGGGATGTGGGGCGTCTGGGGGGGCTGGGAGGAGCTGTTGGAGGGAGGAGGGGCCGGCAGGATGGGTGGAGGGTTCCTGGAAGGGTGGAAATAGGTTTAGTCACGATATGATATTAGATCGATTCATTGAACAACAATACATTATTTGACGACATCACAAAGTCTTGATTCAGGGGCCTGCTATCGATATTGAAGAAGATATCATATGTCCGTTTAACAGAACTAAAATATGATTTTACCATTTCAGATATTTACATGGAAAAACATTCTATTCTCACACACAGACGTGCAGAGAGATTGTCAATAAAAAGGTATAGGCTATTATAAGACGGCAATACGCATCGATATGGTTCGATATTACGCCCAATTAATCAATACATCCATATATTTCAAAGTACCGTTAAACCCTTACCTAGAAGGCAGCTGCAGCGGTAACCGTAGCCCCTGTAGAGTTTTGGGTTGGATAGGAACGGGCCCGTTGCTATGGGCGTGGCCTAGCTTCTCGTTGCCTAGGGAGCTCTTCTGTAGCGGCTGCACCACCAGCGTCTGAGCGTTGCCCGCCGGTTTGATGGTTGCCGTGCTGACAGCGTAACCATGGGGCTGGGACGCAGACGTTAACACTAGTGTGTGTGGGACGCTGGTTCCCGTGGTGATAGTGCGGGTTCCGTGCAGCAGCAGTTGGGAGAGAGGGATGGATGAAGAGGTAGAGGAGGAGGAGGAAGGGTGGGCTTTCAGGTTGGTGGGTTGAGGGTACGTGGGGATTTTGATGTGCGCAGACTGGGGCTGGTTTGGTTTATTGGGGGACTGGGAGTGTAACTGGTGGGATGGGTGGACAAGGGAGTAGGCAGCTGGAAAAATACACAGAAAAAAATATATTTGTTACATAAGCTTACATTTAAACATGTATTTAAGCTACAGTGAGTAATATCGGAATATTTAGCAGCATGTAATGGTGAGATTCTAGATGTCAACGCTCCCTTGCTAACCCCTCAAGTTTTTTATAACATTTAAACGTGGATTTATTAAACTTTCCACAACTTGGTATTCTAGTGGTTAATGAGCCACTGATCCATAATTAATATGATTAGGCAGCGGAAAAAAGGATAGAAAAAAAAGACAGACAATTAATAATTATGACATT
This sequence comes from Ammodytes marinus, assembly GCF_949987685.1. Lineage (NCBI taxonomy): Eukaryota > Metazoa > Chordata > Actinopteri > Uranoscopiformes > Ammodytidae > Ammodytes > Ammodytes marinus. Next base: position 4,641,025 of record NC_137221.1, on the reverse strand, counting down.
TAAAACATGTGTTTAAGCTACAGCGTGTAATATCGGAATATTTAGCGTCATGTTATGGTGAGGTTCTAGATGTCAGCGCTCCCTTGCTAACCCATTCCAGTGTTCAGCCGTCCTACCTGAGTCGCTCCTGTCCGGGGCTTCAGTCTTCACACCTTTGGGTCCGGACACGCCCCGCATGGCCAGATTCTGAGCCTGGATACACAGCAGGGGTATTTCTCATTAATTAACCACTCTTTAAATATTATTTATTTGGTTTATGTATGAGATGTGAAAAACAAATTGGTACTCCTTTAGATTCTAGTGGCATTTTTTTGATGGCTTGTCACTTTTTTTTGTACTATATTTTGTTATAATTTCATATCACATGACCACAATCCACTGCATACCGGAAGTTATGTCACATGGACTGAGCCTCCAATTGAAAACAACCAGCGATGAGACAGATATATAAGCAAGAGGCAAGTTCAAGGTGCCATGTTATGATGAAATAAACAAGTAATAGTATTGCCCTATTGTAGCATACTGCATACTAACTGCATACTTTTTATGATCAGCTGTAGTATGTAGAATAAGTAAAAATAAAGAGTATGCGATTTGGAACGCGGCCACATAGTTAGAATTCTGGAGAACACAAACCTGGTCGTTATCTGATTGGCCGCCGGCAGAGGAAGTGGGTGTGACCTCTTGTTGCTGTTGCTGAGTCTGTGGTTGCTGTGTGACGGTTGCCACGGCCGCGGTTGCCGTGTTACTGGGCATAAAGATGAGCTGAGAGGAGATGGGGGCTCTGAGGGAACGGTTGAGCTGCAACACAGAGAAACACACACAAACTAAGCAAGGCAAGGCAAGGCAAGTTTATTTATGTAGCACAATTCAGACACAAGGCCATTCAAAGTGCTTTACAAGTATGTGTTAAATTATGATGATAAAATTACAGTAAATATACTTTGTAAACTATCTGCAGGCTCTGCAAAATGTAAACAAATCCTCCCCCTCTGGAACTGCATAGAGCACCTTTAAGCTAAAATACTTAAACATGGCTGCAAATTGAATTTCTATTATCTATGAATAACTAACAAGAAAATATAAAAGTTCTAATTTTTTTCTTACCCCTTTTGAACGATATTAATCAAGTTTGCTTTACTGTATTTGCTAAGAATCCCATATGGTTTTTTTTCTTTTATTACTCTTAAGTTTTATTTTACATTTGTATTATTTTAACATGTTTCGAACCAATTGAGCCAAAAAAAAAATGTATTAAAAATTCTTAAGTTATCTTGAACTCACCCTGAAGTACATCTGTCCCTGCCCGGCCCCCGCTCCACTCAGCAGCACCGATTGGCTGATTGTGGACGTTGCCGAGGCGACAGGACGGCTGTTGGTCGTAGAGCCCGATCCGGACGTTACACTGGCCTGAAAACATATGTGAGTGACTTATATGGGTAGAATTTATATCATTCTGTTTACGCATTATTTAAAAATGACTCAGAGGAACTTGCAGTTTGTGTTAAATCTAGCAGCCCAAAAGCGGTAGTGTTTTACTATGTTCCTGGGTGAGCGTATACCCATGACAAAGGCTTCAAGAAAAACTATATAGAAATAGTAATAGTTCATGTAATTTATGATCAGAGGAAAAATTAGACTTGTTTCAGAAATATTTAAAAGTTCCTCGTAGCTACTTTTAAAATGTTTTAAAAAAGATTATTTGTACTAGAAAAAGATTCTCAATAGAAAACCAAGTTGAGGAAAGTTTAATAAATAAATGTTTAAATTGTTTCTGCTACTTTCAAAAGATAGGCAAGTAAGGAGAAGAATAGATTATTTATTTGGCTTCTCAATGACAGAGGGATCTCAATGACAGAGGGAAGGCAGCCATTGTGTCATAACCACAGTAACCGTACGTATAATAACATATAATACGTACAGCATAATAATATAATAACATATATACGCACAGCATAATAATATAATAACATATATACGTACAGCATAATAATATAATAACATGTATACGTACAGCATAATAATATAATAACATATATACGTACAGCATAATAATATAATAACATATATACGTACAGCATAATAATATAATAACATATGATACGTACAGCTGTGGTGCTGGTTGTCTGAGAGGAGCTGCTGCTGGAAGGACTGGACTGACGACTGGCTGCCAGAGTCGCCTGGAGGGAGAGGGGGAAATATAGAGGTTTAGGTTTCAATCCAAAACTTAAAGGTGCAGTCAGTGATTCTGCTTGTTGTCAAAATCAGTGAATATCTCCTCACATTACGCTACCTGTACGTACTGGTAAAAAAAATCCAGGTTGCGTTCCGAATCGCATACTCTTTCTTTTTTCTATTCTACATACTACATCCGACGATAAAAATAATCTAGTTAGGATGCAGTAGGCATACTATTGGGACATACTTTACTCTCTTATTTCATCATAACATTGCGCCTTGATCTTGTCTCTTGCTTTTATATCCGTCGCATCCCCGTTTGTTTTCATATGGAGGCTTCGTCGATGTGACGTCACTTCACGTGCGCACTGGATTGTGGGTCAGAATTGCCCAAATAGGATGCAGTTTTCAACACTAACAATCTTGGCCGCATGAAGTAGGACATCCGGGTACTTCTAACCATCCTAAATCTGGCCACAGGAATCGGGACATCCTAAATCTTCTTTCTACATACTATATAGTAGAAAGTATGCGATTCGGAACGCAAACCCAGTGTTAGTACACAGCCTTGGCTCTGTGAACGGACATGTTGCTAGCTATAGTGGGCCCCATTGTTTACATAGCAGTTTACAGAGTCTAAGCTGCGTATTAAAACTGGTTTATTTTCTTTTTGGACAAGTAGTGGATCTTGCCCAAAAATATAGATATTCACAGATTTTGACAAAGTGATTTTGTCGACAAGCATTCTACAGAATAAATTCTTCTATTCAATTTTAAACAGCATCATGCTTGGATCAATCTTAAAAGTATGTGTATTATTTGGATTCTTTATTTACTTTTAAATAGATATTTTTTTAAATCGTTCGGAATAAAGATTGGTTTCATTCATTCATTCACACACACACACACACACACACACACACACACACACACACACACACACACACACACACACACACACACACACACACACACACACACACACACACACACACACACACACACACACACACACACACACACACACACACACACACACACACACACACACACACACACACACACACACACACACACACACACACCCCTTTACCTGTTGCACTGCGGCCAGGTTTTGCAGCTGTGCGTTGTTGATCTGTTGTTGGAGCATCAGCTGTTGGAAGTATTGCGCTGCGTTGGGCTGACGCTGTAACGCCTGCAGAGCCTAGAGGGACCAACAACATAAACACTGTGGTAGTCAACGAGACGGGAAGGAGATAAGGGAGATTTAGGGTTGAACATACACACAAGGCATTCCTACCATGCCTAAGCTCTATTGACGGCTAAAGGCCCAAGCTCTATTGACGGCTAAAGTCTAGTGTTTTCTCCCAGTACTCCTGCTCCATACACTTCCTTGGCCCTGGCCCGGTTGTGAAAGGTGTGCTTGGGCATTGTACAGATGCTAGAGCTGCAACGATTAATCGACAAATCGATTATTAAAATAATCTACAACTTTTTTTGATAATCGATTAATCGTTTTGAGTAATTTTTTAATAAAAAATGTCCAAATTCTCTGATTTTAGCTTCTCAAATGTGAATATTTTCTGGTTTCTTTAATCCTATTTTGACAGTAAACTGAAATATCTGTGTTTTGGACATAACAAAACATTTGAGGACGTCAACATGGGCTTTGGAAAATGTATCTCAATTTTTCACCATTTTCTGACATTTTACGGACCAAAACACGAATCGATTAATAATCAATTAATCGAGAAAATAATCTACAGATTAATCGATTATCAAAATAATCGTTAGTTTCAGCCCTATAATGTACAAGCATGTGCATAGACTGCAGTCCTGACGTCAGTTTATATCAGACTGTTCCCCTCGACTCAATACATCCATGCACACAATGGACATTTAAAATAAATGTAGCGGAAATGTTCGCGTTGGTCTGATGTGGAAGTGGAATGTTTGATGCAAAAATGGCCAGATTAAAATATTCAAAAACAAACCGATACAAATACGCTCCACATCCCAAACCCATGACCTGGTGACATACAAGCAAGAATCAATACTGCCTAGAACTTTTCCATAATATTCTAGTACTTATTTTAGATGCACCTGTCATGCCTTGTGCCTAAAAAACTGAAGACATTGTAGAAGAAGAAACAGCAGAAACATTAGTGAGTAAAAGACGTGAAGTGGAGAGAGTCTTAACTGATGTACGCCCAGAGGCCCACACAGTGATAACTCTAGTGTTGACAGCGTGTGGCGTGTTGTGAGTGTGTGTGTGCGTGTGTGTGTGTGTGTGTGTGTGGGGGGCGTGTTGTGAGAGTGTGTGTGTGTGTGTGTGTGGCGTGTTGTGAGAGTGTGTGTGTGTGGGGCGTGTTGTGAGAGAGAGTGTGTGTGTGTGTGTGTGTGTGTGTGTGGGGCGTGTTGTGAGAGTGTGTGTGTGTGGCGTGTTGTGAGAGAGAGTGTGTGTGTGTGTGTGTGGCGTGTTGTGAGAGTGTGTGTGTGTGTGTGTGTGTGTGTGTGTGGGGCGTGTTGTGAGAGTGTGTGTGTGTGTGTGTGTGTGTGTGTGTGTGTGGGGCGTGTTGTGAGAGTGTGTGTGTGTGTGTGTGTGTGTGTGTGTGTGTGGCGTGTTGTGAGAGAGTGTGTGTGTGTGTGTGTGTGTGTGTGTGTGGTGTTGTGAGAGAGAGTGTGTGTGTGTGTGTGTGTCGTGTTGTGAGAGAGAGTGTGTGTGTGTGTGTGTGTGTGTGTGTCGTGTTGTGAGAGAGAGTGTGTGTGTGTGTGTGTGTGTCGTGTTGTGAGAGAGAGTGTGTGTGTGTGTGTGTGTGTGTGTGAGAGAGAGTGTGTGTGTGTGTAGCGCTGTGACAAAGACAGACGGCTGTGTACCGTGACACACGCCTGAGAAGAATGACACAGAGCCTCCATCAGACAGGCAACGACTCAGTCTCTCTCTCTCTCTCTCTCACAGAGACACCTACCTGCACGGCTTGTCTTTCATACAGAGACATGGAGTTCATGGGAGAGGGGCGGGAGCTTGTTCCAGACGCAGCGCTGCCATTGGTCGAGGCTCCCGGCTGGGTCTGCTCTCCATCCGTCTCCATGGCGACTGAGGAGAGACAGAGGAGACAGCCATCAGTCAGAGAGAGAGACACACACACATGCACACATAAAGATAACAAAAACACACACACACACTCACTCATATACAAGCACACAAACATAGCAAACACACACATATTAACAACCAGACACACACACAAACAAATACACCAAACACATACATACACACACACACACACACACACACAACCACAAACGCACGCACAAATACATCACAAACACACTCATACACAATCCAACAACACACACACAAAGATGAAAAACCACCCATCACCATGTCTGACTAGCACAGTTCTTCACAGAGCCGAGACGCTACGAAATAGACTCAATATTTCACTGATGATGAAGTCATGGTCACACTCTGTAACCATGGCGTTTACACACTATATTTTACTGACACTTCCAACAGCTTTACATTTGATATTTCTGTCAGCAAGACAACATGATTTTTTTTTTTTTTTACCTTTATTTATACAGGTAAATCCCATTGAGACCGACTCTTTTTCAAGGGAGACCTGTTCCCATTCCCACGTTACCATTTACACACACATTCATACCCCGATAGCAGGCTAACTATCGACATTCACACGAGGCAAGGTTGGTGAAGTGTCTTGCCCAAGGACACAACAACCATGACACAAGTGGCAGGGCAGGGATCGAACCTCCAACCCTTTGATCATCAGCCGACCCGCTCTACCAACTGAGCCACAGTCGCCCCAAATGATAATTAATTATTACACTGAACTCTCCCCTAGAACTGAGCGTTAAATATATAGGCCTATGATGTGAATGTTACACCTTGTTAACTACATGGTTACCCAGTCAGACAGTTGAATAAATACTTAAAATACCAATGAAAAGTATAGCTAAGCAATGCATTGTGGTAAGAATATTTTAACTTATTTTTGTTAAGGACTGGCTGACATCAAACTATTGATAACGGGGCACGTTCTAAAATATGTCTTTTAAAATAAATAGATATATATTGAAGCTATATCACATGTATTTTAACAAACACAAATAGTCGTGACCAATATTTTTTTTTAGAAATCTCTTAAAATTTGGAGATATTGTCTCACTGTTGACATGACAAACCATGCTACAGCCTATATATTACATTATTTTATTGGTGCTGTCTGAAGTTAAAATTAGGCTTTGAAAGGAAAGAAAATAGATTTATAAAAATGAATAATGTATTTTGCTGAGATCTGGTCTTTGTCCAAAATAATCCAATACAAAGATACAATTAAAAATAATATTTAAAAAAAAATACATACAATCACGTATGTGGCCAATACTGACCCCATTACATTTCTCCTTCAAATCCTGCAGATTCTATCCATCTTCCACACACTCTGGGAATCCACACTGTTTCTTTTATTGTTATGTTGTTAATTTATTGTGTTGAGATAATCTGCATCCATCAATGCAGTAGCCTCGGCCTAGCAGCTTATCTTTATTACCCCCCACGTCCACACACACACCCTCTCCATCCTGTCCCAGCCTCCACAACCTGGAAACGCTCCTTGTAATTAAGCTGCAGACACACACACACACACACACACACACACACATACACACACACACACACACACACACACACACACACACACACACACACACACACACACACACACACAGAGGACTAGACACAGTCAGCTACTAGCTGCTGTCCTCCATGTTTCAAATCCAGTTAACACTAGATCCACTGGATGCTACTGCTCCTAGCATCTCTCGCTAACCCTCCGTCTCTTGGACCGTCCTTACCGGGTCTTGCCTCCTCAGTAGCCCGCTTTGGATGGCCTGTCCCTGGGGCGCTCAGGCCTCTGCAGCCCGCCGCCTCTATGGCTCTTTTCTCGGGCTTCCCCTGCAGGACTCGCGGCCTCAGCAGTGGAGACAGCGGTGGTAGCGGTGTTGGTGCTTTGACTGTTTTGCATAAATTTGCAGCTGATGTTCTGTCGGAGGGCAACGCCTCCTTTTACGCTGCGCTGCCTTTTCCGGCGCGACGGGATGACGGATGCAGCAGGAATTTAGCAGCCCCCCCTCGTATCCACCCCCCCCCCCCCCCCCACACACACACACACACACACACACACACAAACACTCCACCTCCCACCCCCACCAGCAAGACCACCTTGATGATTCCCATACTCACATGCTATTTAGCAGGCCATGCCAGAAAAACATATTTAGGACGTGCCAAGCATGTCGAATGCAGTTTGACAAAAATACCCAGATGCCCCATTATATGCAATTGCATTTTGCAGTATGCAAATGACCAGGCTTTAGTAGGCTAGTAGGGTATGTACACGGTAAAAAGATCAAGTAGCCTAGACTTCGTGATTAGGAACGACGGGGAAATCCCTACCTCTGACTTATTATCACACATCCTCTTTCCGTTATCTAGATTCTGTTTGGGATTGTTCTATTTGTGAAGTTCTAAAGCCTTCCTTTGTCTATATAGTAATATTACAATAAGTGTATAAAGATATAGGCCTATAGGCAATGATTTTTCTAAATGTGCCCTTGAATGTTCTGCTTCACCCATTTGATCTGAATGTTTGAATTGTTCTTGTCTCTTTGTCAGCTTGTTGTATATTTTCATTGTGTGTGTGTGTGTGTGTGTGTATTGTATTTTTACTTGACATCATTGTAAATGGGAGTCACCCCTCAATTGATCTTTTGAGGATAAATAAATGAAAAATGAAAATATTACCTGATTAATGTTTTATTTAACAACAGTATATCTGGTATGTTATGTACAGTACAAACACAAGTCAAAACAAAACAGCTTGGGGGGTGAAGGGGGGGGGGCATCAGAGAAATGTTAAAAAACTGAAGCTACGTACAATGTCTTCTGTTTAGTTTATTTCCATAACATTAGTTCAAAGTTAAGTTCCTTTATAAGTCAATTGCTACATTGAAATGTGTCTTTTCGCCTATCCCCTCTCAAGTTGATCAGTTAATTCATCAACAGTGTCATCCCAAACACCCTTAACATGCTGTCAGTATTATTTTATTTCGTTTTTTCTTCTGTTTATGACACGGAAAAGCATACAGATAATAGTCACAGAATGGCAAGTAAATTTGATGCATGTCTGTATAGCCCTCAGAACATTCTCACAAACACTTTTATTGAAATACTTAAGTCGTGTAAATAACAGCTATCCAACACAGTAACATTTTGAGTGTGTGTGTTATCAAGTGACTGAGTGACACATGGTACACACAGAAGCAGAGGAAAGCTTTCTCACATACACACACACAGACACACACACACACACACACAGACACACACACATACAGTGAATAACAGTCTGTGGATGCGTGAGGTATACAGAGGCACAAATAGCAGACTTGGGATACAGTACGCGATAACATAAAAACATACATTTACACAGTTATTTACACAGTTTCAGCAGATCGGAACCAACACACACACACACGCACACACACACACACACGCACACGCACACGCACACGCACACACACACACACGAAAACAAAGATCACAGCAGCCAAAGCATTTTTCTTACAGTTCGACTCAAGTCTGTGCCACAACAACATAAATGATTTTCAGAGCTGCTTTATTATACAGATGCTGTCAACATCATCATAGCAAATAATTTGGAACATCATACAGAAATGGACAACTTGACAATTAGTATGAACAGCTCTGAGCTAAACCTGAATATGCACACAGATGAAAATACACGGCTGTGAGTGAGTGAGGAGAAACACACAAGTTAAAAAATGAAAGAGAGACGGCTAAAAAAAAAAAAATTAAATTACACACACACAAGGAGAAAAATGTACAACTTAAATACTGCTTCTCTCTTTGACAAAATAAACACATGTGCATCCCAAAAATAAATAAATAAACAACACACGTATGACTGCGCAGGTCAACATATAAATAGAACTCTTTTAGAAAATACATATTTACAAAGAACACTTAAACTCTATGTAACTATCTTTGTACAGTTAGTGGAGATGGTTTTATTCTAAGTTGGTAAATGTGCATGAACAGTGAAATGGTTATAGGATTAAGGGCGGTGTGCAACCTTGGTCCATGTCTGCTATCAAATCCATACTTGATATAATATATGGTGAATACAGTTGTCTTTAAGAGTGCAGTGTTTTGCTTCCACTTTTACTTTGATAGTTCATTTTTTTCAAAGGGACAATTAATTAAAAAATAAAACAATGAACGTTTGGCTTTTTTATTTTTACTTATTTGTCTTCCAAACTTTTCCAAAAATATCCATTTTTCTGGGATGAGAAGTTACGAAATCTTCATCAAAGAAGTTGATTTGAGTGTTTTTTAAGTTTCATTTTCCAACCCAGATTCACTTGAAACTGCACAGTAACCTACACACAAATCATTTGAACTTTTCAGCTATTGTTCGAACCAGAATAAAATACGTTGTAGGTGTGATTGCACCCGGGCCTTTTGAAATGTGGTGCACCGACGAAAAAAACAGATCAGCACTGGTCAAAAGCAACATTTAGGCATTCTTTACAAGGTTAAAATTCATATGTTTACCTTAATCTTAATTTGTTTTTTTCACTCTTATCTATGAGCTACCTTCATTTCACACCAGCACTGAGAGAAATGGGGTGTACTAGTGAGTGTCAAGTGTGTGCACATCACACAAATGCAAGTAGGAGTAGAAAGCATTTTAAATCAATGTTAAGACTCAGTTTTTGGTGAATTTTAGTGAAAGTGTTTAGCCACAAACACAAGCGGGACCCTGCGAAAACAGCTCGAAATACAATACTGAAACACTGCCATAAAAGGAGTGAACCACACAGCTACGTCACACTATCATCCACTAATACAGCATTACACAACCAAGCCATGATTCTGTGCACAATATGTGTCCCCACTGCAAGAAATATTCATCTTAACAAGATTTTAAATCACTTCAAATGAGGCTTACAGGCTTATATTTCTCAAAACAAGTGTCAAGAGTATTTTCAAGTTTTCAAATAATCAACTTTTCAGTCATTGTTTCAATACAAGGCAAGGACACACTCCAGTCAAAAGTTAGAACTAACGCCAAACATTGATTGATTTTTTTCTTGTTAAGATAGATACTTCTCCAGTGTAGCCAATATTTAAATAATACATAAATAAATGAATAAATATTTATAATTTCAAAGTGAAGCGTGGATCACTGTTTTCAAATGCTTTTTCCAACTACAGTAATTCACACAGTCAATTCAGAATATAGAAAATATACTTTGTGGCACACACTTTAACACCAAACATAATGCACACATTTCTTGCGATACATACACATGTGTAAAAATCCGCTACAACATGGCAAACTTTTTAGACAAAGCGTCACTACGTTCACAGCGTCTCGACAACAGAAGCCAGAAACACATAGGAAGCAATTTAACAACATTTTCATTGTGACCTATGGAGGAAAAAAATATAAATTCTATCATTGTCTAAACTGGTATTTTTCATGTTAGATTATACCGTTTGCTAAAAGTTTTCAGTCAATTATACTACACGATTTTAGATTTCATAATTTACTATTTTACTTAATTTTATTGTACTACTCTTGGTGGAATTAAAAAGAAAATATTGTCAGATAATTGTTTAGAATGTAGGCAATGATAATAATAAAAAAAAGTTCCACACTATAAAAGGTTTGTCCAGTGCATTTTGGCTTTTAACACAATCACAACACGTCACGTTAGCATTCTGAAACACATGGGAAATTTTAATCAAATTTTTTAATATTTTTTTTAAAAAATTAGTTAATTGTGTCTTGTAAGTAAATTGAAGTTTTAGTTACTTAAAAATACTGACAACTGGTTCAAGTTCAAAACCAGCACAAGATAGTTTAGTTAGCCATCAGGCAAAGATAAGAGATGAAGATACAAGTTTTGTTAGCTAAATAATACAAATTATCTCATTGTTTTTTGTTTAATTTCAACCCACACATGATGTTGGACGATACATAAACTTACTAGCTTTCTCACCTACACAGGTAAAGGCTAGACTATTAATCGGTTAATTTGTTTAATTTACATAATTTAACATTTTCAGCGGGTAGAAAGGTTCTTCTAATATTATGGCATCTTCACCTTAAAGTTTTTGCCTTTAAAATGACTAAGACGAGTTATAATTCTTAGCAAAAAATCCTGCATCCAGTTTTTGAAGTCTGCTTTGGAATAAATATTTAAAAAAACTCAAATTTAAATGGATTGAATAAATGGCTTGAATAAATGTGTCATCAGATACTTATAAGTTAAAATTCACATAATTAAAAAAAAATATATATTATTCTAATCAAAGGACAGGAACCATTCCAGAATTCATTTGGTCTTCCACTCAACTCCGTACACATTCTTAATATTAGCACTTTCCCTTTAGTTGCCTCAATTCATTATCAGCTCCTTTAGATGTTTTAAATTAAGGTTTCTATATTGATTGATTGCACATTTTCCTTCTACAATTCTCATGTATTCTAGTTACAGCTTGGGCCAGATATATTCAATTAGCTTGGATTAATAAGGATTTTAATTACTATTATTTTGACATAAGGCGCTGCTGTGCTAAATGATTTCTATAGTATTGATTGTGGCTCTAATGCTAGTTTAATGGCTGCTTATTTAGTTAACAAAGTGCGTCTAAATACAGATTAACAAATACAATGTTTTACCCTGATTTTAACTGTCAGTATAGATGCATATTCTCCGAGCTAGAATTCACGTGACTCGTATGGAAAGCAATACCATTTTAAAATTGGCTTTAGTGGATTATATAATGATTTAATATACTTTATAAAAAAATTAAATTCTACAATAAATACTCATATATATAGTTTTTTTTATATCTCATATAGTACATTGCACGTTACCCTACTTTTGAGCTACGCAGGTAAAACAATTTAGCCAACATGTTTTTTGTCCACAGTCATTAGCAAGGTCCTTAAATTCATAAACAACTGTCAGGATTTCACTTTCTGGCAATATTTTTTTCCAATAAGACCCTTAAGACCTTTCAGTAAAACAATAATCCACAAGATTCAACCACAAAGGAATGTCTGTTTGCCTCTATATATATATATTTTGCCAATTAGTATTCAGAATAGAAATTGAACACAATTCAAAGGATCAGGGGTCGAAACAAGTGTTTTTTTCTTTTAAAAATAATGTTAAATTAACTTGTGGATTCCAGCTTCTACCATTAGACATGGTCAAGCCCATTCTGTATAAAGCTTGTGTCAGTGCTAATGTCCCAAACCAGAATTTTACAAGATGAATTAAAACACAGTTGAAAATTGTAATTTAAGTACTTTGGCATTGCTTAAAAGCTCTCCAGGTTGTCCGCTCATATCCTAGCCATAAATAATAATAAAATAAAATTGAAAAAATCGCTTGAATCGCCTCTGAAAACATGTCAGGAATTAATAGACAATAAATAGGCAATAAATATAAATATTACTTAATTGAAACTACAGCTACAAAGTTATATTGCACTAAAATATCCACAATTAAAGGAATGTCGTATAACGTGAATTTAAATAAAAATAAACCTGACCTCTCACACACACAACATGGACCTGAACTCCAAAGTGAATGGACAATTTGACCTTTAACAGATTTCAGTCACCATTTCTATTAAAGGAATACTTCACACAAATGGAACCGGCGTTCTATCATTATAAAATCGCTATTATAATATAATGAATGAGGTTTTTCTTCCCTCAGTCTTCCCTTGGCCCAGCTGTCCTGTCAATCCTAACCCTACATTTTCCCATGTGTGATGTCACACATGGGAAAATGTAGGGTTAGGCAGTGAGACCATAAAACACTCTTTCTGCCTTTTCTCAGGCTAGGATGAACCGATTTCTAAACATTTTTGCACATTTATACTACACAGGATCTCAGAGTTCAATACACCTTCATGTTTCCACCGGTGAAGTAGGTCTTTAACACCACCTGTGTTCGAAATGTGTCCTTCTTTTCTAGACACACAGCTGTCTTGAAAAAAAACCCCTATCCTATTGATGAGAGTAGCTTAAATTTCTAGGAATGTACAGTAGAATTGATCGTTATTTTTGCACAATGGATACTGCCCTTTAACAGCTAAGGAAGGGAATATATTTCAAAAGTGTAAGGATTTAGTTTGAAAAGCAGAACGCAAAACCTTTTAAAGGTCAAAAGCCTATTAATTGGTAACGCTGCTTTTGTCTAAGTGTATGTATGAATATAAAATGGTCTAGTTCCTATTGTTCCAAGGTGTGACAGGTAATAACTACAATTTACAGAATTCTTTCTGAAATCTCTGAGATTCTTCATTTTATCTATCACCACCTTTTAAAGCTATAGTGCGTAACTTCTGTCGCCCCCCCATGAGGAATTCTTGAGATATTACAAGAACACTGTCGGTGTATTTACATGAGGTAAGCCTTTTGGTGATCACGCATGGATTGTATACCTTCTGCTGTACGTCCAGGTTTTTTCTTAGCAGTAGAATCAACAACTAAAACATTTCTTGGGCTCTTCTTGTGATATTTCTGAGCTCCTGCACCAGTGTCCGGGGGGGGGGCGGCACCAGTTTCTAAACCCCGCCACACTTTCCAATTACAAAGAGAATTTTTGTGGAGCTGATAATAGGCTTAATCAACAAGGCCTCAACTCCTTTGTCTAGATCTTAAAACTAACCGACAATAATTCCTACGAAAAAAGTTACGCACTAATAGCTTTAAAAACTACTTTTAAAAACCGACATTTAACCAGCTCTACAAGCTCTCCTGCACCGTGGAGTTTGATTTGTCTTCGAGGGGCGTGCTCTCTGTGGCGGGCTGGGACGGGGTTGTTGCGGCCGCCTGCACTAACGGGACCTTCTCTTTAACGGGCGACGCTGGTGCTGGGACGGTGGTGGCTGTGCTGCTAACGCTGGCAGGAGGGTCCTCGATACAGGAGAAGTTGGGAGGGGGGGCGCCGCCGAAACACTGAGCGATCTCATCGAAGGTTTTGCCTTTGGTCTCCGGGACTTTGAAGTAGGTGAAGATGAAGAAGAGCACGAGAAAGACGGCGAATATCAGGAACACCCACGGACCGCACCACTCCTACAGCGGGGGACAGAGAGGGAGGGAGGAGGAGAGAGAGAGAGGGGGGGGGGGGTGAGAGAGGGAGAGAGAGAGAGGGGGGGACAGAGAGAGGGATAGAGAGAGAGAGAGAGAGAGAGAGAGAGAGAGAGAGAGAGAGAGGGACAGAGAGAGGGGGTATGGGTAGGAAGAATACATTTTACATCCTGTGTTATCACTCAATATGATCTTTAATGTGGCTACGAGGAACTTTCAGTTTGTGACCATTCTTGCAGCCCCTTATGGACAAGGGAAGTAGGTTTTTACGATGCCAGCTGTTGTTCCTGGGCAAAGGCATTAAGAAACACTTTATAAAAATAGCATTCTTTGTACTGATGGTTGGAAGTGGGCGCTAAAATCAACAAAAAAAGAAAGCTCCTCGTAGTCCCTTCAATTAAACTACTATATAAAATGTGAAAAAACAGAAAAAAGCTGCAAGTAAATAGTTACAGTAAAATAAAACACAACAAAATACAATTATTTAGAGTTGAAACCAGATCATCCAGTTATTATAAAAACTGAAATCAAACAAAAATATCTGCAAAATAAAATAAAATAAAAGTGAAACCAGGACGTCCCACCCCTCCCTTATCCCTTACCACTAGTTTGGGGAAGCTCATCCCTACGATGAAGTTAGCGGTCCAGTTGAGGCATCCGGCCACAGCCATGGCGGCGGGACGGGGGCCCTGGGAGAACAGCTCTGCCACTATGAACCAGGGGATGGGCCCGGGACCAAGCTCAAACATGGCTACGAACAGCATCACCGCGGCTATCGCTACGTAGCTCATCACAGTGTAATGCTTCTGCTCAGACAGAGAGAGAGAGAGAGAGAGAGAGAGAGAGGGGAAGAGGGACATTTAGACAATGATTCAGGCTTTATATATTCACTGATTAACACAAGTTATTAATTAAAGATGGAGTCAGTGATTCTGGAGAATTACTTTTTGGTCAAACTAAAAAAATAGAGGGAGGCACAATGACTCTATAGGCTTTATTATAATATTCTCTAAGGGATTATTTAAAGGTGGAGTCAGTGATTCTGGTGAACGATTGTTGTCAAAATCCACTTTTGTCAAAATCAATGAATATCTCGTTATGATCTACCTGTCCGTACAGTGTGTGTGCTGAGAATAAAATTCTGGTATCAATACACAGTTTAGGGCTCTGTTAATGAGAATGTTGCTAGTCATGGTGGGCCCCATTTGTTTACATAGCCTTTGTTTACGTACCAATATACAGAGCCTATTTCTTTCCAGCACACACAGTACAGAGATATTCACTGATTTTGACTAAAAGGGGATTTTGACAACAAGCGTTCTCCAGAATCACTGACTCCACCTTTAAAGTAGCGGACAGTGACACCCAATGAACACATTGTACTCACCAGTAGCAGGGACACAGTCATGAGTACAGCGCTGATGGCCATTCCACCCAAACCAAGGAGGTGAAGCGTCCGCCGTCCGGCTTTCTCCACTAAGAACAGCTGCAGGAGAGAGAGAGAGAGAGAGAGAGAGAGAGAGAGAAAGAGAGAGAGAGAGAGAGAGAGAAAGAGAAAGAGAGAGAGAGAGAGAGAGAGAGAGAGAGAGAGAGAGAGGGTTAATACACACAGACACGTACAGGGGAAGGAAAGAGGCAAATATTTTTTTAAAGATAATTTTTTTGGCATTTTCATTTTCTTTATTAAATAGTACAGAGTGGAAATGGGGAGACAGAGAGAGAGAGAGAGAGAGAGAGAGAGAGAGAGAGAGAGAGAGAGAGAGAGAGAGAGAGAGAGAGAGAGAGAGAGAGAGAGAGAGAGGGGGGATGACCTGCAGTAAAGGTCCACGGGTCGGATTTGAACCAGCGACCACTGGGCCAATATGGTATGCGCTCTATCCACTAATGGATCATACGTGTGACATGACATTTCACTCACAGACACCACAGTGAAGACAGTGTTGACGATACCGGCGCCGATCGTTGCGTAAATCGGCTGTTTGACACCGGCCGACTTGAAGATCCCCGTGGAGTAGTAGAACACCTGAAAGACAAGGGTATAGGGGGTTTAGCAAGTGACTGTGTATTAACCCTCTCCCTAGCATATTTTGTGTGTATGTATGTGTGTGTGTGTGTATCTGCGCATGTGTGTGCACGTGTGTATGTAGGTGTATGTGTGTATCTGTGCTCACAGTGTTGATGCCACTCAGCTGTTGTGATAGATGTATGTGTGTGTGTGTGTGTGTGTATCTGTGCATCTGTGTGCATGTGTGTGTGTGTGTGTTTGTGTGTGTGTGTGTATCTGTGTTTGTGTGTGTGTGTGTATCTGTGCATCTGTGCGCATGTGTGTGTGTGTGCCTGTGCCTGCTCGTGTCCACTGTATGTGTGTGTGTGTGTGTGTGTGTGTCTGTCTCTGTGTGTGTGTGTGTGTGTGTGTCTCTGTGTGTGTGTGTGTGCCTGTCTCTGTGTGTGCAGCTCACTCACAGCGTTGATGCCGCTCAGCTGTTGTGAGAGGTGCAGCATGATAGCGACCAGCAGCGGTTGGCGGAAGACCGGCGAGCGGAACAGCTCATAGATGGTCACTTTCTTCTCGGCGGCCATCTTAGCGCTCTCCTCCTTCATCTCCTGGAGGTCTTTACTCACATCCTCGCTGCCACGGAGACGCACCAGAGCTGACAACACAACAACACAATATCAACAGGTGTGTTCGGCACAACAGCGTATTAATAGCTAACTTACTTACTAACTTTACCATTCTACATCACTGTCAGTTGTTGTGTATTTTATTTTATTTTTATTTTAATGTTTATTTGACAGGGACAATACATGCAACATTGCCACAAAAAAATGGGAAAATGTGATGCATATAAGACGTCTAGCTTCAGCTAATTTGCAGTCTTTGTCCCTGGGTCAGGCTTTAAAATACAATCAAAGATACTAAATACATTAAATACAGTGATAGAGATACAGTGAATAATACAATTAATATGTACCATGAGTCAATACACACAGCTGTAGTTATACATTTCAGATTAAAACACAATTAAATTTAGCATTAAACATTAGTAAAGTGCTCTATTAAAATAACTTGAGAGATGTTAATGTTCACATTTCTGCTGCTGCTTGAGCCACTGTTAACTTTGATGTGTTTGCGTTGTATATTGTGTATGTATTGTTGTTTTTTCTTTTTGCATTTTTTGACTCGACATCATTGCAAATGAGTCTCTCGAGTATAAATAAAAGTTAAATGAAAATGAAATAATAGATTTAATTTGTTTATTTGTCATATGCAGAACAAGGACATCAGCAGTCATTGGCAATGGCATTCTTAAAGGAATACTTCACCCATACGGAACCAGCGTTCTATCATTATAAAATAAGTATTATAATATAATGAATGAGGTTTTTCTTCCCTCAGTCTTCCCTTAGTCTTCCCTTGGCCCAGCTGTCCTGTTAATCCTAACCCTTACTGTGATGTCACAAGAAGGAAACTGTAGGGTTAGACAGTGAGACCATAAAACACTCTTTCTGCCTTTTCTCAGGCTAAGATGATCCGATTTCAATTTTTTTTGCACATTTATACTAAATAGGATCTCAGAGTTCAATACACCTTCATATTCCAACCGGTGAAGTAGGCCTTTCAGTTCAAGGCTCCTTTCAAAGATGCAATATAGTAAGAAGAAAAACACAAGTGAAGAGATATCTGGGTGAGACTAAATCAATACACTTACACACTGGGGTAAGGATCCAAACAGCGACAGTGAATAGAGCGCCACCACCAGAATAACTTACTAGAAAAACAATACAGTCTGACTGTGAACGAGCCTCCAGTCAGGCTGTAGAAAATTAAAACGCTGGGAAAAAAACAAAAGAAATTCAAGGTAACGGTCTTCACTAGATTTTTTTTGTTTTGAAGGAAAACCGCCTTAGAGCCACCAACTACTGTAATGATATAATTAAGTTGTGCTGTGCTGTTTTAATTCTATTTTAAAAGCAAACAAATAATGTATTTTGAATCTTGAGAACAAGGATAGAGAGACTCCACAAATACACAGACACTGAAAAACGGTGCTGCAGAGAGTCGTGCGTTTGTTTGTGTGTGTGTGGACTGAGAGGTGTGAAGGAGAAGTGTGTGAGCCCTTCAGAGTGGAGCTGAGCTACAGACAGAGCTGAGCTACAGACAGAGCTGAGCTACAGACAGAGCTGAGCTACAGACAGAGCTGAGCTACAGACAGAGCTGGACAGACGCCAGAACCTTCTGTCTGCTCAAGGACTCTGCGCTCTGAGCTGAAATATCTCCATGACTCTCCTGGTCTCACCCTGTAAGTTAACTATACATTTGCTATACGTAAGTTAACTATACATACTACACCTTTGTGTGCCTGTGTGTGTGTGTGTGTGTGTGTGTGTGTGTGTGTAGGTGTGTGTGTGTGTGTGTGTACCTTTGCCTGCCCGTGTGTGTGTACCTTTGCGTGCCTGTGTGTGTGTGTACCTTTGCGTGCCTGTGTGTGTGTGTGTGTGTGGTTACCTTTGCGTGCCTGTGTGTGTGTGTGTGTGTGTGTGGTTACCTTTGCGTGCCTGTGTGTGTGTGTGTGTGCGTGTGTATGTGTGTACCTTTGCGTGCCTGTGTGTGTGTGTGTGTGTGGTTACCTTTGTGTGCCTGTGTGTGTGTGTGTGTGTGTGTGGTTACCTTTGCGTGCCTGCTCCTCCTGTTTGAGGTTGATGAGCAGGAACCGGGGGCTCTCGGGGCAGAAGGGAAGCAGGATGCACTGCAGCACCGCGGGGATGACCGTCAGAGAGAGAAGCACAGGCCACAGGGTCGACGAGCCCAGCAGACCCTCAAGACCAAAGATCTACACACACACAGGGCCATACAGCTGGGTTAGTGTGTGTGTGTGTGTGTGTGTGTGTGTGTGAGCCTCAAGACCAAAGATCTACACACACACAGGGCCATACAGCTGGGTTAGTGTGTGTGTGTGTGTGTGTGTGTGTGTGTGAGCCTCAAGACCAAAGATCTACACACACACAGGGCCATACAGCTGGGTTAGTGTGTGTGTGTGTGTGTGTGTGTGTGTGTGTGTGTGTGTGTGTGTGTGTGTGTGTGTGTGTGTGTGTGTGTGTGTGTGTAAGTAAAGTTTATTTATATAGCACCTTTCACAGATACAGGTGACAAAGTGATTCTGGAGAATGCTTGTTGTCATAAATCACTTTTCGTTAAATATTTGTAAACATATCCTCAAGATTCGCTAGCTGTAACGGGCATGTTGATAGCTTCGGTAGGCCCCTTTGTTAACATGCCCTTTGTTTACATACCAGTTTACAGAGCCTAGGCTGTGTACTGACAACTGATTTTTTTTCAGTGCGCACACAGTCCTGACAGGTATCGGATTGTGTGGAGATATTCACTAATTTTACCAAAAAGTAATTTTGACTACAAGCGTTCTCCAGAATCACTGACTCCACCTTTAAATCTGAGTATTGTTATAAAGCCTCCTGCCTCTAACCTGTGCGATGAGTATTCCCACCACCACCCCCAGCTGGTGCAGGGTCCCGAAGGCTCCTCTGAGGGGGGTGGGCGACACCTCTCCCACGTACATGGGAGTGAGTCCAGTGAACAGTCCACAGAACAGGCCGATGACCAGCCGTCCTGCTATCACCATCTCATAGGACGAACACAGCGTGGAGAAGCCCATCAGAAGACCCCCGATCACTGCCAAGATGTTTACCAGGAACATGGACCGACGTCTGGGGAGGGAAGGGAATGATAGCAATGATGAAAAACTGACTGTACAGGGTTTTATACACAGCATGGATAACTTTATTTATTTTTTTAAAGATATTTTTTGGGCATTTTTTATGCTTTATTGATAGTGCAGAGAGACAGAGGTGAAATGGGGCAGAGAGGGGAGTGACAAGCAGAGAATGACCGCGGGTGGGAGGGGGACGCCTTACCAACTGAGCTAAAGGCGCCCCCACAGCATGGATAACTTAAAGGTCTGGGGAAAGAAGGGAAGGGAATGTTAGCTGCGATTAAATTGATTGTACACTGTCCGACGCCTGGAGAATAAAAGGGGAATGCTAGCAATGAAAAACTGATTTTACTACTGAGTTTTATTTATATCTCCTCGTGATCTGCTACCTGTGTGTGTGCGCTGAAAAAATGCAGGGTTATTATTACACAGCCTTGGCTATGTAAACGGATATGTTGCTAGCTACGATGGGCCCCCTTTGTTTACAAAACCTTTCTTTACATACTAGTTTGGACAGGCACGCACATTATAAGGAGATGTTCACTGATTTTGACAAAAAGCGTTCTCCAGAATAACTGACTTCACCTTTAAGGAAAGTTTAAAAAAAGCTTCATGTGTCTCCAATTTGAGCCCCAGCTTTCTTTCACTGTTTTTGGAAAGCACATTTAACAGCAGTGTTCAAAACAACAATGTCCCCACAGACGTATACAAACAATGTTTTTTAATGGCGTGGTGAGACTAAGAGACAAACAGAATAAAGCTAGAACTCAGGGGAACATTAGAGCCGCGCCCTGAGACAGACTTTTAATGTCCTGCATTAGGACTAATGGATTGTGACAGTTCTGACCAAAACCACACAGGAAATACACACAACCATTACAGGAAAACGCTCACGTAGTTTAGAGTCGTTATATTGAGGCTCAGACAGTCAGACGACACTATGAGAACGTTTGGTATCACTCACAGAGACATGGAAACATTCAGAAGGTTTAAGACATTAAAACACTGAGAGACATTAGAATTTGGGGTTTTATTTCCTAGCAGATTTTGTAGAAAGTAATTATAATATCCAATATCCAAATACATTTAATTTAGTGCATAATAGCTGAACATTTTTTTTTGAATTATTATTTTTTCCCTTAGAAAGGGTCTCATATATGTCCATATTTCTGCATATTTTGGACCAAGGCCTAGTGCCGCCATCTTCAAAGGGTCATAGTTGGAATGTCATCAGGTGCATTGTTTAAAATGTAGAATTGTTCTTGTCCTTGAAGGCCACTGTAGCTTCTGTTATTATTCGAAAGGGTTGGGGTTACCCAGGGAGCGCTGCATTCTAGAACTTTGTAGAACTTTCTTGATGATGTCATATTACACACTGCACCTTTAACTAATAAATAAGACACTAAGGAATAAATGGGGAGCGGGTCGCAGAATCAGTTTTTTAATCTTGTGGTGTGTGTTTCAAAGCAAAGTAATACTCGATAAAGACATTAACATTTTTATATCTAACTGTATTCCTCTTTAAAGGTGCAATGTGTAATACGACATCCTCAAGAAAGTTCTACAAAGTTCTAGAATGCAACACTCCCTGGGTAACCCCAACCCTTTCGAATAATAACAGAAGCTACAGTGGCCTTCAAGGACAAGAACAATTCTACATTTTAAACAATGCTCCTGATGACATTCCAACTATGACACTTTCAAGATGGCGGCACTAGGCCTTGGTCCAAAATATGCAGAAATATGGACATATATGAGACCCTTTCTAAGGTAAAAAAATAATTAAAAACATTTTTTTCAGCTATTATGCACTAAATTAAATGTACTTATGGATATTATAATTACTTTCTACAAAATCTGCTAGGAAATAAAACCCACAATTATACACACTGCAGGTTTAAATTCTTATATTTCCTTACTTTGCTTTTACCAAACAATGCCCAGAAAATCTCCAAATAGACATGTCTATCGGTGCAACATACAGACAAGGTTTTTGTTTTGATATTTAAACTTAATGTTAAGAGTATAACAGGCATTATGAGCTTTGGCTTGATCCTACATGGTTTTGGGCCATTGTTCTACTGATCTACTTTCTGTATAATATATGTACTCCGTCTGCTTTGCTATCATGGACAGAGATTACTTTATTAAAGAAGTGTATTATTAGAAATCACCTACTTACTATTCACTTACAATGTGACATCTAATAGGAACAGCTTTAGCTTCTCTTTACAGATGACAGTACAAATTTAACAAACTTCAACACCATAGCTTGATCACACAAACATTCCCTGTGTTCCAATACCCATACTTCCCTTCTATTTAGTATGCCAGAAGAATATGTAGGATGTCCCAATACATGAAAGTCAATTGTATTATGCTGAAAATACATAAATGCCCCACGAACTCCAATAGCATTTTGGAGTATTCGTCTTTATTCTTGACATTTCTCGACATTATGAAAAAAATCTTCCTTATCTGATTTTTTTTTTCTCTCTCTCCTGTCTGTGGCCCTAAAACTCTTCTGTACTTTAGTATGTAGTGAAGTAAAAAGAAAGAGTGTGTGATTTGGAACACACAGGGTCAATGTCCTACCTGCCGAATCTGTCAGCCATGACGCCCACACTGAAGGAGCCGACCATCCCGCCCACACTAAAGATGGCGACGGACACGCTCCAGACGATGGTGCACACGCCCGGGGTGATGGGGGCGCCGTAGCGCTCCATCCACGTGTCGTTAAAGAACCCGCGCAGTTTCTGATGAAGGGGTTAGAGTGAGAGAATGTGTAAAGGGAAGAGAAGAATTTTTTATTTATTTTTTTGATATTTGATTCAATTTATTTCAGACATATCAAACATACAAAACAAAACGAAAAGCATGGAAAAACAATAAACAAAAATTATGTTTTCACAAAAAAACAAAAAACAAAAGAAAACAAATTATCTGTATTGCTGAGATATGCCTGAAAAGGAGCAGGAAGAAGTATACACTTATTTAATCCTACCCCTTTTCCATAGTAAAAAAATATATACAGTATATATATTTATAAAAAAAAAAAATAAATAAAAAAATAAATGTAGTTAGATGAAGATGGATTATTATATTTTTTGGTCAAATCTTGCCTGAATTTATAAATTAAGATGCACTGCTAATGTACTGTATACTTTATTTCAGTCACAGTGAGATCAAGATATCATCAAACAGAAATACATTTAAATAAGATTATTTGAATATCAATTGAAAAGGTTTAGGTTGAAGCTAAGGCTTATTAAACCATATTACCCTATTATATTATTATTTACAAAATCTGTGATAAGTAGGGGAGAACGGGGGAATCTGAGGCATCGGGTAATGTGAGCCACCCCCTGTATCTAGGAAAAAATTGGCTCAGATTACCCCGTTCTCCCCTACATATATTATGTCAAAATGAAAAAAAATAAAAGTATTTAGGCATCACACAACAGCTGACTTTTTGGTATTATATTATTTAATTTTTATATCTATTTGATTATTACCATTCATATAAAAAAAGCTTACATTTGCTGCTTCACACATACACACACACACAGACACACACACACACACACACACACACACACACACACACACACACACTCACACACACACGCACACACACACACACACACACACACACACACACACACACACACACACACACACACACACACACACACACGCACACACACTTGGAGATCGAAAACAAAGATCCCTGATATGACCCACACCTGCTCCGGAGCGTTGATGACTCCTGTGTTGTATCCAAACTGCAGCGAGCCGATGACAGCCGTGCCCAGAGAGAACAGGAGGTAACCCGTCACCTGATTCCCCTACAGGGAAACACACCACAGAAGAAGAACATGTCAGGAAGTAGATTGGAGACTCAACATTTAAATTAAATAAAAACACATAACAGAAACTTTTTTTTTTTCAATGAATATCATGTTTAAAAAAAATTAATTCTGTGTCTCTTGTAACCGCAGGCTCTGTAAATGTAAAACAAACCCCCTCCTCTGAAACTGCACAGTGACCCTTTAAAGGTCATAACACATCTTGATTGATCCCACATTGAAATTCCAGGTCAAGTGAGGTCGCGGCAGTTGAAACTAGGCCACTGTGTCTCTTGTGTGTGTGTGTGTGTGTGTGTGTGTGTGTGTGTGTGTGTGTGTGTGTGTGTGTGTGTGTTTTAGCTGAGGTGTGTATTATAGCCGTCAGTGATAAAGCGACTTCTCAGCTGACTAGGCAAAATGAACTGCTGTAATATGAGACAGTATTTGAACCTGAACGGGCCTCAGGTGATCCACTGCCCTTCAAACACACACACACACACACACACACACACACACACACACACACACACACACACACACACACACACACACACACACACACACACACACACACACACACACACACACACACACACACACACACACACACACACACACACACTCACAATATCAGAGCTAGGTCAAGCAATATAAGCAGAGAAGGCAATTCTTCTCAATGCAGGAGATTCAAATAGTCAGGTGGGCGTTGGCAGCATTCGACCAATCAGACGAGGAAATGTAAATATGCCTGAGAAATCACGTGAAGGTCGACGTGGAATTATTCAAAAGAAGGATAAGAAACTGCTAAAAAAGGCCAAGATGATTTCTGTAATTCTGTCTGAATTGTGCTATATATATAAATGTGCCTTGCCTTGCCTTACTATAATGTCTAATGCAACATCTATACACGAGGTAGATTGCAAATACACATTTTCTCTATCTTTCTATCCCAGAAAATCCATATTTAATCCTTGAATTGCGAGGTGGCTTCAAACTAAATCATAATCCATGAAAATAACAGATCAGGTGGAGGGAGATATGGCATTTTAACAGCATTTTAGAGTCAGCAATTCAGGATAATGCTTTGTTGTCAAAATGTGTGTGTGCACTGACTGACGAAAAATCCAGTGTTAACAGACAACCATAGGTTCTGTTAACGGGCATGTTGTGAGCTACTGTGGGCCCCCTTATTGTGTACATACAGTATACCCTTTGTTTACATGCCATTTTACAGAGCCTCTGTTGTGTTTTAGCACTGGACAGGAAGCGGATTGTGAGGAGATAACTGACTGCTCCTTTAATTTATTCTATTCTAAAAAGAGTTAAAGGTGCAGTGTGTAATATGACATCATCAAGAAAGTTCTACAAAGTTCTAGAATGCAACGCTCCCTGGGTAACCCCACCCCTTTCGAATAATAACAGAAGCTACAGTGGCCTTCAAGGACAAGAACAATTCTAAATTTTAAACAATGCACCTGATGACATTCCAACTATGACACTTTCAAAATGGCGGCGACTAGGCCTTGGTCCAAGATATGCAGAAATATGGACATACAGTATCTCACAAAAGTGAGTACACCCCTCACATTTCTTCAAATATTTAATTATATCTTTCCATGGGACAACACTGAAGAAATGACACTTTGATACAATGTAAAGGAGTCAGTGTACAGCTTATATAACAGTGTAAATTTACTGTCCCCTCAAAATAACTCGACACACAGCCATTAATGTCTAAACTGCCGGTTACAAAAGTGAGTACACCCCTTAGAAAAAATGTCCAAATTGGGCCCAAAGTGTCAATATTTTGTGTGGCCACCATTATTTTCCAGCACTACCTTAACCCTCTTGGGCATGGAGTTCACCAGAGCTTCACAGGTTGCCACTGGAATCCTCTTCCACCCATTCATGACGACATCAAGGAGCTGGTGGATACTGGAGACCTTGCACTCCTCCATCTCCCGTTTGAGGATGCCCCAAAGATGCTCAATAGGGTTTAGGTCTGGGGACATGCTTGGCCAGTCCATAACCTTTACCCTCAGCTTCTGTAGCAAGGCAGTGGTCGTCTTGGAGGTGTGTTTGGGGTCTTTATCATGTTGCAGTACTGCCCTGTGGCCCAGTTTACGGAGGGAGGGGATCATGTTCTGCTTCAGTATGTCACATTACATGTTAAGATTCAATGAACTGTAGATCCCCAGTGCTGACAGCACTCATGCAGCCCCAGACCATGACACTCCAACCACCATGCTTGACTCTAGGCAAGACACACTTGTCTTTGTACTCCTCACCTGGTTGCCGCTCCACACTCTTAACACCATCTGAACCAAATAAATGTATTTTGGTCTCATCAGACCACAGGACATGGTTGCAGTGATCCATGTCCTTAGTCTGCTTGTCTTCAGCAAACTTTTTGTGGGGTTTCTTGTGCATCATCTTTAGAATAGGTTTCCTTCTGGGACGACAGCCATGCAGACCAGTATGATGCAGAGTGCGGCGTATGGTCTGAGCATTGACAGGCTGACCTCCCACCCCTTCAAGCTCTTCAGCAATGCTGGCAGCACTCATACGTCAATTTTCCAAAGCCAACCTCTCGGTATGACACTGAAAACGTGCACTCAACCTTCTTAAACTGGGCCGCAGGGCAGTACTGCAACATGATAACGACCCCAAACACATCTCCAAGACGACCAGTGGCTTGCTAAAGAAGCTGAGAGTAAAGGTTATGGACTGGCCAAGCATGTCTCCAGACCTAAACCCTATTGAGCATCTTTGGGGCTTCTTAAAACGAGAGATGGAGGAGCACAAGGTCTCTAATATCCACCAGCTCCGTGATGTTGTCATGAATGGGTGGAAGAGGGTTCCAGTGACAACCTGTGAAGCTCTGGTGAACTCCATGCCCAAGAGGGTTAAGGTAGTGCTGGAAAATAATGGTGGCCACACAAAATATTGACACTTTGGGCCCAATTTGGACATTTTCACTCAGGGGTGTACTCACTTTTGTTGCCTTCAGTTTAGACATTAATGGCTGTGTGTCGATTTATTTTGAGGCGACAATAAATTTACACAGTTATATAAGCTGTACACTGACTACTTTACATTGTATCAAAGTGTCATTTCTTCAGTGTTGTCCCATGGAAAGATATAATGAAATATTTGAAGAAATGTGAGGGGTGTACTCACTTTTGTGAGATACTGTATATGAGACCCTTTCTAAGGGAAAAAGCTATTATGCACTAAATTAAATGTACTTATGGATATTATAATTACTTTCTACAAAATCTGCTAGGAAATAAAATCCAAAATTCTACACACTGCAGCTTTAAAACC
>NC_137221.1:4593719-4608719 GCF_949987685.1 Ammodytes marinus | reverse complement strand
CCTGGAGGTGACAGCTTTATTGACACAGGCTGAACGTAGCCTGTGTGTGAGGGCGTCATATAAATACTAAACACTCTGTTAGTGGGTGTGGACACATTCATGCACTTACACATGTGTTGTTGTATATGTCAGTTTGAGGACTTTACATAGACTTACATGCATTTCCTGGAGACCTTTCATAACCTTAACCTTAACCCGTGACCCACAAATGACATTTTACAATCTGGGGACGAGCTTTTGTCCCAAACTGCACAAGTCAGCCACAATCACCTGTGTGTAATATTGAACTATTTAGCGGCATTTAGTTGTGAAATTCTGAAGAAATCTATTGTTAATACACATCATAGGCTCTGTAAAAGGGCATGTTACAAGCTATGGTGGGACCCCTTTGTTTACGGCGACCGTGGCTCAATTGGTAGAGCGGGTCGGCCAATGATCCAAGGGTTGGCGGTTCGATCCCCGCCCGGCCACCTGTGTCATGGTTGTTGTGTCCTTGGGCAAGACACTTCACCCACCTTGCCTGGTGTGAATGTGTATGTTCGAGGTGGTGGTCGGAGGGGCCGTAGGCGCTGAATGGCAGTCACGCTTCCGTCAGTCTGCCCCAGGGCAGCTGTGGCTACTATGGTAGTTTACCACCACCGGTATGACTGTGTGTGAATGAATGGAACCTGGATCCCTGTAAAGCGCTTTGAGTCCTTAGGGAATAAAGCGCTATATAAATCCTACCCATTATTATTATTATTACGTACCAATTTACAGAGCATAGGCTGTGTATTAACACTGGATGTTTTCAATTACACAGCCGATCAACTCACTGGACCTTGGATGGAAGCCAGTAGAATGGGTTGATGCATTGAGCTGTTTTTGTTGGTGAAACAGTGTTCCATGTTGGATTCTTAGCGTGAGAATCCCTCAGCGCGGGGCTCACTGTATTGATGAGACGCTCAATAGTTGGCACGAGTGATGAGAGCAGGATGCAGAGTCACAACACCACACACACACACACACACACACACACACACACACACACACACACACACACACACACACACACACACACACACACACACACACAAACACACACACACACACACACACACACACACACACACACACACACACACACACACACACACACCATCCATAGGAGTCGAAGGTCATGTTTAATGTGTCAGTGACTTTGGCCTTTGTTGTCGCCTCATCACAGTTATAACAAAAACTTCAACACACTTAAAGGAACAGTGTGAAAAACAACTAGTATTTTTGCATAATCTAGTGGTGACATTCTAGAACCCAACGCTCCCTTGCTAACCCCTCCCCTTTGGGAGAATTTACAGAAGCTACGGTGGCCTTCAAGGACAAAAAGATAGTAACTAGTAAAGATGGCATCATCCACCACTGCCTCAAGTCTTTCAACACTATCAAGAAGACATATCTTCACCTCATCACTTGATATTGTGGAAAGACTTCAGAAGAACTATAGAATTAATATTTACATTTTAGTTATTTATTCTATCGTACTTCTTCTTCTTGGTCTTCCAACAGGTGCATTTCCCCAGGACGCCCACTATATGTAAAAACACATAATGCCACTAAGTTTGTCCATTCTGTGCTACTGTAGAACATGGCAGTATATTCTAATCTAAGCAATGATACAGTAGAAACATGAGCGTCATCTGCTTTTGAATATGGTGTATTTAAAACAAAAACAAACATAGCCAAAAAACAACAGCCACAAAAAAGCATCAGAGGCAACTAAGGACATTACAGAATGCATTAGATGAATTAGTTTTCTTTGTGAGTACTTGTAACTTGCTGCTCTCGCTTTGAGCCAAGCCCAAGGGACGTGTTGGATTGGTGTGAAGTGTGTACGTGCAGACACACACAGCACAGTCACACAGACAGTTTTTGCATTGCGGATGTATTTTTGCTAACAGGCTGTATTGTTAAATTGTTAATAAAGTATGTATGTATGTATCTATCTATCTATCTATCTATCTATCTATCTATCTATCTATCTATCTATCTATCTATCTATCTGTCTGTCTGTCTGTCTGTCTGTCTGTCTGTCCGTCCGTCCGTCCGTCCGTCCGTCCGTCCGTCCGTCCGTCCGTCCGTCCGTCCATCCATCCATCCATCCATCCATCTATCTATCTATCTATCTATCTATCTATCTATCTATCTATCTATCTATCTATCTATCTATCTATCTATCTATCTATCTATCTATCTATCTATCTATCTATCTATCTATCCATTACCACTATCCTTGTTCTAAATCAAACTAGACTATTTTCTTAAACTCAAACACTTGAATGAATACAAAATTAAATAATTTTTTTGCCTCTGTCTCCTGACGTTGGGCTGATATAAAAATACAGAAGAAAAACCCCCAATCAAATTAGGTCTACATAACTCATTTCCCATGTGTTCGTCCCTCTACACTCAAACAATAAGTCAACGTAATATACTGAACACACAACATCAACCTAGATTTAAAAACAAGCAAGAATAGCCTACACTGAAATCCATCTCAAGCATATAGACGATACGTGCTGAGTGTCTCATACACACTTCACACACATCTGCAGCAGTGACTCACAGAGCTATCATGGGAGACACACACACACACACTCACACACACACACACGCACACGCACGCACACACACAGGCACACACGCACACACACAGGCACACGCACGCACGCACGCACGCACGCACACACACACACACACACACACACACACACACACACACACACAAAGGCACCGCCCGCACAGCTTTGCTTCCAGCCGACTATAAATAGAAAAACTCACTTAACGTGCACTCTACAGTTGTGTATACAGACAACAATCATTTTGCTGTTTTTAAATAGGTTACACTTTGTTTACACACACACACACACACACACACACACACACACACACACACACACACACACACACACACACACACACACACACACACACACACACAAAGACACCGCCCACACGCTTTGTTGACACACACAAACACACACACACACACACACACACACACACACACACACACACACACACACACACACACACACAAAACAAGACACTGGAACAGATATTATAATTATTAGCCTATTCAACTCTGAACTGAAAGCAATTCCATTAACTGCCTACAATCCAGATTAAACCTGCGATATTATCAATGAACCCTTTATATTCCATTTGTACGGCATACTGTTGGAATGAGTGTGTGTGTATGTGTGTGTGTGTGTGTGTGTGTGTGTGTGTGTAGAATGATAAATGATAAAAATGCTGGTTTACTTGTTTATGATACATAGAATCTGAGTATGAATGAATACAATGAAATAATTACTTTATTAACCATTTTGTATTTGAGCTTGGTCCTTGAATGCATCTGAATATCGTAATATGTTTTAGTAGGCTACGATCACCACACAATTCGCCCCATTCACAAAAACACAACAAATTCACAACAATAAACTATGCAGAATAAAAAGCCACTTGCCTGCCCTTCCATCTTCTGTTCCGTTTGGCTGGATGATCACGAGGCAAATGTTTAACTCGGACTGATACAGAGATATAGATAGAGATCTTCAGGTGGCTGTGGTGTTGTTGAGGGCTCTAGTCGGACCCGCCCGCCGGCGCTGACAGCTGCGACAAAACCAACAAACCTAGTTAGAGAAAGGCGCTGTCCGTGGTACCAGATATATACCGGCTGTGTTTGGAAGGACACGACCGCTTTTCTACTGCTTCTAATGCGGAAACCACTCACTAATGATCGATATATAGCGTTTTACAGAGCCTGTATGGGGCTATGAAGTACAGGGAATTAACTAGGGATGATTTACTTGCATGGTTATCCTCTTTATACTTCTGTAACATCGCTAGAACTAGAGAAGCCACGTGATCCATTCCACACCCCAACATGTTCCTAAAAACAGTCCGAAAATACATGCACAAACTCGGCTATAAAGTGGCACTTACCTGTCGTGACTACCAGACAAATGGACCCAGTCTATGAGCGTAGCAGCAGCAGCATCGCCTCCCTACTCCGTATCCCTTTCAATTTAGTGTCACACGTGAGCTGCAAGGAGAAACGCAATATAACCGCACGCCAATGTTTTTTTATTTATATATTATCATAGGTCTGTATCTTTTGGTTGTGACTCCATCAGCCTATGAGGCGATATGACGCGGTGGTCGCCCCGCCCCCTTGGCTTTTTACGTGCAGAAGTCCGTGTCACTCTCTCGGTGCATCATCATCGCCCATGTCCTATTATGGTGGTCGCAGCCTTTTACTCGGTTAGATGGGCAGCCCAGTTGACGAAAGCATTCGGCGCATGCGCAGTGGAGGAGGGAGGGGGTTTAGTTGCTTTGTGAGGGTCGTGATTGTGAAGCTATGAGCTATACGGTGTCCTCCAGTCCTCGGCTTCCCGTGATGCATTGCGCTCGCGACCTTGAATGCAGCAGCTGGGTGATCCGGTGCTGATGCTGCGGATACTGATGCAATGTGGTTCGTTACTGAGGCAACGGGTCACGAGACGAGCTGGGTCAGATGATGCTCCAGTTGTTGAAATAATTATTTGTATAAAAACTTTTCATGTATGTTCAGGTTATTATAGTTTGTGAATACCACACCTATGGCAAGCCGATGTAACATTTAACTTTTACTATCTGGAAATACAATGATAGATATCAAGACCATAGATTGGATTAGTCACAATTGAATTACACATCTAACTGTCATTGTAACTAGGGATACTTGTATAACAGATATCTATAATACATATCCAGACTCACCATATACATTATCAACTGTCCATGTGAATGTAAATTAAACTGGATACATCAGGTATCAAATAATGCATCCGCTGCATTTCCTCCTGTCTTGTGATTTGCATGTGACTGACAGACAGTAACAACCATCAGCTGACTGTGTGTCGTACAGGTTTGTGTAACGTGATTATGCAATTAAGACCAAACATGGCAGATATGTATATTTCTCCTCCACAACCATCTTTAACGACCATTATCTCAACATTATTATTTTTTTAATAATCCAATACACCAATAATCTCAACAAAGAATTTGTTCAAATATTGTTAAAATTCTGATTTATGATTCATTTTCTTCTTTAAAAAA
The DNA here is from genome assembly GCF_949987685.1 of Ammodytes marinus. Classification (NCBI taxonomy): domain Eukaryota; kingdom Metazoa; phylum Chordata; class Actinopteri; order Uranoscopiformes; family Ammodytidae; genus Ammodytes; species Ammodytes marinus. The sequence continues at coordinate 4,603,577 of NC_137221.1, read as the reverse complement.
TCAGGAAATGCCTTGGTAGCCCCTCACATAGTATTTTTTTAATCAATTTTTTTTTAATCTAAAATATTTTCTTTAAAGTGACCAACATTTCCGTAGAAACGTAGGACACTAATATGTTGTAAACATTAATCAAACACTTAAACTCTGGCTTTAACATCTAGATTTTAGTTTTTTAAAGAGTTGAAAATTTAATTTACGCGTAACGGTAATTATTATTATATGGACACATTTACAATTTATGTGTCCACATTTCAGATATTTTGTGGTGCTCCGGTGGAGTAGTGGATGGAGCGTGTACCATATCGGTGGTCGCAGGTTCGAATCCGACCCGTGGACCTTTACTGCAGGTCATCCTCCTGCCCTCTCTCTCTCTCTCTGTCTCCCCATTTCAACTCTGTACTGTTTAATAAAGCTTGAAAATGCCAAAAAATAATCTTTAAAAAAACATTTCAGATTTTTTTTTTAATGTAAGTAATTGACTGGCAAAGTTTCCTGATTTCTATAAGTTATAGCCTAACTGTTTCCCTGTTCACCTGTGTCTCCCCTTAGACAGTACAGGTATCAAATAATGCATCCCCTGCATTTCCCTGGTCTTGTGATTTGCATGTGACTCAGAGACAATAACAAAAAGTCAGCGTGTGTGTCTACAGGTTAGTGTAACATCATTATGAATTAAATTAGCAATAACATGAATAAGTTTAACCAAACACATTTCCCCCAAAAGCTCCAGAAATGTTGCTGAATGGATCTTCATGGCAAGAGTTTTTATTCATTTAATATTGCTCTGTTTCTCATGTTAAAAATACACATCCAGGTTTGAGACTCTTTCCTAGATTGGACTAGGGATGCACTGATACCTATGATGCTGGTCCCAATTAGGCCTAAAACCATGACCTTACTGATGACTTTAGGAAAAATGTGTGAAGTGTTTATACACAGCTTAGGCTCTGTGAACTGGCATGTTGCTAGGTACAGTGGCCCCCTTTTGTTTAGATACCAGTTGACAGAGCCTAGGCTGTGTATTAACCAGGTTTGTTTTCAGCACTCACACAGTACGGACAGGTAGTGGATTATGAGGAGATATTCACTGATTTTGATAAAAAGTGGTTTTGACAACAAGCATTCTCCAGAATCATTCAGTGCGTTTACATGCAGACTTATAATCGGATAACTAAACGAATAAGACTTCAACAGGACTTTTAAACTGCATGTAAACACCTTTATCCGATCTACTTCGGACACAAATCGGCACAATAACGGACAAGAGAAGTCGGATAAGAACACCTAGATAATTCGTTCATTGTCGGCTTTCTCTCTGCATGTATACAGGGATCGGATTTCGCATATCGGACTTCTCGTTCTGTGCTTGTGTACCTGCGCGTGATAGGCTACACCATGGGTTATTGACGGAAGAGAACCGGACGTGGCTCTAAAACCACTTGTTGAAAGCATGGTTGAAAGGGCTACAGCGCCACCTAGCATAGTGGAGACAGCCATGCATCGGACATTTATCCGATTTCTGAAAGGCCATGTATACTCAGACAAGTGACACGGTCCGTTCGAGTGTCTTGTTCGATATATGTGATAATCCAATCTAGTTGTGCCATGGAAACGCACTGAGTGACTCCACCTTTAATGGAATGGATTCATATGCCTTGTCTTAAACCCAAGAGTGAGGCAACAAGCTAAAAATAAATAAATGTTGAACTATCCCTTTAAGTGTTATGAATGACACACACGACAACACTCACAGTAACATTAAATAATTTATTAAGTTGCTTTAGTGCATAAAGAGCAGATTGCTTCACAGTAACATACTCTGGTGGGAAAGGGGAAAGGGGGAAAGGGGGAAAGGGGAAAGGGGGAAGAGGAAAGGGGGGAAGGGGGAAGGGGGAAGGGGGAAGGGGGAAAGTGGGAAAGGGGGAAAGGGGAGGAATGTGTTGGTTCAGATCCTGCCAGCGAAACTACCGGCTTCCACCTGGTCGTCCCATCTCGCCACCTGAAAGAGAGACACAGGAGAGAAGGACCAATGTATTAGGCTTAAAGATAAAAACAGGATGATAATACTGGCATATTGTGAAGTGAAAAAAGGAATCGTTATTTTAGCAATATCACTCAAGGGGGAGTTATATTGTGCTCTATATCAGCACGGCTGTGATGCGGTCGTAGGCACAAGACCTCTCCCTGAGTATCTAAAAGGACAATCAAATTAAACAAGTCCTTTGTAAAGAAAGTGTAATAATTTGGAGTGTAATTCAATACTTTTGAGGCCTTTTTTTTGAGAATATAGAATTGAATGTTTTTTTGAGACCCCTGGGGGTAGTATCCTGTCCCTGTCTGTAATGTATAGGTGACCCAGTTTGACCCAGCCAGCACAGAGGCAATGGTATAGATTATACCAAGCAATTTGGAACAAACAACAACTAACAAATGCATCTAAATGTCGTACTTTAACGTGGAAACATTTCATGTTTAAATAGAAGATAATGAATTAAAGTGCTATCTTATCTTATCTCATCTTGGGCCGGTTTCACAGACATGGATTAAGCCTAGTCCTGGACTAAATGGAATTTTGAATGGAGATTGTCCATTGAAAGTACAATTTAGTCCAGAACTAGGCTTAATCCATGTCTGTGAAACCGGCCCCTTATCTTGTATGTGGCCCATAGGTGGATGATGTGTAAACTCACTGTATATAATAATAATCTTAATTTGTATAGCACCTTTCAAAACAAATATATAAATATAATAAGGGCGATATAAGTGTGAACCCTAAACACTAAACCCTAAACCCTTAACCCACCCAGCTCATGGGGCACAGGCTCTTGTAGACCCTCTGGTAGTAGACGCAGGGCGCGGTGTCCTGGTCTCGGGCTGACAGAGCTTTGTTACATCGGTGGAAATCTGAAGAGAATACAGAGAAAAAAGACGTTAGAAGAGGGAAATACACAGTCAATAGCGATCAGGGGCCTTGACTACATCAGCGAAAAGAACACTATTGTATGACAGAGATTTAAAGGTTGAGTCAGTGATTCTGGAAAATTCCTGTTGTGAAAATCAACATTTTGTCAAAATCAGTGAGTATCTCTTCATATCTCTGTTACCTCTGTATTGTGTGTGCTCTGAAAAAAAAAAATCCAGTGTTGATACCTACCTGTCTGTACTGTGTAATCTACGGTGGGCCCACTTTGTTTACATACATCTTGTTAACATACCAGTTTACAGATCCTAGGCAGTGTATTAAAACCATAGATAGTAAATAATATGGATGTAGCATCCGGGCTGACCTCAGTTATTCACACGGCATCCAATAATCCTGGTTTGTGCTCGTCACCATTTTGTGAGATTTTTACTCCGCCTCTCGTCGGGGGGAGGGAGATAGCTGACGTATACCTCCGAGGCAAAGTGAGGGACAACGGGCGGAGAGCTGTCACTCAAGAGATCGCGCCAATACATTTTAACCTCCAAAAAAATAAAAACTAGCGTGGTCCAAAGAAATTCACCCCCCTCAGTGTTGTCATGGAGATATGACCTAAACATACAGACTAAAATGGTTTTGTGGACCAGGCTGTGAGGTTTAATAAGACTTTGAAAACGGCCTGTCTAACAAGTGAGTCAAAGAAAAATTACTCGGTTTTGGTACCACCCCCCAGTGGCACTTCCGGTTACTACAGTTGTGTTCACTTCCTTATTGGATGCTGGTAAAAATCGCTGAGGTTGGGGCTTGATTAAAACTGGATTTTTTTCTTTCATGCACACACAGTAAGAACAGGTAGAAGATTGTGAGGAGATATTCAATCATTTTAACACATTAATTTTTTTACAACAAGCATTCTCCAGAATCACTGACAGCACCTTTAAACAGTGGGTATCAGCTGGCATCGCTTATTAGCTGCAACCACCTCTAAACGTATGCTGTACCTTATTAGTGGTGTATTAATTGTTTATTCGTTTAACCTACTAATGAATGATCCTGTCTTACTGTTCTTTCTTTCAGTTTCTCCTTATTTGTATATACCAAATGTTTCTATTGTATATATTTGTCATTTTTATTGTAACATCAACCTGCCATTCGCTCTTAAATGTTTTATTCATTCGCTTTTTCTAATGTGTATTGTGTATTTTAATCTTGCCCCTGTAAAGCACTTTGAATGGCCTTGTGTCTGAATTGTGCTATAGAAATAAACTTGCTTTGCCTTGATGGACTACAGATGGGAAGTAGCCCTTGGACAGGTGTACTGCTTGTTCATTAATGTGCATTGTCCTGAGATAAATAAATAAATAAATAAATAAATCAATCAATCAATCAATCAATCAATCAATCAATCAATCAATCAATCAATCAATCAATCAATCAATCAATCAATCAATCAATCAATCACCCAGATAGTTCTGGAAGCAGTTGCGTGTCTGGTTGGTGTTGGGGAAACGGGCGTCAAACGGAGCCGTCCGGTAGTTCTTGATCTTCTCATCCACCTGCTCAGACATCTTCAGCTGCTGGACGTCCTGTAGACAAGGGACTACAGCTTAAAGACCTACTTCACTGGTGGAAATATGAAGGTGTATTGAACTCTGAGATCCTATGTAGTATAAATGTGAAAACATTTTAGAAATCGGTTCATCCTAGCCTGAGAAAGGCAGAAATTTATGGTCTCACTGTCTAACCCTACATTTTCCCATGTGTGACATCACGCATGGGAAAATGTAGGGTTAGGATTAAAAGGACAGCTGGGCCAAGGGAAGACTGAGGGAAGAAAAACCTCATTCATTATATTATAATAGCGATTTTATAATGATAGAACGCTGGATACGTATGGGTGAAGTATTCCTTTAAGGATTGTTATATTCAAGACATTTTGGATTGCGTATCAGAATGGAACTATAGTCGAATAGTACGAATTAAAACTGTAGAGAAAAACAAAATGTATTACTTTGGACAAGGTATCTGTGTGGCACATTATGCGTACTTATGATAATCATGCAACATGTAATTAAATGTGCAAATTGCATCATAGTTTTACATAACAAATTGTCTTGGCATTACATCCCCATTTCTTGGCATTTTTCTAATAATTTCTGAGATTAATTGAAGACATTGCAGTGCCAATCAAGGCCTTGTTATCTATAGATCAATACATCAAATGCATCTTAAGAGCTTTTAAGGATCTGTTTGAACAATTGGCAGAATAATGACATTTGTGTTTCTAAACTTGGAACACACTGGCAAGACTCACGAGGAAAACAATGACTCTGCATTACAAGCAGAGGGCATTTTATATCCCTAATAAACACATTGTAAAGGGCAATGAATAGCACACAAAAACGTCATAATTTGCCCAGTTTTAAAAGGGTCTTGCCTACTATGTTGAAAGCCGAATTTACCACATCACTCCCATGAATGATAATTAACCTTCAATTGATCTGAATGCAGTAAGTGCTTAACAATAACACATTAAATATTTCAAAACATCACTATTTCCAATTGGAGTTTGGCATGAGAATGTCTACATACACAGATAACGAAAGGCTGTAGATTCATCAAATTCATATTAAGCATAAAATGAATGCTAGCTTTAAAATACCAATATTTAAAAGATAATTATAGTTATAAAACTGTCCACTGATAAGCTTTAGAGATAAGCGATAAGCTTGGTCAGGTGTCACTGAACGTTTGTCATTGATTTAATGGACGCGTTTGATATCTAACCAGTTTAATAGACATAGGCCTACATACACAAATGACAAATATAAATGCATTTAAAGAATTACATTAATTGGGTAATTCTGAATAAAAATGGCGCAGAAATGTTAATAAAATCAGTTCACCTTTCACAGAGAAATTCCGCTATAATCTCCAATGGTCGGTGTCCTTAGGTCACTCTGAAGGGCTGTACACTCGCAAAGCATGCCGGGAAACAGGAATGACGCTTCAGGTGATGATGTCATGTTTTGAAGAAGGCAGTAGCGTCATCTGGTGGACACAGTGAGGAGGTACAACTGCTGACTAGAACACAGCTCACTTTGTACTGTATGTGGCTGAACGTTTTGGAAAAATGCTAGTATTAAAGGTGAAATAAGCGATTTATTTATGTTAATATAAGTGTTACATCTCGCAGGCCTAACAGATGAATTTATGTGGTGATATTAAAAATAAATAAAAAAATAATTAAAAAAACACAATTTTCAGTGAAGTTAGATCCCCCCAAACAAATTATTTTAAAAAAACCACACAAACGAAATGCTTTGTTTTTATAATTTTTAATTCATTCACAATTATTTATGAAAACAACAACAACAACAACAACAACAACAACAACAACAACAAAGTAAAAAGTAAAACAAGCAAAAAAGTGAAAACTGAAGTATTTCATTATTGTTGTTATAACTAGAACAGCTTATACATTTCAAGTGAAAGCACATAAACAGCTGCTTAAAGGGGTCATCAGCTAAACTTAACTGAAATGAATTGCAATAAAGCAAAACAAAACCATATCAGTAAGCAGTAACTCAGAAACATGTATTTCTGTGTAGTCCCCGATTCTTGAAAAATCTCGTCAAAATAATTTCGTCAAAATCAGTGAATGTCTCCTCACGATCCGGTACCTGTCCGTACTGAGTGTGCTGAAAAAAAACCTGTTCTTAATACACAGCCTAGACTCTGTAAACTGCTATGTAAACAAAGGATATATACGTACAGCACCAGAAAAAAATTAAGAGACCAGTCTGGATTTTTCTTAAATCTTCATCTCTACATTACTTATTGAAAATGCTCTTAATGACAAACAATTTATTGAAATTTGGTAGAAATGTTGTCAGTAGTTAATAATATAAAACCAAAATGTTCCTTCTACTCAAACATATGCATCTAAATAGTAAAACAAGAGACACTGAATATTTGGAGTGGTCTCTTCATTTTATATGTCCATTCCTCGTCACTGCATAGCGGCCTGTCTGCGCTCACAGATCCTCCTGAGCTGGTTGGAACACCGCGAGACGAACCAGGACGTCCGGTAGTTGTCTACGGGCGTCAGTCTCCCACACTGCTCTCTGGTCTCTGTGCTGTCAGGCACACGCTCCCAAAACCTGCAAGAGATACATCACTTTGATCTGTTACCATGGATACAACTACTCCTCTATATGAAAATACACCATGAAATTAAAATGACAAGCCTCCCACTGTCTCTTAGGCAATCCAAGGCAAGTGTATTTATATAGAACAATTCAGAAACAAGGCCATTTAAAGTGCTTTACAGGGGCAAGGGGTCTTAATCTCCTCCCATTAAAGCAAATGCACACGCTACACAGTATAAAAGATACAAGGAGAGGGTACTGTAATTCTTAATGGTTGATTATGTTTTTAAAATAGAAGGGAAAAGTTGAAGGAAGTTTGCCAAGAAAAGCTTTATTTTAAATGTCACTGTATTTGAGTGTTAAATGTGTGGACAGTGATTCTGGAGAATGCTTGTGGTAATTATTATTATTTTTTTGTCAATATCAGTGAATATCTCCCTACAATCCGCTAACTGTCCATGCCATACTTTTCATTCAATAGTAGGCTAGATACAATAATAATAAAAAAAATATATGGTAAAAGATTTAGATTACTTAAAAGCTAATTAGATAATAAAACGAGACTGATATAGAATACAGTAAAGTTATATCGTATCTCATTACCCACGGGATCAAACACATAAACATAAAAACATTTAATATCTTCACTTTGAATAAACACATTTCAAACTTGACGTAGAATGACTGGTCTCAAGTTCCCATCAGCAGCAACATGTGACCAAACTCTCAAGCTGCAGGAAATAGATATAAACATCTAGTAGCTCTCCTGGTTTGTCCCTGTTCAACCCAGGAGATGTGTGTGTGTGTGTGTGTGTGTGTGTGTGTATGTGTGTATACCCTCTCCTACTGTCATCACCACAGACTGAAGCCTACAGTGTATAAGGTCATCACGACTATCCGGTTTCTTTAAAGATAACTCTACCACCAACACACTGACTAGAGTCGCCACCATTTTTATTAACCTTTATTTCTACAGGTAAATCCATTGCGACCGGAGACTCTTTTGCAAGGGAGACCTGTTCCCATTCCCACGTTACCATTCACACACACATTCATACACCGATAGCAGGCTGACTATCGACATTCACACGAGGCAAGGTGGGTGAAGAGTCTTGCCCAAGGACACAACAACCATGACACAAGTGGCAGGGCAGGAATCGAACCGACAACCCTTTGATCATTGGCCGACCCGCTCTACCACCTGAGCCACAGTCGCCCCATGATATGATATGAACCATATCACTAGCTTAAATTTTTATAATTCATAAAAATGGCTAGTCAACACAAAGATGCCAACACTGATATTCCTTTCCTTGTATTACTCATATGTCTGTTTTATAAAGGCTACTGTATGTATAGATTGATGTGTTTTATATCATGCAATGTTCTTTTATCTGCTTACATGTTTTTGAATTTGTATGTTGTTTTCACTTTAAGATGCGTATTAACTGCAGCCACAGGGCCTGCCGATGAAAACTAGCTTTTAATCTAACTAAAGGATGTCAATGAATATACAGTCATATGAAAAAGTTTGGGAACCCCTCTCAGCCGGCATTATAATTGACTCTGCTTTCACAAAAAAAATATAAAAGTGGTATGTCTTTAATTTACCAGGAACAGCTAAGTACTGGGATGTTTTCCAAACAAAGATTTTTTGAAAAGCAGTATTTGGTTGTATGAAATAAAATAAAATGTGAAAAACTGGCTGTGCAAAAATATGGGTACCCTTGTGGTTTTGTTGATTTTAATGCCTGTAACAGCATGTAAAACTGATGACTTTAAACACAAAGTTGGTTGGATTATGTTGTTAAGCCTTGAACCTCATAGAAATGTCTGTTTAATCATGAGAAAATGTATTTTAGGTAACTAAATGCAAGTTGCACTTCTTTTTGACTCTCTGCTGAAGTGAGACAGAATGGGATCATCAAAACTGCTCCCAAAAGATCTTAAAAACAAAGATTATTCATTATCATGGTTTAGGGGAAGGCTACAAGAAGCTTTCCCAAAGGTTTCAATTGTCAATTTCTACTGTAAGGAACGTTGTCAGGGAATGGAAGGACACAGGCACAGTTGCAGTTAAACCCAGGTCTAGCAGACCAAGAAAAGTACAAGAGCGGCATATGCGGCGGATTGTGAGAATGGTTGCACACAACCCAAAGATCACCTCCAAAGACCTGCAAGAACATCTGGCTGCAGATTGTGTATCTGTACATGGTTCAACAAATCAGTGCAATGTTGCCGGCTGAGAGGGGTTCCCAAACTTTTTCATATGACTGTACAATGTCCTTTTATTAAACTAAACAGTTCTCAGTTCTTTTAAATCGAGTCTGAAGACTTTTTTGTTTCCATTTTAACCTGCAATTTTTATTTAATTTGCTTCTTTTATTAGCTTTTAAATGTTTTATAATGTGTTTTATGTATTCTAATCTTGCCCCTGTAAAGCACTTTGAGTGGCCCTGTGTCTGAATTGTGCTATAGAAATAAACTTGCCTTGCCTAAATTATTAGAATGTGAAGCACTCACTCTGGTCCAGTGTCCAGCGGTGTCCCGTCCCCCCACCTCCAGCCCCCCTCTCCCCCCTCTCCCCCCTCTCCCCCTGCTCTCCTCAGGCCCAGCCAATAGGAGTCTCCCTGGCTTAGGCGCTGGGCCGTCCGCCACACAAACTCCTGAGAAACACAGAAAATAATGTATCAGTAGGTCTCCATCATAGCAGTCACTTAAAGGAACACTTCACCCATACGGAACCGGCGTTCTATCATTATAAAATCACTATTATAATATAATGAA
>NC_137221.1:4556219-4588719 GCF_949987685.1 Ammodytes marinus | reverse complement strand
TGAGGTGGAGGGACTAGTGTTGCCCCCGTCGGGTGCGGGTCCTGGTGGCGCCAAGCGGCGCTCCTCGGCAGCTGGGGGACCCCCCGGGAAGTCCCGTAGGGTAGACGAGTTAACAACCCAAGTGAGCACACTATCGGGGGACGTGGCTCAGATCAAAGCCCTCTTGGAGAACCTCCGAGAGGCACAGGGTGTACCAGCCGCTGTGTGTGCTCCCGCGGCTGCACAACCTTCCTATTCAGAGGATGATATGCTGTCTACAGCTGCATCCTGTAGTCTCTTTACAGAGGAGGGGGAAGTCTACGAGGCGTCCCTGGCTTCTCAGGCTCTCTCCCAGGGGTCGGCGGCCAGCTCGGCTAGAGGGCCAGGGCCCAGCCGCTGCACAGTTAGGCCAGCCTTGCGTATGGCGCTGGCGAAGCTGGGGTTAGACGAGGCTCCGGTTTCATCTGCACCGGTAAGTGCATTTTTCCCGCAGGCTGTTCAACCCTCTGTTTTCACGTTGCCCCCCTCTGAGCCGTACATTGCGGAGCTGCATAGGTGCTGGCCGGAGGCCAAGGTTTGGTCCCATCACACTAGCGATGGCAGAGCTCTGGCAGCTATGAGAGACGCTGGGGCTTACGGCTTGGACCGGTTAGCGCCAATTGAGCCAGCGATAGCATCCTTGGTTGTCTCCCCAGAGGAGGCGCTGAGGGCCGATGCGCGCTGCCCTCGGCCCCAGTGCCGAATTACGGACGACCTGCTTACCAGAAGCTACGGCATTGCTGCCCGTATGGGCCGTCTCGGGAATTCGCTTTCGCATACCGTTCTGGCTTTGTCCCAGACCATTCAGGGGTCAGAGGTTGATCCCTCAGCTCAGACCCTAAGTGAGATTTCTCTTCAGACATTTGCTTTTATGACTAGGGAGCTAGGCAGATTAATGTCAACAATTACGTTGGCGCGCCGCCAGGTTTGGCTGGCGCAGTCCCCCCTGTCGGAGGTGTGTCGTCGGACCCTCCGGTCTCTCCCGGTTGTGCCAGGCCAGACGTTTGGGCCAGCTGCACTGCAGGCCCTGGAGCGGAGTGTACAGGCTGGCCAGGCCAGCCAGCATTTTGCGAGTTTGCGGCGTCCACCGCCACCTTATTACAGACCAGGGGCCTCTGTGGTACCCTGTGCCAATAACCCTCAACCACGTCCAGCTGGACGATCGAGGGGCCAGCGTTTCTCCGAGCAGGTTGGCCGGCGCCGTACTACCGCGCCGCCGCCACGGGAGGCATTTCAGGCGCCAAGAGGCCCGGCGCCAAGAGGCCCGGCGCCCAGCCGCCGCCCCCCCAAGGCCCCTAGGGGCAGGGGGGGTAGGTACTGAAGCTCAAGGGCCGGCCGTCGGACGTTTTTCTCAGCAGCACCTGGACTACTGGGAAGAACAGACCACAGACCCGTGGATGGTGTCCACGCTGTCCAACGGGTACACACTACAATTCCGACGCCGGCCCCCAACTTTCAGCGGGATCAGACTTACTGTGGTCAAAGATCCCGGCAGATCCCTGGTCCTGACCCAGGAAGTGGCCACCCTCCTGGGGAAGGGTGCCATCGAGGTAGTAGAGCCACAGGAACAGCTCAAGGGGTTCTACTCAATCTACTTTCTGGTACCGAAGAAGGATGGCGGGTTTCGCCCCATCCTGGACTTGAGACGGCTGAATCGGTACCTCAAGGTCTTTTCCTTCCACATGCTGCGTGTTGCAGATGTCCTCCGGGCTATCGCTCCGGAGGACTGGTTCGTGTCGATAGACCTGAAAGACGCCTACTTTCATGTCCCTATTTCACAGCGTCACAGGCGGTTCCTCCGCTTCGCATTTCTGGGCAAGGTGTACCAATTCAAGGTCCTTCCATTCGGGCTGTCTCTGGCCCCACGTATATTTACAAGGTGTGTGGCAGCAGCCCTGTCCCCATTACAGGCCGGCGGTATGGCGATATTGCCGTACCTAGACGACTGGCTAATCATTTCCCCAACTCGGGAGCAGGCAGTCAGGGACACAGCCAGGCTCCTCAGCCATGTGGATCGGCTTGGCCTCACGGTCAACTTTTCCAAGAGCAACCTTACACCATGTCGGGTGGTGAGTTATCTGGGGCTGGTGCTCGACTCGGTGGACATGCGAGCCTGCCTCTCTCCAAAGCGCGTCGCTACCATTCTGCAGCTACTACAGCGCTTCAGGCGGGGGAGGTTGCTGGAATACGGCCTCTTCCTGCGACTGATTGGTATGCTGGCCGCGGCATCCGGCGTGGTCCCGCTAGGCCTTCTCAGGTTGCGGCCTCTGCAGATCTGGGCCAATGGTCTCCACTTGGACCCCAAGTGGCAGAGACACAAGATGGTCAGGGTGTCTGGGCAGTGCCTTTTGGCCCTCCGACCCTGGAGAGAGAGGGCGTACCTGATTGCGGGGGCGCCCTTAGGGAGGCTGGCTTCCTGGCGGGAGGTCGTAGAGACAGACGCCTCCCTTACCGGCTGGGGCGCAGTATGGCGCCTCAGGACTGTCAGAGGCCAGTGGGATTCCCAGCAGAGGCTGGAGCATATAAATGTGTTGGAACTCCTTGCGGTGTTCTTGGCTCTAAAGCACTTCCTTACAGTTCTGAGAAACCGGCATGTTCTCGTCCGGACAGACAACATTTCCACTGTCTACCACGTCAACCACCAGGGGGGCACCAGATCGAGGCGGAACCTGCGGGTCGCGCAGGGACTCCTTACATGGGCGTTCCCCCATTTCCTAAGCCTGAGGGCTGCCCATGTTCCAGGTGTCCAGAACATAGCGGCAGACCTTCTCTCTCGCCAAGGGCCACCCTCCGGGGAGTGGATGCTCCATCCGGAGGTGGTGGGCATGATTTGGGACAGGTATGGCAGGGCAGTGGTAGATCTCTTTGCTTCCGAAGAGACGACCCACTGTCCCCTCTGGTTCTCCGTGATGGAGAGGACCAGCCCCTTAGGACAGGACGCTCTGGCTCATGCTTGGCCAGACAGCCTGCTCTATGCATTTCCTCCAATTCCCCTTATACTGGCAACACTGGACAGAGTCCAGCGTGGCGGTCACAGCCTACTTCTGGTGGCCCCACATTGGCCAGGGAGGCTGTGGTTCCCAGCATTGCTGAAACTCCTCAACGGAGAGGCTTGGCGCCTTCCAGAGAGACAGGATCTTCTGTCTCAGGTCGGCGGGCGTATATGGTACACAAATCCGGGGCGCCTGCGGCTGTGCGTGTGGCCCCTGAGAGCCAGGACCCACTGCTGACGTCTTGCGACCAATCGGTGGTCCGTACCATTTTTAGTGCTAGAGCACCCTCCACTAGGTTGCTCTATGCAAACAGGTGGAAGTTGTTTTCACAGTGGTGCGTGACACAAGGCGAGGTCCCGGAGACTTGCTCGGTGGTGGTGATACTGAACTTTCTGCAGTCTGTGTTGGACAACAACAGGGCTGCTTCGACCCTGCGCGTTTATGTGGCTGCAATCTCGGCTGCACATGCAAGGGTTGATAGCCAGACGGTAGGATCCCACTACCTAGTCAGGCAGTTTCTAAAGGGAGCCCAGAGGCTTCGACCACCACGACCCCTGAGGGCACCATCATGGGACTTGCAAGTGGTTCTGAGGTCCTTATGTCTACCCCCATTTGAGCCGCTAGGTCAGGCAGATCTGACGCGGCTGTCTATGAAAACGGCTTTCCTTCTCGCCATTGCAACTGCGAAACGGGTCGGTGAACTCCATGCCTTGTCAGTGAGCCAGGCGTGTATGCGCTGGCACGCAGATGGGTCAGGAGTGGTGCTCTGGCCGAATCCATCCTTCCTGCCCAAACGTTTGTCTCCCCATCACGCAAACCAACCAATTGAGTTGGCTGCTTTCAATCCCCCAGGCTCTCCGGGGGGTGCAGAGGGAGTGTCAGACCCGCTGTGCCCGGTGCGGGCGCTTAGGGCGTATGTTGAAGCGACAACCAGCTTACGTAAGACAGATAACCTCTTTGTCTGTTACGGGGGCTGCAGGAAAGGGGCTGCCCTGTCCAAGCAGAGACTCTCTCACTGGATTGTGGATCTAGTGTTGAATGCATATAGAGCACAGGGGCTCCCTGTGCCCTTGGCCGTTAAGTGCCACTCTACCAGGAGTATGGCTACGTCATGGGCGGCCTTGAAGGGGGTTCCTCTTCAGGACATCTGCTCCGCGGCTACATGGTCTTCATCATGTACGTTTGCGCGGTTCTACAGAGTGAATGTCGCTGCTCCTCATCCGGTGGCGACGGCTGTCCTGTTGATGGCTGCAAGCCCTTAAGTGGTGAGTACTCTTCGTGACCTTTTTGGTATAAGTCATCCAGTGCTACAAGCACCGCCTCTGGCGGTCAGTAGGAACGAAATAGAACGATAGTTACGTATGTAACTACGGTTCTATGAGTTCCGGATGACCGCCAGAGTTCTCTGTCACTCAGACTTCTCAGACACCGCGAGAAGATCCAGTGGAACAGATCCTCTGGTGACTTCCGGAATATATAGACATTCCGGGGTCACCCAGGTGTCACAGGTGACTTTGTTGGTATAAAGATCTCGACCTGCGCATGCGCGCGATGGAACATCCAGTGCTACAAGCACCGCCTCTGGCGGTCATCCGGAACTCATAGAACCGTAGTTACATACGTAACTATCGTTAATCTTCTCTGTAAACCTCCAAATGAAGACATCCAGTCCAGAATAAGACGTGAAAAGAATGACGTCCTAATTTCTGACAAGAATACTGCAGCTGGAACGACAGCAAAGGACATGTTGGAGTCTTTAAAAGCCAAGATGAAGGCAGGTTTTTAGATTTAAAAAAAATATATCTCACCGTTTTGTCAACAATTCTCATTACTGTAAAGGGACAGTGCAGTAAAGTGTGGTTGTATATGAATGCTGACCTAAAACATACATATCTCTTCAATGGTACGGTATATGTAGGATTTCTTTACTGCTGATTTGCGGACGTGATTGCACCACGGCACAGGTGAGAGTTGGCGTAGAGATACATGGCCGAACTAGGTTCAGATACAGATTCAGATTCAGATTCAGTTTCAGATTCAGATTCAGATTCAGATTCAGAAGTCTTTATTTGCCATGACATGTAAACATGTATGGAATTTGTTTTGGTGCAGTGGAATTTACAGCAAGACAGGTGCAAGACAGGACAAGACAGTGCAAACCAACATAATAGTGCAACATGAGTAAATAATAAATAATATAATAATAAATAATAAATAAAGAAGTCTTGAAGAAAGTGCAAAAAAACCTGTCTGATCCTCCCAACAATATTGTGTGTGAGAACATGATATTTTATTTTTATCCTCTATTTTCAATATTTCTGTATCCATTACTTATGTCTTTGGCAAATTGACAATAAATTATGAAATAGGCCTCACGATACAATTCCTTTTTCATTACTGTGTATCATTCCTTTGTTTTTCTTTTTGACCATATGAACTTAAAGGTGCAGTGTGTAATATGACATCATCAAGAAAGTTCTACAAAGTTCTAGAATGCAACGCTCCCTGGGTAACCCCAACCCTTTCGAATAATAACAGAAGCTACAGTGGCCATCAAGGACAAGAACAATTCTAAATTTTAAACAATGCACCTGATGACATTCCAACTATGACACTTTCAAGATGGCGGCCTAGGCCTTGGTCCAAAATATGCAGAAATATGGACATATATGAGACCCTTTCTAAGGGAAAAAATAATAATTAAATTTTTTTTTTGAGCTATTATGCACTAAATTAAATGTACTTATGGATATTATAATTACTTTCTACAAAATCTGCTAGGAAATAAAACCCAGAATTCTACACACTGCAGCTTTAAATGTGCTTATATTTTACTTTTGTAACATGATTTTGTAGTTGTCTTTGTTTTTTATTTTCTATTTTATCCATTTTATTTATTTTTTCTCTTTTTCTTTTTCGTTCACTTTATTTATTTTCCTTACCTTATTGTATTTTAATGTTAGGTGGGGTTCCTTTATAAGCCCTATTATGGGGTTTCTATTGTCCCACCCGTGCATTGATGTCTGTCTATGTGCATCTTTATTGCTATTTTAATCTTGTTTATCTTGCTCAAAGAAATAAAACTAAAACTATCATAAATACACATGAATAGGGGGCGCCCTTAGCTCAGTTGGTAGGGCGTCCCCCCCATGGGCCTCGGCCAGCAGCGGACCCGGGTTCGATTCCAGCCCGCGGTCGTTCTCTGCATGTCACTCCCCTCTCTGCCCCATTTCAACTCTGTCTCTACACTATCAATAAAGCATAAAAATGCCCAAAAAAATATCTTTAAAAAAAAAAAAAAAATACACATGAATAAAATCACATAATAGAACATTGATGGGACAGTGTTAAGAAGTCAAACAGTGTGAAATACTCACAACACAGTGTCAGCAGCAGCGTAACCATGGTGAGCAGAAAGCATAGCAGAGATAAATAATGAGACAGCTGTCTGTAGTCACTGAAGAAGCCTGGGAGAGACACACACACACACACACACACACACACACACACACACACACACACACAACAAGTAAACAACAATTATATATGAATGACAGACTGCACCTTTTCTCTTTGCACAAGGACTTTCATCTTCTCCCTTCTGGAAATAGGTTGAACTAACCTTCACTGGATGAACAACAAAAAAAGCGATTTATAAGCACTTTTATGTATGAAAAATGCACTTGTTCCTGGTAAATATATATCACACAGTAACTAGAATAGTTTTTAAGTATGGCTTTAGTGAAGACATGTTAAAAAAATAAAATAAAATCCTACTGTTGGCTTCAGATTTTTCCTGTTTTTCTTCTTCCAGTGGAGGTGACCCGTTCTTCAGTCCCATGGTTTCATTGGACAGAGTTCCAACAGGTAGAAACGTTTTGTTTTAAATATAACGGCTGAATTCATTCAAAATGGCTACGTACGTGTTATACTGTAGCTATGTTGTTTTAGTATTTATAATCCTCCATTTCTCAAGAGCAGGTACACAATGACCAGCCCAATGTTCCTGTACTTTGTGTTCAATGTAGAATGATTTATCGCATATGAAAATACTGTCGCTTCTCTGTAGCTGTATGCAAAGCGGGGCTGGGTGTGATAACCATTTAAACGGGCAGAGTCCTCCAACAGTTAATATGATGTAATATAATGTGCAGTAACTTAGCAGCAACCACTCCAATCATCATATTTTTAATATTCAAAATTATTTTTGACAAATACTGTAATTTATCAATGTAAGACAGAGACAGACACAAATGCACACCTGCCCAAAATGAAAGGCCACTTTGGGTTCACAGAGTTGAAATGGGGAGACAGAGAGAGAGGGGGGATGACCTGCAGTAAAGGTCCACGGGTCGGATTTGAACCCGCGACCACTGCAACAAAGGCCGGAGCCAATATGGTATGCTTTGGCCAGGAGTCAATATGTTGCATAATGAGTAGAGATCAGTGTAGTTTAGCAACTGCAATTCTACTAATAGGCCTAATACTGTTATTCGTACAGGTGGTCAAATGATATGGCTGCAGAGGTTTTTCAAAATAAAGTACATTTCATGTTTGAATTAAGGTGTTGAAGTACAGGAATAAGGAATTTTATTTTCTACTTTAATGTAGTACATTTTTTTTAACTTTTTTCCTGGAAGAAACACAAATCAAATTGTAATGGTTTTTAAAAAATGTAACAGTTATTCTCCTTAGAGCAAAACCTTAAAAAAATTCTCAATTGGGATAAGAATAAAGAATCTACGTTTCAAATTGTTGCATTTGTATTTAATTAATTTGTGCATGTAACCCTTTGAATTATTAATTTATTTGTCAAATGTTTACCCACTTAAATGCTTTCAAACGCAAACTAAAATAAAACTGTTAATTCCATCATGAAAATACCAGGGTCTTTTATTTTCCGATAATACCCACTGTAATTCAATGGACCTACGGACATTTTTCTGATGGATCACCTGCTGTCAGATCAATCGCTGACAGACGTCTACAAACAGTTACACACTACTCCTTCACTAAACAATGAAATACCTGATCAACGTGACTGAGGTAATTCACCTCCTACCAGGCCATTGCTTAAATAAGACATTGTTTCTTAGCAATTTTTGCCTGTTTAAATAAAGGTTGATGATGATGAATGAATCAGGAGATAAACAGTCATAGTTAATGTCTGAAAAGACTCCAGTCAAGACGACGTGAGTATTGGAGTAAGTGGACGAAGTTCAGACCGTAGCAGACTACTTTGGTCAGCATTAAGACATTTCTAAATCAATAAAACAAAACTTGGAGGCGCCCTTAGCTCAGTTGGTAGGGCGTCCCCCCCCCATGGGCCTCGGCCAGCAGCGGACCAGGGTTCGATTCCAGCCCGTGGTCGTTCTCTGCATGTCACACCCCTCTCTGCCCCATTTCAAAACTGTCTCTACACTATCAATAAAGCATAAAAATGCCCAAAAAATATCTTTAAAAAAATCAAAACTTAAAGCAACATTTTGCGTCAAATAATTCATGAATTTAGTCAGTAGCCATGTAATGAGCGGGATAATGTATAGGCCTAGCGAATGGTGAACTGTTCGCTAAACATCATCCAATGTCGCTAGGTCTCCTGTTCTCCTTGGTCTTTATTTCTCGACAGTGGTTATACATGATCCCTTTATTACATAAGTAGCTGACTGGCTGTCACTTTGACCATTCGCTATACATTATCTTGCTTTTTTACACGGCTTCAAACTAGATTAATGTTGTTCATGACCCCTTTACATAAGTAGCTGACACTTTGCTGCCATAACCATATAACAGGAGTCAGAGCAAAAGGCCATGACCTGGATTTACCAGGACCTTGGACCTCAAGGTGAATAGTTCAACCATCAAACAGGTTTAGAGACATACTTAGACCAAAAAAGACCCACATTCCAATGTAAGCTGTAAAATATACCCATGACCCCATGTCACCTCGACGTGACCCAAAGAATATATCGTGACAAACAGAAAGTCGGAGGAGGATTATATTAGAAGGCGTGGGATTTTTTTAACAACCATGGAACTTCTATAATGCTATTTATGGCGCATAGGCCTTCAAGTGTTCTGCCCCCTCTTCCTGGAATAACCTGCAGAAGGAGCTCAAACTTCAGGAGCTATAGTGACTCACAATTATTATTAAAGCAGTTGTTAAGAGTTTGAAGTCAGAAATGCGAATTTCTTTTATCAATAATGTTGATGAATTTTCTCAATTGCACTTAAAGGTGCAGTGTGTAATATGACATCATCAAGAAAGTTCTACAAAGTTCTAGAATGCAACGCTCCCTGGGTAACCCCAACCCTTTTGAATAATAACAGAAGCTACAGTGGCCTTCAAGGACAAGAACAATTCTAAATTTTAAACAATGCACCTGATGACATTCCAACTATGGCACTTCCAAAATGGCGGTGACAAGGCCTTGGTCCAAAGTATGGAGAAATATGGACATATAAGAGACCCTTTCTAAGGAAAAAAAAAATATTCTAAAAAAAAAGCCAGCTATTATGCACTAAATTAAACATACTTATGGATATCATAATTATTTTCTACAAAATCTGCTAGGAAATAAAACCCAAAATTCTACACATAATAGCTGATTTTTTTTTTTTATTATTATTTTTTTCCTTAGAAAGGGTCTCATATATGTCCATATTTCTCCATACTTTGGACCAAGGCCTTGTCACCGCCATTTTGGAAGTGTCATAGTTGGAATGTCATCAGGTGCATTGTTTAAAATTTAGAATTGTTCTTGTCCTTGAAGGCCACTGTAGCTTCTGTTATTATTCGAAAGGGTTGGGGTTACCCAGGGAGCGTTGCATTCTAGAACTTTGTAGAACTTTCTTGATGATGTCATATTACACACTGCACCTTTAACATTTAAACCTTTTGGTTTTACTATCACTACAACTCTCCACACACATGTACAAAGCGCTCTAGTGGCTGTAGCATCATGCTATACAGAAGCAAAGGAGAAAGTACAGTCACCATGTTAAAGAGTGAAAAAGTCAGATGGATAGGTCAACAAAATACTAGCGAAATTAGACAAACTCGATTTTTCGAAGCCAAGACCACATTTATTCTTCAACATCAACCATGAGAAGTTTGGGTTCCCATGCTAGAGCTTTTGCCCCCTGCAACCCTATATAACCGAAGGAACATGGATAGATAGATAGATAGATAGATAGATAGATAGATAGATAGATAGATAGATAGATAGATAGATAGATAGATAGATAGATAGATAGATAGATAGATAGATAGATAGATAGATAGATAGATAGATAGATAGATAGATAGATAGATAGATAGATAGATAGATGGATAGACGGATGGATGGATCAACAATGTATTTATTATTGTCACCATGACATTGAGGCTCAACGAAGGCAATATTTCCATTTTGTTGATTGTCCTACTACCTGTGCTTTCCCCTAAGACTAAGGCCTCACTGTGTCCACTGAATAACTATCAAATATCTTTACTTCTTAGATTCTCTTGTGTTTTATTTCTTTTTGTCTTTCCTGCATGTTGCATTGTTGGATAAACCGGAGATTTAAGAATGTAATTCCTAATGACTGAGCCTGTTTTTTTCTGTGCAAAACTTGAATTTGAATATTAACTATAATCATCAGAAACGTTCCTTATAATCTTAATACATATTAATACATATTATTAGAATATTTCAAATGATTTCTCCTAACTGCTGACCACTTAAATAATATCGTTGACTTCAAGTGTAACCTACTCTGATTGCTTCATTAGCAGTTCTGTAGTCTACTAGCGAGTAAAGGTAACAGACCCAGCTCCAAAATACATTAGGAGGGGGCGTGTCCAAGCCTAAAGGGACAACCCTAATCTTCCATTAAAAGCACTTGAGACGCCAATGTGATTGGAATGCATCCAAATACAGTTTGACCCAACTATGGGATTTCAGCACGGGTGCTTACAGTCAGTTTTAAGAGGAAATGTGTTTACAGAGACGAAAATACACCAAAAAATAGAAGAAAATTGTATTTTACATAAGAATGACCTAATTAGTTTAATTGCATAACTTCAAGCAGCTTGTTTGATGATGGTCTATTAATCTAAAGACCTCTTGTTGTTGATATTTTAACATCAAAATCATTTATTTATCCATTTTCTGTTTAGATCACAGGCATAATCAACTTGCCTCCAAATGCCTGAATATGAAATAATTTTTTGCTGAAGCTGTAAGGATTTGCATTTCAATGTATTTTTAAGTCACTCACAGTATAAAAAAATCTTAAGCAATATGATAAAATTAAACTAAGAATAAAAATGTCTTATTTTTCAAGGCTGACTGCACACAGTAGAGAGGCAGGTACGTAAGAAAGAGTGAGAGAGTGAGAGAGGGAGGGAGAGAGAGATAAAATTATCCACCTAAAGCCAATCCTCCCCAAGCTGATCAGTGCGCTGTTCTGTGGACTAATGGACTAACCCAGGTAACTGACTTGGGACTTTAAACTTGCAGGCAGGTAAGAAAACCTTTATGTCTTTCTATCAAATGTATTTAAATGAGTTTTTCCTCAAGGCAAACGTTTTAGAAAAGCTATATTTATTTAGAAAACTATCAGAAGTGTTGTTATCGGAGCGTAAAGTTAGAATTGAACTTGTCATGTGAGTTGTTTACATTGACGCAGATGGGGTTACAAATGCCCAGATGACATATTGATATTATTGGTTCATATCATATCTGGTTTTAAGGGGAAACCTGTTCATCTATTTAATATAACAATTATAAAGCGTAATCAATGTAGTTATGTAATGCACGTACAAGGATTTTCTAAAGGGGTCAGTTGACTATAAGCTCTGAGCTTATGGGTTATATGTTTATAATACATATAGCACAGAAGCACACTTACTTATCTACCTTATGCTTAAATAAATACACCTTGCTCTGAAATACTAAAGAAAATACCTTTCATATGAATGGATTTGTCCGCTATATTGAGAGATATTTTGGGGTTTTACCTAAAGGTCCGACCCAAAATAGTCTAAATAGTTCACAATGTGTAAAATGTCTTGTTCATTCTGGTATACATTACACGAGCCCCCTCTGAAATGCTTTTAGTAGCTGATTCAGGGTTCCCCATTAGACGCGTCCTACATCGCCATAAACTGTATCATACATCATTTCTCTATGATATGATGAGTAAATAAACTAAACGTATTAGATTGCTAGTTGGCTCTTGGAGTTTTAGGATTGTTGGTGTTCATTTGTGTTGGAAAACTCAAAGGCCTGTAATTGTAATAACTACATATTGTGTCATAACTATGGTGTTGATAAGAAGCGGCAGGTTTAGCTAAAGACACGTCCTAAACATAACTAAATCCAATGGAGCGCCGCTAGGTCTGAAAATGAAGCTGAAATCAAACTGATGATGGATTATGTTGAAGGTTTTCACATGTGTCCATTACCTTTAACCCATTTTAAGTTTCGCCAATACATTCACATTATTGCAATAAAACTATGTATAATTTGAAAGAGAAATAAATGAATCAATATGGTTTGTTGTAATGGCTTTGTGGTGCAGAAGAATCATTTTTTTTGGGCTTAATTAACATGTAATTATTCAGTGCCATTTTGATGAGCTTTACATCACGTGCGGCCTCAGATCAGCATGCGCTTCACACCTCGTCTTTAGCCGATATACAATCGCCTTATCTGTTTGAACTTCTTTCTGGAGTTCACAAGCTTTAAAGGTGGAGTCAGTGATTCTGGAGAATACGTGTTGTCATAATCAGCCTAGGCTCTGTAACCTGGTATGTAAACAAAGGGGGGGTCAACCTAGATAGCAAGTTGCCCGTTTACAGAGCGTAGGCGGTGTATTAACACGCCAAAAAAATTGGTGCGCACACACACACACACACACACACACACACACACACACACACACAGTATAGACAGGTAGCAGATCCCGAGGAGATATTCACTGATTTTGACATACAATATTTTGACAGCAAGCGTACTCCAGAATCGCTGACTCCACCTTTAAGTTAGTTCATTCCTGTTTCAATTGAAATCTTTTTTTTTTAAAGATATTTTTGGGGCATTTTTATGCTTTATTGACAGTGCAGAGAGACAGAGGTGAAATGGGGCAGAGAGGGGAGTGACATGCAGAGAACGACCGCGGGTGGGAATCGAACCCGGGTCTGCTGCTGGGCCCGGCCCGGGAGGGGGACGCCTTACCAACTGAGCTAAAGGCGCCCCCGTTTCAATTGAAATTTGACCACTTGACTAACTTGTTTTTTTTTAACATCAGAAATTGGCATCAAACAAATCAGTGTTTTTCTGTGCCGGCCTCCTCACTAAACCTTTTGGCCCGGTTGGCGCTGGGCTTGGCGGGTTAGTGAAGACACGTGAAGACCTTGGTTTGACTCTTCTTAGATGGATTACAGAGACTAGACACGATGCCAGAACCCGATAAAGGGTTTTTTATTGGGACTTTTTTCTCAGCCGAGCTAAGGGTCTAAGGGCAGAGGGTGTCATAGATAGATAGATAGATAGATAGATAGATAGATAGATAGATAGATAGATAGATAGATAGATAGCCCACTGAGGAAAATGTCTATGTGTGATATTGGGCGATACAAATAAAACCGATTTGATTTGATTTTGATTTCAGGATGTCCATGACCCCTTTAGACCTCCATGTCTCTCACTGACAGACAAGAATTAGGATAAATGATGAATGATGGTTTCTGTGTAATATTTTTAATAATTGAACTGTGGCTCAAAAGCGCTCTGTGATAGGACGATACTCGACCCTAATACACTGGACTAAATGTTTTGCCCGTTAAAGGTCGTTTGGCTTTCCTGAGTCGAGCTCAGAGTGTAAGGCAAAGCAAGCCAAGGCAAACGTATTTCTATAGCACAATACAGACACAAGGCCGCTCAAAGTGCTTCACAGGGTCAAGAAATACATCAAGATTAAAACACACATTAGAAAAGCAGAGGCAGTAAGGGTAGAGTTTGTCATACTCTGTACAGACTATGAAGCCCACTGAGGCAAATGGCTATTTGTGATATTGCGATGTAAAGTATACTAAAAAAACTGATTTGATTTGACTTAACTTCCTCGCATTCGAAAATGATAATGCATTATTAAATTATAATGCATTATTAAATTAATTATTCAGTATAAACAAACGTAAGGATATCCACTCTGTGAAAGTTATTCAACTGGCAACACTTTGATTTGATTCAGCGATTCTGGAGATTGTTTGGAGTCAAAACTATTTTTTTTTTGCAAAATCTTCACAATACACAGCCTGGACTGTACATTAGAATGTGGCTAGCTATGGTGGGCCTTTTGTTAACATAACCTTTGTTTACATACATGTTTACAGAGCCTAGGCTGTGAATTGACCCCAGAATTTTTTTTCAGCGCACACAAGGTTCGAACAGGTAGCAAATCGTAAGGAGATATTCACTGATTTTGACACAAAGTGATTTTGACAACAAGCGTTCTCCAGAATCGCTGTCTCCACCTTTAATGAGCTGTTGATAGCTTTGACACTTCTTTTTAGTTTGTGTCTAATATGCGTGTATATATATATATATAATGAACTATTAACCCTCTCTGTTATACCCAGTCTGGACCGTCGGTGAGAAAGCGGAGCCCCCTGCAGCGCGGTGTGTGTGGAGCAACACCTCCAGTAAGTTCTAAGCCTTTGCACATTGTCACATTAGTTACTTGGAGTTTTCACTCTCTCTCTCTCTCTCTCCAACCTTTAACCTGAAAGCTTCCCACCCTCATCATTCCCAGATGGCCTAGACAACCTTTGATGAAGCTGTTTATGTGTGTGTATATATATATATATATATATATATATATATATATATATATATAAATAAGGGAGTGTTTTAACCCTTAAGGTGACGGCAGGACAATGACCCCTCACTAACCCAGAAGACCATCAGGGTCAGTTTGAGTTCACTTTGGATCAAGGTCACATAAGGTTTTGGGTTCAGTGTGTAAAAGGAAGTAGCATTGTTTAGAACAGACTATGTAGAAATGAAATATTATTATTATTATTATTATTATTATTATTATTATTATTATTATTATTATTATTATTATTATTATTATTATTATTATTATTATTATTATTATTATTATTATTATTATTATTATTATATATGTTTTAATTAGTGTGTAATCGCATGAATATTTTTTTTTTATGACCTTAGCATGCCGTTTTATATAGTAGCAATGAAAGGCCGCCATGTTGCACCGCCATGTTTCTACAGTAACACAGAATGGACAAACTTAACGGCCTTATGCGTTTTTATATATAGTGGGCGTCCTGGGGAAATGCACCTGTTGGAAGACCAAGAAGAAGAAGTACTATAGAATAAATAACTAAATACATTTTCATCTCATCACTTGATATTGTGGAAAGACTTGAGGCAGTAGTGGTGGATGATGCCATCTTTAGTAACTATAGCTTCTTGTCCTTGAAGGCCACCGTAGCTTCTGTAAATTCTACCAAAGGGAGGTGTTGCAATCTAGAATCTCTAGATGAAGCAAAAAATACTCCGATATTACACACGGTACCTTTAATTTGTACCTGTTCCAATCTACATTCTGTGGACATGTTAAGATGCCAAAATGCTACTTTGATAAAATATTATTTGAGTAAAGTTATGTTCAGTAGTTTATGTTGAAATGTGTCAGGGTGATCGAAAGTATAGGACTACAATTTTATGGAAAATTACAAATATTTAATTATTGACATTAAAATCACTATAATAGAAAAAGAAATAGAACAACGGTGCACTCAAGCCACTCAGCAAAATATGGTTCTTTTCAGCTCCACGGTAGCTGTCTGTTGACCCGGGCACTGGGCAGCTTTGAAATGTAATTATATACTAGCTGTGTCAATGTGATTGAAAGGGGGATTTGAGTTGAACAAAATGAAGTGACGGGAGTGGGTGAGTGAGTGGGGCATAATTGCACACAATTTAGTTTTAGGAAGATGTTGTTGTCATCCTTGGAGAGATATGTAACAGTAGGTTCGCAGTGTTTAAAAATGGATAGAACGAAAGAGGTTAAACCAAGGCTTGCTATTGACATGTTATCAGTGACTATTGGTATGAGGTAGAGTCAGTCAATCATATTTTTGATTAAGTGATTTTGACAACAAGCATTCTCCAGAATCGCTGACTAAACCTTTAACTGAGCAGAGCTGTGTTTTATTGAACATGCAGGGACTAAGAAAGATGATAAAATAATAATAATACCAAGATAAATGGCTTTCTTACTGCTCTGTCACATTAAACACATGATGGATATTTCTTTGAGCCTTTGTTATGTTTCAGTAAAAGTAAAAGACCCTCATAAAAGGTTGACACCACGACATAAATCAGCACATTGAATAGTTGCATATGGGCCGTTTGAATGATATCATATGTCATCGTGGTCCTAACTTTGATAGACTGCATAGGCCCGGTGGTGATTACAGATGACAGGGGAGGATTTAGTATGCACTGAAATATACAGCGTGGTTTTGAGAGTTTACTGCAACAGAGAAGGTTACTACAACAGTTAAAATAGTTCTCACAACTGAAAGCCTCTCAATTCTCCATAAAGAATTCTTCCAAAAACTTAATTGGAAAAAACTGCGAATCCTAATGACAAAAAATCATTAAAAACAAAAAGTCACATTAGAAGCACAATCAAATGTTCATAGAGAAAATGTCTCACAACTTAATGTCCTTACAAGAATAAGTCTAAAAGGTGTATTCAACACCTCGTCAAAATCACTTTTTGTCAAAATCAGTGAATATGTCCTCACAACCCACTACCTGTCTGTACTCTGGGTTCGCTGAAAAAAAAATCCAGTGTTAATACACAGCCTAGGCTCTGTAAACTGGCATGTCAACAAAGGGTATGTAAACAAAGGGGGCCTCCAATAGCTAGCAACATGCCCGTTTACAGAGCATAGTCTGTGTATAAACACTGGAGGGGGACACTCATGTGATGAAATGCGTGTTTTTTTTTTCAGAGCAATTTTTACGTACATCATCGAAAGAAAACGTAAAAATTAAACGTTTCTATTGAAATTAACAGAAAGAAATCACTGGAAATCTAATTCTGAACACGTGTGTGTGTGTGTGTGTGTGTGTGTGTGTGTGTGTGTGGGGGGGTGAGAATTAGGGGTGGGTGGGGCAAATTCCTCCGGTAGAACCAAGGCCATGCAGCAGATCCCTGGTTAAACGGCATTAAAGCAAACCAATCCTATTAGTCTGTCACCCTTGGGAAAGAGAGAGACGTGTTTAAATAAGATATTCAGAAGGACCTCATGTAGGCCTACTGCACCTTCAGGGACCACTGCAAGCTTTAGACATGTTGGACGTGTGTCCTCTGACAGACATGAAAATACAGAAAAAAGTCAGTAAGGGTTAGGATATTTTGGAAAGAGATAAGGTGAACATTCGGGGAAAAAAGCAAAATATTACAATAATTTACAAACATAAAAGAGTAAAATCCAATACCATTTTCAATGGCAATGTAAAACATGTTTAACATTAAAATCTTGGCTGTTTATTTTCTTCGTACATCAAGAATCAGAAAATGATCAAAATTTCTGACTGAAGTCTTTCAAAGTTCTGTGTAAACCTGAGGTACAGGTAATGTTAAGAAGTCTTTAAGACCTGAACTAGTAAATGTGCCATATCCGACTGTGAGCAAAGAGCAGAGGTACAGAGGCAGTTTTAGCTTGGAACTAGCAACACTGACGGTCATTGCCCTTGGTAACACATTTGCTGTGAAGCTATTAGGGTTCATGTTTGATGCCACGTGCCTTAGTGAGGTATCATGTCTCTTAAACCACCTGTAATGTTGTCTTTAAGCATCAGACAATGGGGCTTATGGTCAGATAAAGGTTGCGTTCCAAATCGCGTTCCTTTCTTTTTTCTATTCTACATACTACATCTGAACATAAAAATTATCTAGTTAGGATGCATAGGCATACTATTGGGACATACTTTTACTCTCTTATTTCATCATAACATTGCGCCTTGATCTTGCCTCTTACTTTTATATCTGTCGCATCCCTGTTTGTTTTCATATGGAGGCTTCGTCGATGTGACGTCACTTTACGTGCGCATTGGATTGTGGGTCAGAATCGCCCAAATAGGATGCAGTTTTCAACACTAACAATCTTGGCCGGATGAAGTAGAACATCCGGGTCTTTCTAACCATCCTAAATCTGGCCACAAGAATCGGGACATCCTAAATCTTTTTTCTACATACTATATAGTAGAAAGTATGCGATTCGGAACGCAACCTAAGGATCTTCCGACTGTGTGCAAGCCTCCAAACGCCTTAAGTCAATTCAAGTCAACTTTATTTATAAAGCACATTTATAACAGCCGAGGCGGACCAAAGTGCTGCACAGTAAATTCAGTAAAATACATTAGATCCAAAAAGTCATAAAGACACATAAAAGCAAGAATTCAAATTAAATTAAAACACAAAACACTAGTAAAAATGTCTAGTAGACACTGCTGGGATAGAACGCTCTCAACTAGAGATAAAGAGCCTCTGACTTTTCGGCTTTACTAAATGGCAGGGAAGTATTGGTATTCTACCGGGCCGTGGGTTTGGGGGCAGGTTAATTGGCTGTAATCTTATTACACTGAGGCCTGCTGCAGCTTTGACGACCCCCCGCTGGCCACTTCCCCTTAGCACTCTCTGTCTGTCTGTCTGTCTGTCTGTCTGCTGCCAACGTCATGGAGCTTCCTGTAGTCTGCTGGCTCAGTGTAAACAGGAAAAGCTGAAGCCCTGAAGGAGTGATTTGATAATTGGAGATGAATTGTTTTTGGTGCAAATCCTCTCTCACTAGCCTATTCTCTTCCTGGTGTCTGTACGAATGCTATAGATAAACCTCTATAGAGATTCCCTTTATTCAAGTGAGACCAAGACTATTTTGATCAAAGGCAGGACATGGCAGACAAATACTGTACATTTTTCAAGCACTAGTCAATTTTGAGATTTAGGGCTAATTTGCTTCCATACCATCGTCTTCTTTCATACTAGTATAAATAAAAGGTAATTCAAGTTTCAAACTGGAAATTACAACTAACATCTTGAAACCAGCTAATTTCTCCATTATACACCAGTTTTCTTGCATTGTTTTTGAGATCTTGTCTTTGACCTTTTTCCTCTCTCTCTTTCCTACAGGTAAGAGCACCGTGCGATCTCACCGGTGGCTAGAAGCCGAAGTTAAAGGGATTAAACTTGGCCGGTGAGAGCAGGAGGCATTTGGAGCCAGAAGAAGTCACCTGTCTGGCTTGTTCCCAATACCTCTTCAGATGGGCCGATCGGGACTACAGCTCTCACAGCTTGTTAAGTTGCCATGGAGCTAAAACACCTCACATGATCCAGGGTTGTCTTGAAGTCAAACAACTGCAGTGCCCTCTGTGTGCTCTTGGAATACCGCCTTGGACTAGTTTGAACTGTCCACTAAAAAGGGATTATATGCTGTTTTGAAGGAGATCTCATCTGTGATTTTACTGTTGACATGCTTAGCACCGAAAGCTTTCAATCCAACGCGTGTGACCTCCATTCATGGTGTCCCTCACAACAAAGCTAAAGCCTGGGCGGACTTTCAATTGTCAAGGAGTAACTTGGTCTCAGGCCAATAATGGCCCGAGACGTAAGCCCTCTAAGCCTCATGCCTTTGTCTACAAGGCACCAGCAATGGGTTGGAGGCCTGTCCTATCTGGGGCATGTCCTCCCTGTCTCCCCACTACGTTCTCTCATATTCTACTACTTCATGTCATGTGCAGCAGCGGCAGCGGGAAGTTTACCTGGCATAGAACATGACTATGGCATGAGCCCCAAGTTTGTTTGCACCCCGATCCCCCCAGAAGCAGACCCCAGCTGCTACTCCCCGCCCAGTGTGCCCCATGGACAGCCCGCTAACGGTCAAACCAACGGCCCAAACGGCGGTGGCCGGCGAGGCATGATGTCGGACGAGGCCAAAGCCACCATCTTGCACATGCGGGAAAGTCTTGTGCGGCAGAAGGAAACCATTTTGGACCAGCGCGAGACGATCCGGGAACTCACCGCCAAGTTGACCCTGTGCGAGGGCTTCGGCGGCGGTCACCATGGCGGCGGTCACCATGATAACCACCATGACAACAACCACAACACGCATCACGATACGCATCACGATACGCATCACGATACGCATCATGAAAATCGTCATAACGACCACCACGGCAGCGGGCATCACAGCAATCATCATCCAACGTCGTCAACGCCACACCACGGGCCATCGACGCACCATAGCAACGATAACCACTACTCCTCCCATGGCAACCACAGGCCAGACACTCACCACAGGAAGCCAACGACGTACGGGAAACACAGCTCCTTCTCCCCGGAGCAGACGGGCAAAACGCTGCAGACGCTGAAAGAAAGGCTGGAGAATTTACAGGTGAGGCCACGAACAAACAAACAACTCTGTAGTGTGGATGTTGGACGTAATCAATGTGATGAGTGGTTCGGATTAGAACATGTTAAATGAGCCCCTGGGACACTGGTGAGGGTAACTTTAGAACCAAAATGTATTGATAGTGTCTTATATATTGACGATTATGGGTCAGAAAAAGGTAATAATGGGGGAGAAAATGTGTTCTTTGCTAAAGGTACTTTGTGATGAGTTTGGACGGGCCTGCAACATCAAACTTTTGGTACTTTCTGAATCTGAAAACCAGAAACCCTGCAGTGAAAATGAGCAAAGCTTGGTAAGGAAGACTTCTCTTTAAGAGAAGATATAGCATGCTAAGAACATTAGCCAGTGTTGAGCAATGCCAGAAAAGATGTGCACTAGGGTGGTAGGATGGTCTACAGAAAAGGGGGCAGACTAGTAACCTGCTGGTTCGATCCCCGGCACCGGACAGGAGGGTGTTTCCTGTAATGCTATAACATATGCTGCCCACCATCTCCACCATTGTGTCCTTGAGCAAAACACTTTAACCCAAAGGTGCTGTACAACGGCTGACATTGTGTAAGGACCCCCTCCAAAGTGTGGTAACCTGAGAGGGGATATGCGGAAATACACATTTCAATTTAGCCCTGTGTGAATTGAAAAGCAAGGCAATTTAACTTATAGATGGACTTCTGACAGCTGTGATGCCTAACCCACTTGATTTACTTTTGAGGTAAATAAGGGTTACACAGCTAGAAACAAATCCAGTGATATCTTGTACCACAAGCTTTAGCATTACATTGCTCAGCCTCTTGCCCCAACATTGACAGTTGGATCTGTTGACTTGGAGTTTGAATATTTATGGTTTGTAGCTTCAGTACCTAGCTACACAAGACTTCAAGTCAAAGTCGTGTGCATGTTGTCTTGCCGACCCAGTGAATAATTAAGACTTAGGTTTAGCCAAAGATTTAGGTTCATACTGATCACTGGGGTCATGAGGTCAGCTGCGGAATTAGCTAAAAGTAAACTTTGTTACCCGTGGGATACAGTTTGTATACACTCCATTAATGGGCAATTTCTGGATTAATGATAGTATTTTCAGCGTGTTTCAAGTGTTATGTGCACTTTGAGTGGCATATTGGATTTTGAATAAACACAAGCAGACACGGAGTTACGCCTCATTCACAACAAGAACTGCCCACCAGTATTTGTAAAACACAGACCACATTAAATGCTAATGTCAGCTGTTTGTCTAGTGTCTCTGGGCCATCAATCTCACAGTTGTTCCGGCTCTTGAGCTTTCTCCTGGATTTCAGTGGCCAAGTTTGAGCACAAACAGGAAGCCGCTACAGATTGATTCACCCTGACCTTAAACAACACCTGTGTCCAACAGTCACAAGATGGAGTGAGAAAAGTCAAGCTCAGAGGAGGTCAGCCTCTCTGTGAAGATCTCAATTGGATCACAGTATTGTTATTTGTATATTTATTCAATGTGTAATTATCCTGGTTGATTGATTTAAAATTAAGAACCTGGTGAAGTAAGTTGACTTGTGGTGTAGTGGTTAGATACAGCATATCACGATACATGGGTCACAATATTCTATATTACGATACATTGTGATATTATGGATTTTTTCTTCCTTCAAAATATCGATTTTGGGAACTGGAAATCGGTACAGATACTGTTCCAATATGTATCACAATACACTGCCCTGTTGATTTCTTAAAGCACAGCCCTAGTCTTTTCCGATGTGTAGAGAGTGCATAGTATTTCATAGTATGTTATACATGCTTCAAATTGTGTTCCAACAGTTAATACAACACTTCATACACATGGTTCTGCTGTCTCACTTGTGTGACAACATTTACTGACGCTGGTTTCACAGTGTGAGACTAACACCATGCTGCCTATGCCCGCTGGCCTGTGAAAGCCTCATTAAAAGGGCAGGTGGTCTTAGGATATGCTCAGGGAAAGTGTTGCCAGAAATCCCCTTCAATCTTCACTGGAAGGTGTGAGACTAAACAGAACGGGAGCCAGGGAATTACCTTTTCATCACTCCCTCCTCTAACAGGATGTCTACAACACCCGCCTATGGCCACGCACCAAAGGGGCCTAGTCAACCTCACCTCCAATTAGCCTAAACCGCCCTGACGAGGCTATTATTTGTGGTGTGCGCTGGCAGGGAACAAAGCCGGATTTGCTGGTGAAGAAGGCAAGGATGAGCAAGGGAGGAATACCCACGGGGAGGGGCGCAAACTATCCCGCCTGCTATTTCAAATTCATGACATAGTTATTCACTTTATTCACTGAACATCACCAAATTTACTGCACTAAGACATTTTTATTTTTATTCAAACTAGGAGCTACTAAAAGAGGAATTGGAGGACAGTTCATGAGGCATGGAAATATTTTCTTGATCTTGGAATGTAGTTGATAAAAGAAACTACTCTTTAGATTTTTTTCACATCATCATCAGCGTACATTGGCTAAATGTGCAGCATGAGAGTTCTACTGCGTGGAACATGACTGGACATCGCATAGTCAAACTAAAACAATGTGTGACATAACTTTATAACATATATTTATGTGTGTTTCTACTCAGTTTCTTTCCTTGGAATATTTAGTTATTATTTTTAGTCAGTCAGTCAGTCAGTCAGTCAGTCAGTCAGTCAGTCAGTCAGTCAGTCAGTCAGTCAGTCAGTCAGTTAGCTAGTTAGTTAGGCACATCAATATAACAGGTCATTCCAAACTTAACTCAAGCAAGCAGTGAGTCAGAGTATCTTCTTTGTCGTACCAGAGGAAATGGAAAATTTAAAAGCCATTATTTGATGTAATTAATAAAGTTGGGTGCTGTGTTGACTGTCTGTCTGTATAAAGTATTGAGTTACTGCCTGTCTGTTTAAAGTATTGAGTTACTGCCTGTCTGTTTAAAGTATTGAGTTACTGCCTGTCTGTTTAAAGTATTGAGTTATTGCCTGTCTGTATAAAGTATTGAGTTACTGCCTGTCTGTGTGCCTTTAGGCGAGGAACTCTTCGAGCTCGTACTCCAGTTCTCTGAGGGAGCTGCTGCAGAGGAAGATCAATGCGCTGGAGGAGCAGCTGCACAGCTACTACCGCGACCGCAACGACAACGGTCACCATACCGAACACCATGACGATCACCATGACGACCACCATGACGACCACCATGACGCCCACCCTGTCGATCACCACGGCGATCACCACGGCGATCACCACGGCAGCAGCAGTCACCACGGCGACCATCACGGCAGCGGACACCATGACGACCACCGCAGCAACGGTCACCATAACGAGCGCCACGGTGACCACCATGGTACCGGTCACCATGGTACCGGTCACCATAGTACCGGTCACCATGGTACCGGTCACCATGACACCCACCACAACAGCCACCACGGCAACCACCACGGCGACCATAGCAACCACCATCAAGGAAACACCAACCACAATCGCCATCACTATGACGACCGTAACCATGGAGGCCACAGTGGTCACCATGGTACCGGTCACCATAGTACCGGTCACCACGACACCCACCACAACAGCCATCGCAGCACCCACCATGACGACCACGATGAGCACCACGACGATTACCACGGCGATCACCACGGAGATAACCACGGCGATCACCACGCCGACCACCACGACGATTACCACGGTTACGACTTTCACCACAGCCTCGACGACCACTACGATGATCACCATGACGATCTCCATGGCAATGACCACCATGACGACCACCACGGGATCGATCATCAACCGAGGCGACTGCTGCCCGTCAGCGGCAAAGAGACGACAAGTCTGCCAGGGCACAACAAGCTGGAAACAGTCATAGGCCAAATGCACCATGGGAAAACTGACCAAGGTACCATCACACGCACATACATACACACAAAGCTCCTGGACAGTTCAGCCTTTCATATCATTGGTTTTACATTTTAAGACTGTGATTTGCCTATGTTTCACACACAGAAAAAGAATGCAGTTTTTACTAAAACAAATAAAAAAATCAAATATGTGTCTGTTAACGCTTAGTGCTGTTTTGAAGACACGAGTAGGTTTGAAAAATAGTTCACAGTAACAATGTTTCTTAACTGTACTTTCTATGGAAGAGGATCTTTGAAATATTTACTGGCTCTTTAATTAAAAACACCTAGTGTGACCCGTGCTGCCTATTACAACTGTTGTTCTTTAGCAGGTATCCTACATTGAGATGTAGTACCATGTAGATCGCCAGTAATCTGGATTTGGTGATTTCAAAAGTTTATATCTGGATCAGGGTCATCCAGCTTTGAAAAACTGGCACCACAATGGTCAGTTGGATAACCTGATCAAGGTAACAAAAAAAAGGGATTTCCAAATCCGGATCATTCTTATCCAGATTACCCTGGTTTTGCCTGGCCTTTTGCACTATCCAGAATCTATTTACTGTACATATTACTTATCTCATCTTATCTTATTATATCCCTTTGTACTTACTGCACCTTGGGTCCGATAGAAACGTAATTTCAATTTCCTCTGTATGTCTGAACCATATTGCAGAAATTGACAATAACATTGATTTGACTTAAACGTTTTTGAACAGCTTGAGCCCTGAATTTAAATTTGTCACTTTCTGTCTTACCAGGAGGCAACAAGAAGCTGAAAAGTCCCAGTGCTTTCATGCTCGACTTCCCCATGAGGACCAACTACATGTACGGGCGAATGAAACGCTCTGTGATGAATGAGATCTTTGCGATGACCGTCTGCGTGTGGCTGAAGGCGGGGGCAGGTCCCGGCATCGGTACCCCCTTCTCCTACGCCGTCGAGGGACAAGCCAACGAACTGGTGCTCATCGAATGGGGCAGCAACCCAATGGAGCTGCTAATCAACGACAAGGTAAAATGAATGCAATATACAGCTCTGGAAAAAATTAAGAGACCAGTCTGGATTTTTCTTAAATATTTATCTCTACATAACTTATTGAAAATGCTCTTAATGACAAAACATGTATTGGAATTTGGTAGAAATGTTGTCAGTAGTTTGTTAAA
The DNA here is from genome assembly GCF_949987685.1 of Ammodytes marinus. NCBI lineage: Eukaryota > Metazoa > Chordata > Actinopteri > Uranoscopiformes > Ammodytidae > Ammodytes > Ammodytes marinus. Next base: position 4,563,177 of record NC_137221.1, on the reverse strand, counting down.
TAAAACCAAAATTGTTCATTCCAATCAAACATATACATTTAATTAGTTAAACAAGAGACACTGAACATTTGGAGTGGTCTATTAATTTTTTCTAGAGCTGTAAGGTCAAGTACAGTGTCAAAGGGCCAGAATATGTGGACACTAAAACCCTTTTGTGAAACTTTCACAATTTAAATTGTTCAGTTGACCGTTTTATTGATGGGTGAGAACATGGCCGTTGTTTTGTCTGCATTTAACCCCAACCTGAGGTGTAAAAGTTGCAAATGAAAAGGTTTAAATTTGGACTGGAGTTAAAATGCAACGGCAACATTGCAAGCGCAACAATATACAACAGTGTCATCTGCGTAAAGACATACAGAGGCATCAATGTTTTGACCCATGTCACTAACATAAATAATATAAAGGATGAATCCTCATACCAAACCTTGTGTCACACCTCTGATTACATTAAAATAGCTGGAGGAGAGACCCCTGAATTGGACACATTGCTTATAATTGGAAAGATAGCCAAAAAAAAACTAGCTAACCGCGTGGTCAGACAGGCCTATAATAGACAGCTTCTGGCATAAGATAGTCCATTTTAGGAAAATTGTTGACATGACACACAATTGACAAATTTAACACACCAAACCTGGACACAAATTATTGACATACATATTGTTCAATCATGTTTTCGTGGTCTGAAAGGCTGATACTTTAACGGAAGACGGATGTTTGTCTTTTTCCCTTCCTTGCCCCGGTACTGTGAGCAGGATGCTTCACATACAAATCAACAGCACAATAATCCGATTATCGTAATTCATTGACCTAATTGTCTGGAAAGAGGCAACGCAAGGAGGGAGAGACTGTTGTGTTTAACCTAAAAGTGTGTCAAAGTGATCAATGACACAATTATATGATCTTTAGAATGCACATTCATGTCAGTTTGTAGAACAATTTCTAGAGTTAAGCTAATAAACATTGTGGAGATTCTCATATTGTACTTATCCACTTTCCCTACATACGTGAGCACCTGCATGTTAAGCTTTCTAAAGCTATCATCCAATAGAGTTTTGTCATGGAAGTTTGTTCCTACAAAGTTAGCATTAAGTTGGACAGTCAGAGATCAGGGTGATGTCTGCACGTTGGTTGTCATGATTTAACATAATGACATTTCCTTTAATTGTACAGTCAGATCAGGCCTAAATGTTCCCATTACCCCTTCACATGCTGAATCAATTAATAAATGCATATGAGACTGGTTACAATTGACAATTCAAATATGTTTTTAAAAGTGTTTTGCTTTAATGAGAAATATCCACTGATCGCTAAAGTTTCATAGAAGTTGAACTTTGTGAAAGCATAACAAAAAAAAATATGTTTTGCTTTAATAATTAAATGATTTGATTACAACAATTTCCTTCACATTGTTGACATTGAGAATACATTCATAGTGGTGTAACCGGGCCCTCTAATTGGTTGGTTCCTAATATTGGGTCAAGACTCCTTCAGAAAAAAAACATTTCCCGTACTTCACTTAAACGTTTTGTATGTACAGCATTTTGGTCAACTTTAAATGTGCTATAAAATACATTATGACTTGACCTGACTAATGGTGCTTCTGTCTCTCTCCCCCTGTGCGTTTATAGGCGGTGACCTTACCAATTACGATGGCAGATGCGAAGTGGCACCACGTGTGTGTGACATGGTCGACCCGCGACGGTATCTGGGAGGCCTTCCAGGATGGGGTGAAGAAAGGCTCGGGGCAGAACCTGTCTGCCTGGCACCCCATCAAACCAGGAGGCACCTTCATCCTGGGGCAGGAGCAGGTAGGAAGAAGTGTATGTACTAAAACATTAACAGATAGAAATAGTTATTGTATTGGGGCCACTGAGGCTCAGCGGGTCGGCCAATGATCGAAGGGTTGGCGGTTCGATTCCCGCCCTGCCACTTGTGTCAGAGTTGTTCTGTCCTTGGGCAAGTCACTTCACCCACCTTGCCTCGTGTGAATGTCGATAGTTAGCCTGCTATCGGTGTGTGAATGTGTGTGTGAATGGTAACGTGTAAATAGGAACAGGTCTCCCTTGAAAAAGAGTCTCCGGTCTCAATGGGATTTACATGTATAAATAAAAGGTTAGATTGTGCAAACCCTTACAGTTATATTTAACTCTATGACATTAGTTTTTGGACTTTACATTGTTCTGAAGCTGTAAGCAGATCTCTTGAAATCAGCCTGTGAAATGCAGAAATGTTGTGATATGCTTTGCTTTGTATTTGAATTGGATGATTCAGCACCTCACAATTAAAAAGACCACTCCAAATGTTTCTTAAATTGGCATCTCTATATTCTGGATAATTAATGGAAATTATCTCAAATCACTAAACCACAAGCCCCCCCAGTGTGTCCACCCTTTACCATCTTGACTTGACTCTTGTTATCTTCTGGTCCTTACACAGGACACAATGGGAGGGCGCTTCGACACCACTCAGTCTTTCATGGGACAGTTGTCTGACCTCCAGTTCTGGTCTCGAGTCCTGACGGCGACTGAGATCCACAGCCAGGCCACCTGCGCGGGACACCTCACAGGCGACATCATGTCCTGGTCCGAGGAAGCAGTGGAACTTCACGGAGGGCTCACCGAAATCCCACATGAGCTCTGTCACTGATCGCCAGTTTAAAGACACCAAAGCAGTCGTGTTTTCCAAAGATTCCTCCCTGGGAGTTGATTTTTTTAAAGTTTGCGGTTTCAAGCCTGCGTTTGCTGTTGTCATGTGAATGATATGGTGCATCCGCCAAAGTATCTTTGCGGTTGCACAGTCTTTTTTTGGTAGTCTAAACAGCACCTGAAACAATGGACAATGGACCTTCACTCAGCATCATCTACCGTACATTTCTGAACACATATCTGAACTCATGTCAAATAAAATGAGGAAGAAATACAATTAAAAATAACCAGAAAGCAAAGATGGTGGAATGGTCTGTTTTATTGCTTGCTCTGGTTTTTAATCATGTTGGACTGCAGATAACTTTATAAACACACGCTCAGCCATGGGCATCAGACAGCAAGCGGAAAGGAGTTATTTTTTGCTTTATCGATATATTTTTGCCATTCCAGTCTTCCAGATCTTTCTGCCTTTGCCACCTTTAGTACACACCTCACTTCTTCTTCGCTCTGACGCTCTCAGCATAACAGCTTGGAAGTGTGGTCATGACTCCAGCTGCTTGGAGAGATCCGACACACCTAATGGGATTTAATTCCTTTTCAGAACACGTCCAAAGGTTGCTTGTGGCCATTACCATTAGCAAACCCCGCACAAGCTCGTCTTGTTTGGTATGTGAGCCACAGAAACATTTTGCAGGAGCTGAAATAGTGGCTAAAGGGCACCGGATCGCTTTACAAATAGAGTCACATTGAGACCCGGACCATGAAGACTCATCCATGCTGATATCTGACAATCCAATGCCGGGTGATTGCAGGTGCAGGTCGGCACAGAGTTAGCTCAAACCTATTGATGTTGCACATAATTCTGGCGGTTTTATACTAGTATTTCATATTGAAAACTCTACAACAAACTATTTTTGTAGAAGCAAAACCACAAAAAAATTATCTATGTATTACGTGTTCTTCTTCATAACTGTAGAATTGCATTTTGTCAATGCAGTACTGAGCATAATGTGTGTGTGTGTGTGTGTGAATGTTGGAGCTTTACATTTTTTTTAAGTCAGTCAGGGAAACTCAAAATTTCAAGAAAACTGTCTTAAAAATAAAATTATTCGTTTTTTTAAGAAAAACTGCCTTTGAGCCAACTAATTATCTTTTGTTGAGATAACTTATCATGCATATGTTATTTAACTGCATCTTTTCTTTGTATAAAAACTACAGATGTTGAATTCTACATACAAAATGTTCAACAGTTTTGCCAACTTATTCTCTGTCATACTGATACTTGATTTCTACATTAAACAGTGATGAAACTTCCTGAAAAACTTGGCCCAACTTAATATTTTTTTGGAAGTGTTAGTATGTAGAACTCAAAACATGAAGTTCCATTACATATGAATGATGAAGTTATCTCAACAGAAGATTATTTATTGGCTCAATTTTTGGCAGTTTTCCTTCACACTGAAATGTTTTAGTTGAAGCCTTAAAAATCCAAAATCGAGTGCAGACAGTTAACTTGAAATGTTGAGTTTTCCAAAGTTTTTTCACTTTCAAATAGTCGAATAGTCAAACGCCCCCAACATAATGGCACCATGTCTCAATGTCAGACATCACACGTTACGGCCACGCGCCTCCTGATTGCATTAAAACAGTGTTAACCCTCGTCACCACGGTAATACTGACATCTCCACGGCAACCGGGGGCTTACCGGGATTTACCTGTTGACAGCTGGTCTGAGCCTGCCTATTTCCGACCAGCTCAAACCACACATACACACACCTACACACACACACACCTACCTACACACACACACACACACACACACACACACACACACACACACACACACACACTTACCGTATGCTGCTCAAAAGATCAAAAGGTGAAAAGAGATTGTTGACCTCATGTTAAATGCTTGTAGTTGCACCGTCACATTTTTATAACAAATAAATTAGGTTTTTGCACATGTACATAAATGATATCATATAATCTGTTTTAAAGTGTTAAAAACAACACTTTTGGCATTTTCTCACATTGTAAATAATTAAAAAAAAAGTACATGGCACTTTCTTGGCTAACTCTTGGTTGGGAATACACTGGTTAAAATGAATGTATTTTAACCCTATGCCCGACCCCAACTGTCTTTATTTTTTTAAATCAAGATATTTTTATTGTTTTTTTTTGTATAGAAAAGTGAAAAGTTGTTAATTTGTTACAGACAGACAGGTAGTATGAAAGACTAAATAAAAAAACAACCAACTGTCTTTATTGATGATAGAAATAAAAAAAATAATAATAATATTGTTGCCATGATGATAGATTTTATCAGCACTGGATCCACTTTGTCCATGTTGTCTAACTGTAATGCCAAGCTGAGCAGTATTTTAAACCATGCTCTCGTTTTCTTCTTATCATAGTAGGCCAAACACATGTGATATGTCCTTCATATGTTACTTATGTCATCTGTGTTACAAACAATACACTTCAGTTCATTCATTCACTTCCTCCTATTGCCGAACTGTGTAGTTTGTAATATCTGACTTGCTTATCCTCGCCTTTGGTGTACAATTAAAAAGTGTATTAGGTTTATTTTTGTAATGTTAATTATTGTATTTTTGTCTGTAAAAAGTATTACATTGTGCTCAGTCAGCAGTCCCTCCCTCCCTCCCTCATGTGTAAGCCAAAACTATAAACTGAATTGTAAAAACTTGAAAGAGGAAGAAAACTGCACTATAAATGCTGTAATATATTTGTAAATATGTCAGGATTTTGAATAAAACTATTGAAAGTAACTCAAAATGGACTACAAACTATTTTTGCATTGTAATATATATTGTCTGCACATGTTGTATTGTTCTTTTATTGATTTAAAATGAGCCATTCAGCTATACTTTCAAGTACATGTGTATCAACCATGTTGGCCAATGTATACATATATTGTGTATTTTCACTGTTAGAAATGCAACAACCAAAGTGTCACCGCCCGATTTTATAAAGTGTGAAAACAAACCATCAAGTCCTTCAAATTGTTAACAACATATTTCATTTGTAGGGGAGAACAGGGTTATATGTCACACGGGTTAGTTGTCACAATGTGTCAAAGTGTCTTTGATGATTAATTTCTTCTTTATTACAATAAGCCAACACCTTAAGCTTCAATGTAATGTAGGAATGACTATTGAAAGATGTTTAGGTGATGAGCTATTCACACTAGAGTAAAAAGTGTGCCTACTTACCCCGTTCTCCCCTGCATGGTGTGTCATGTTGCTATAGCTATTGTGGGCCCCTTTGTTTACATATCCATTTACAGAGCAAAAGCTGTCTATTAACACCAGATTATTTTTTTCAGCGCACACACTATGGACAGGTAACAGCGGAAATAATCACTGATTTAGCAGAAAAATCATTATGACAACAAGCATTCTCCAGAATCGCTGACTGCACCTTTAGTCTGTACTATCAAATAAAGCTTGAAAATGCAGAAAACATTATCTTGAAAAAAAGAAAGAAAGTCTAAGTAATTTTCTTAGTCACTTAAACCTGTCTAATCTTGATTGAACCGAGTGTAAATCCACATTTTAGCAGCATTTAAATGCTCCGGGAAGGGTCTTATAAGTGATAATGCATTTATAGGAAAAAGCATTATTTAGCATCATTGTAGTTTATTTTAACAATCTTCTCAAAGGATTTGCTTTGAAGGTGAGGGGCATCTTGCTCTGTAGTGGTTCAGTGTGTTGCTAATGAGATAGACAGCAGACAGTGATCACGGTGTTATTTATTTAAATATATTTGCAAAACATTTTTTTTTACTTAAATTTTTTGGACGCCTGTTGTGTCACTAAAAAAAACGCCCCAAAAGTGTTGAAACAAATGTCCAAATAGATTCCAAAAACTGCCCCAAATGGACGATTTTTTTTCGTGGGCTTTTCTATGATCTTTTTGCTGTTTTGTACAACCACGCAAATGAAAATACTCCATACAGAGACTTATCCTAATAATCATACACATTTTCCAATGTTCTGCAGGCTGGTTGAGTCCCTTCTTTTAGCCAAAATATACTATTTTTTACAGACCTGCCATCGTTATTTCCCGAGCTGATAAAAGATAGCACAGAAGGAAATTGTTTTATTCCCAAACGTATTCTTCCGAGAGCGAAAACAAAGCTTTTCATGTGGTAAAAGCTTTTCAGAAAGTGTCGGGTTGACGGATACATAATAGTTTCCAAATCCAGATAAGCCCATTTTAAAAAACAGAATGACAAACACATGAATAAAATCTTAATATTTCCTTCCAAACAAAAGGGATGAAGATAAGCT
>NC_137221.1:4536219-4551219 GCF_949987685.1 Ammodytes marinus | reverse complement strand
AATTATTCCTGAAATTAACATCTCATTCAATTGAAGAGTTATTTTATCATTTAAACGCGCCAACGGCCCCTCCGACCACCACCTCAAACATACAGCAGTCATACACAATCACACGAGGCAAGGTGGGTTAAATGTCTTTCCCAAGGACACAACAACCATGACACAAGTGCCAGGGCGGGGATCGAACCACCAACCCTTCGATCATTGGCCAACCCGCTCTACCACTTGAGCCACAGTTGCCTGACACCTTTTTTTTCAAATCTCTGCAAACATGATTTTGTATTTTATTATTCCTTCTTCTAAATCTCCACCAACAGAGCTAATCCCATAGGTCACTAGTCAAAGCATTTATAGTATTTAAAACCAGGGTCGACAGGGAGGAAGTTATGTTGGGTATGCTAATCTAACCCAGGGGCGCCTCAGGGATATCCAAGTTAATTTAAGACTTTTTGATACCTTTTTAATGCTACTTAAAAATGAAATGTAATGCCAAAATCAAGGCCATACTTGCAAAAGTAGGAAGGATATCATGGAAATTCTGACGCATTTTAAGGTATTTGTAATAAAGAACATTAATTATTAACTCATATTAATATATTTATATTTATATACTGTTTGTATACTCTGAATAAAAAAAAACTAAAAGTGTGTATTTGTCACATTACGACCTCTCCAAGTATTTCAAAGGGCTATCAGAAAATGTCAGACCTTTGTAATACTTTGTTGGTGAAATTCAATACTTTAAAAGGCCTTATTACTATTACATTTATAATTTAAAAAAATACATTTAAGACCCCACAGTTACCCAGTAAACAGATGTGTTTTGAGTTGAGATTTTAATTAATCAAGAAATTATCGTGCTAAATTATAATTTACTTTTCCTTCTTCCAAATGTTCACCAACAAAACCAACCCCGCAGCTCACTAGTTTTAAAAACATTTATAATATTTAAAAATCAGGTCGGACAGCGGAGGAAGCTACGCCGGCTATGCTAATCTATGCTAATCTACACAGTGTTTTTGTTGTTGTTTTTTTAAGATAATTTTTTGGCATTTTCAAGCTTTATTTGATAGTACAGAGTTGAAATGGGGAGACAGAGAGAGAGAGAGAGAGAGAGAGAGAGGGGGGATGACCTGCAGTAAAGGTCCACGGGTCGGATTCGAACCGCCGTCCACTGCAACGAAGGCCGGAGCCAATATGGTCCGTGCTCTATCCACTAAACCACCGGAGCACCCCCCTAAACAGTGTTTTTGAATTGTGATTTGAAATGATCAAGAGAGTATTGTATCGTCGTCCTCCATTGTGTTGTTTCTGTGATACAGTATCTGTTTCTCATGTCACGAAAAGTCCTTAAAGTTTTACTGCGTAGTTGTTAACGCGACAGTTGTGATGTGAGGACAAAGTTATTTATGTGTTTCCCCCCCGCGGGATGTGTTTAATTTTTTCGCTAACAAGAGAGAGGGCTCGATGTCACGTCTGTTGTCACCGCAATCGCTGTCGGAATTTTTTACAACAGCTGTCTCATTCTAGGCCTTGAGACATAAAGGGTTTAGGAATCAATTCATCAGCGCTGTGTATACTGTATCTGCCTGACTGACTACTCCTTCAGCACGGAGCGTCTCGAAATAGATAATTGGTTATGGGCTTGAACAAGTGGAGACTTTGTGTGCTGTTAAAGTTCCCACAAAGCAGCTCAGAATAGATGGAAGTATGCAGAGTGTTTTTTATCCGTTTGAAAATTTACTGTGAATTAAAGCTGGGGTATATGATTTGGGGAGAAAATAGCCTCGCTCTGATTGGTCAAAGTGAACATGAGCGGTACACTTTGACCAATCAGAGCGAGGCTCCAATTCTCCGTTCTTATTGGCTGTTGGGACTGTCCATTCAGTTTTGCACCGACGTTGTTGGTGTAGAGCGTGTCAGGGAGGGACCATAGGGGAGGGACCAAAGAGAACAAGTGGAGCGGTTGAGGTATTTGGATTTGAATCTCTATCCCAACTGCTATTTTCTCCCCAAATCATATACCCCTGCTTTAACTATACTTCTCTGAATGAAACACAGAAGAGACAGCAGTGGTAACTTAGAGGAAGCTTTCTTTAGATTGTGCTTTTCTTCTATCAGAAATGTATATGTAGATTATGAATAATAAATGTATTTCTCACAGTAAAAATTAAAACTCAAATTTAGGGAAACTCAAACTGTGTTCACTAGATTATCGAGATTCAAGGCCAAATAAAACTCTTTAGCTTTAACAAACTGCCTGGCCGTATACTGTGTGTGGGCTGAAGAAGAATCAGTGTTAATACACAGCCTAGGCTCTGTAAATAGGCATGTTGCTATGTGGTTGGCCCCCTTTTGTTTACATACCCTTTGTTTAGCATTCCTACAATACCCCATTTCCTCCGGGTAGTAGCATGTAACAGCAAGGCTAATACGGCTAGCTTCGATGCAATCTGTGAACCATTATTCATGTATCTCGATCTGTTTACCATTATAAATTATTTTGTGTTTATTTTTCATACCATGAAACGAGCAACATTCAGCTATTCTACACCTGCATACTTCCTCCGTCTATACATTTCAGTTCTATACAAACTGTGCATGGGCAAAGTCAATTCGATTTGTGCAAAAGGTCATAACTTGTGTACAGGTGATCATGTACTGTATATACAGCCCCAGCAAAAATTAAGAGACCAGTCTAGATTTTTATTAAATCTTCATCTCTACATTACTTATTGAAAATGCTCTAAATGACAATATTTTTTATTGTGAATTTGGTAGAAATGTTGTCAGTAGTTTATATTATAAAATAAAAATATTAATTTTACTCAAACATATGCCTCTAAAGAGTAAAACAAGAGACACTGAACATTTGGAGTGGTCTCTTCATTTTTTTCAGAGCTGTATATAAGTGTCTCTCATAGTAACTTTGACTTTCTCTCTCTCTCTTTTGTCATCTCTAGGAATCATCACTCCATCCTCTCCTCCTGACTCCTACCTCTACACACCCTTTGCGATAGCACCTTTAAACACATATTCTCTCTCGTTTTCGTCTTTGCACAATGGTTCATTTATCAGTTTTACATACGTCATCTAAGCCGCCATTTTATCCTGGTCTTTCTATCAAGGGAAGGCTGACACCTGCCATTTCCTGCTGAAGCTTTTCGGACATATTGTTTGGTCAGCCTCACCAAGGAGACATTTTGGGTCTTAGGTCTATCTTTCTACCTCTTCTACATTTCTGTTGGATACTTTTTTAGTCCAAAGGAGGGCGCTAGAGTCAACACAAACTGAAAGTCCCTCTTTGCCACTTTAACATATCGTATCAAGTGATTTTTTTGACAATAAACAACCTTTTTTCCACATTTTCTACATTTTACTTTCCCCACCAACACTATAAAAATAATAATAATAATAATTGAAAGGTTTTAAATAGCGCTTTTTTGGAGGTTCCAAACGGTATCCCAATTAGCCCAAGTCTTAGTTGCTTTTTTCCCTAGTTTTCGTCACAATGTGGTCTACCTTTCTGGTGACGGATGAGGAGGGGCGTACGGGCCCGGCGACGGTAGGAGTGGTAGCGCCCGGCGGGGGTCCTGTGCAGGGTCCCGCCTCGCTGCAGGGCATGATGTCCGGCCGAAGCACGTTTGGAGGGAAACGCCGCAGGGTGACGTCAACGGGACATTCTATAAGTGAGGCGCAGGAGGGGAAGGTAGGATTTGATATTTAGCTTGACAATACAAGTTTGGTTTATTCTAAGCTTAGAATTTGTCTTTTTTTTTATCTACATGTGCACTGCCATTAGAAGATGAAGAAGAAGTACTATAGAATGAATAACTAAATACATCTTCACCTAATCACTTGATATTGTGGAAAGACTTGAGGCAGTGGATGATGATGCCATCTTTAACCTTTTAGGACATGAAAAGTTACATAACCAATAGAGTAATCTGCAAGTTTTCAGTAAGGGCTTTCTGAAATGCATCCAAACTTAAATGGTTAGGACTTTCATGACATCATTAAATCCATATTCCCAAACCCTAAACTCTAGGTGACTGTACAATGACAATAGAGGCTAGGCTATCTTATCTTATCTTATCTTATCTTATCTTGTCTTATCTTATCTTATCTTATCTTGTCTTGTCTTATCCTCTCTGTCGTGTCTCAGATCAAGCTGGCGTTCTTCGTGGCCATAGTGGGCGTGGTTCTGACTGTCCTCGGCGTGGGGACAGAGTTCTGGGTGGAGCTGGCACCGCCCAAGAGTTTCTATAACAACCAGGTGACATACTTACAAAAAAAATTAACTTTTTATGACTTAAACAATGTTTTTTTCACACTCAAAGTAGATGCAGGTAGCGGATCGTTAGGAGATATGCACTGATTTTCTACAAAAAGTGTGTTGACAACTAGCACTCTCCATAATCGCTTACTCGACCATTGTCTCAGATATTTTCACCTTTTAACAGTAAAAAACACAACTACTCAGTAAAATCATGTTAGAAATGAAGTCCTGCTTGCTTGCTGTCTAAAGCTAAACCTTATGATAGATGGAAAAGGTACAAATATTACTCAAAACCTTGTCTTTTCAAAATTTCACAGACCTGTCTAACGGCCCACTACGGGAAAAAAGACTTTTGACAACAAGCATTCTCCAGAATCACTGACTCTACCTTTAATTCATATGATGCATTTTCACTGTTGACTCTGATATTGTATCTTGTCTACCTGTACAAGAAAAACAAGAACTACACAGTAAAACCATGTTAGAAATGAACCACTGTTTGATATCTATACCCTGATATATTTAAACACATAAATATGACTCATAATCTTGTCTTTTCTAAAAAACCTTTTTGACCTTTATTTCCCAGACGTGTCTAACGGCGCACTACGGGCTGTGGAAAGGCTGCACCAAGACCCTGTGGGTGGCCGATATCGACCCAGAGAGAGAGAGCTGTGGGCCGGCCGAACTACCCGGAGGTGAGACACACATCTACTGACTCACTGGCTGCTGGGTGGATGTGGATGTGCTGTAAATGGTGCAGTATGTAAAGGGAAAGGGAATTGGCATTTTACCAAAACAGACTTGGTAGAAATTGAATATAATACTCACACAATTATGTTTTAATTAGTGTATTATTAATCGCATGGGTGCACAGCAAAATCCAAAGTGTTAGATATTCAGTGTTGGAGTGGAGTGTAAAACATATAGAGTTGTTTCAACACTGGTTTAGTGTAATTTAACTACATGAGAGTTATTCTTCTAAAAGAGTTGGTGTTAATACAGGGAGTCAAATTTCATATTTTGCAAAACACTCTACAGTGTTGATTTCAAAATATAGCTAGTGTTACTCCAGAAGTCAAACCGTTGGTGGTTGTCTGAAAGAGGCGGGAGTCTATTCCAGACCATGGACCTATAAAGTTCCAGACACACTCTTTTCTTTGGACTGGAAAATTATCAGACATCCCTCAAACTGTGGCTAGGAACATCCATGTGTAAGTATGTCTAAGCAAATATGTATATTTAATTCAAATGTATACCCAATCATGTGTATTACTATGTTTTACAAGAAGCTAAGGTTAACCATCAGTATTGATTGGCTAGCATCAGCAAACCATGCTTAGCTAACAACGCAGCAACATTATACAGTGAGGCAGCCGCGTCTCATTGGGAATCTATTGAAAAAAGGCTTGTGTGCTCGGAGAAAGGCGTTAGGTGGACACGGCCCCTATCTTATTAAGAAAAGTATCAGACAGCAACACACTGATTCGGCAATGCGCACAACAGTCAATTTGGTTTTAGAGCAAGTTAGATGCTTGTTTGCCACTCCATAGTATTGGATTGTATCACGGACCACTTAAACTATCATCAACAATAAGTTTAGTACAGTAATGTGATGTTGTGACTCGTTGCGCTTTATTTATTGTATTATTTAGTTCATGAACCGGCATGTAACCTACATGTTGGAAGGATTATGTGCTCTGGTAGCTCAGACCTTTATTTTGAAGGTGGCTGGTTAGGATTTCCGCTATCATATTTCCTCCATATTCTTCTTATTTTTGCTGATATGTCGACCGAACGTTTTTATTAAATTGTTTAATTAAGTATATTGGGGTTCATGTAAAGGTTAGATACTTTTAAATACAGGAAAATGATGGGGGTTATCGCTTAAGTATCGAGCGCCTTTTATTTTACGGCACTTGTCGCGCTTCCGTTCGCTTCACTTCCTCTTTGGGTCGGGACTCCTCGCGGTAAGCTACGTTTCCACTCTGCTCGCTGCACTTTAGTTGTTTTCTGTTCAAACTATGAAGTCAAGGTATTTAAAAACACATGTACAGTGAGTTTATTGACATTGTTATGTACTGGGTTAGTGATTTCATCCATTTCCATGTATAAATATGCTAATTAGAGAATACGTGCATCGAGGACTGTTAGCAGGGCCGCCATGTGGCCATACAAGCTAGCGTGTGCACAGTCAAGTCTGTTTACTGGCTAAGCTAGAAAAACGACATTGACTGTTGCTACCCAGTGGCATAATAAAGGCAACAAAAAAAGAAAATTTGACTGAAACAGGTGTGGACTATTCATGAATGTACTTTGTTTTTAAGGACATAATGTTGGTCAAGGTGAGATTTGGTGGCAGTCAGAAGTACGTTAAGGTGGCAGAGACTGAAGAAGGCTATGAAGACTTCAGCTCGTTTCTTCAGAAAGGTTGGTACTACTTTTTTCACACAGCCCTGATTGTTGGAGTAAACTAATAAGTTGCTAAAATGTTAGTTCATGCTACAATGTGATTTGATTTTAATTTGGTTACATTGCCCCATCCATCAATTGTTGTTTATTATGCTGACCAATTGTGTCTTATGGACAAGTTAAAATGCAATTGGTAATATATCTAAAATGTAGAATAAGAAAAAACAAATGTCTCTACTAATATATTTTGAGACTGTTGGTGTCCATTTTAGAAACAACAAGGAATAAGTTGTGTACATGTCATAGACCCTTGTTCCATAGTTAAAAGCCATTTGATTATTGATTAATAATTAATGATAAAAAAGTGTCAATAAAAGAAGCATACAAAGGACCATTTTTCTAAATCTGATATTCTCTCAGTAATAGGAAAGTTAGGTCTTCCACTACAGACTGAGTTACACTTAACAGATGAATCAGGGACAGAGGTGGATGCAGATGTTTTTGAGGACCTTTTACAAGCAGGGGACCTTACATTCAATGTTTCTACAGAAAAGTCTACAGGTAAGATTTAGTCTTGTTAGGGAAAAATAAGGATCAGTAACCAGATGTACTGTAATAGTATGTATTGTGACGGTATGTTTGTTTCAGTCAGCTAACCTGTTGGGACTTTTTAGTTACAGTTTGGCTGAAAAGCCAAAGAATTTGTTAGGGGGCCTCAAACAAAATTTTTATTCAGTTGTGTGTGTATTTCTTTTAACTGTCTTGCAGTTGTGCTTCATCAAGATCAATTAGACGTTTCATCGGAGTCGCTTGTGTCAGACACCTCATCCTCTGTGCCTTCAGATTCATCTGATGCAACAATCATTCTTGAGAAAGGTAGTGGAGTGAAAAGGACCCACGCCGATCAGGAATCAGCAGAGGCGGTATATAAATTAATTTTTTTTTATGTATTAACTAATCATAGACATTGTACTGTGGTCTTGTTGCAGGGGAGGTTAAAATTAAAATGTATTTGTTTCTTTGTCTTTAGATGGTGAGAGATATACTTCAGTCCAAGCCAGGGGGAGAAAAGGTGTTGCATGAATATAACAAAACAAAGACATTGACGGAAGGTACACGGCGACAGATGGTAAACCTACTGGTGGCTGACATGGTTGAAGTTCATGGGTAAGCATGTCATGATCTCTCTAGTGCTCATCATGTCTCTACAAATAATATATGTTTAGAGGATGTAGGTGTACATTTTAGAAACAATAATGGATGTTTTCCTCAAATAACCTTGTTCCATAGTTAAAAGCTATTTAATTATTGTGGTCTCCTATTTCAGTAATATAATAAAGTTGGCTTTTCTATACAAAACAAATTTGTGTCAGAATAATCAAACAAACAAAAAAATTGTGAGAGAAAATAAAACTGAAGCAAAAGATTACAAAAAGTAATCTCTACAGCAAAACCTATTCAATGGGAACACATCCCTGAACAACTAAAACTGCATGTTAGAGGTTGTTAATAGCTGGTAGTTCAATCACAGGACTGACAGGCGAAAATATGATCAGTGAGATAGTAACAAAAGGGAGCTGTAAACAAAAGGACATGGTATCAAAAAAGAAATAAGCACAGGACTAACAGTTGACATGATTACACACATCATTTGTTTGTATTGAAAGTCTACTTTTGAGTTTAACCTCTGCTTTATTGTGCTTTGTTCTCTCATATTCTTATTTTAGTTTGACATTTAAGATATTTTGATTAATTATAATGACACTAACACTGATTCAATACTTTACTACTAATTTAAAGCTTGAAAAATAATATATTTTCTTCTTTTAAAGGAGGCTCCCACCAACCTATGTGCGAACTAAATATGCTCTTGGCATCATTACTCTATTTCCCTACCTCAAGGATCCTTACTCAAAAAATGGATATGTAAGTTTGGAAATTAATGGCATATAATAAATTGATATAGGGAGGTTATTCTGAATTTGCCCTGTAATGCTGTGATACATCAGTTATGTTTATCTTTGTTCTTTTGGGATTTTACAGGAGCACTACTATGATGCAGACAGCGGGTCTGGCTATTTGGCATGGAGGATAAAGACAGTCCAACGCAGCTCTGCAGTCCAGTCCCGGAGATGCTCAACCACCGCTACATATCAAGATGGTCCAAAGAGCAAGAGGGATTTTCTACTAACTGACAAGCAACTGTTTGGCGAGGAATGCCGCGAGGCGATCTCTTTATTGAAGCACACGACTGATGCAACAATTGTCAAAGAGAAGATGAGGGCAACCTTTCAATACCGCCAGACACTGGTTCAAGACCAGCGAAACTCCTCCACAGTCCTGGATGTTTTCCCACGTTTCCTCGATACCCCTGGCTTGGTAGGAAAGACATACCATTGTTTAATTCATTTTAAAGTGAACAATGATAACTGGAGGATTACACTTTTATTTAAACAAGCGTAAAAATACTGACATTTAGTTTGTGAATAGTTTCCTATGTCTATGAGAGGTTGCAAGGACTTAAAGTGTTTCTTCTGTAGATTGATCAAGACTTCACCATGATGTTTGGAGAGGATGCTTCTGGCAGATTTTTGGCAAAATGGCCCACCTACTTCAAACCTAGGATCCTGGCAGACTCCAAGAATTCTAAAGAGTTCGTCAAAGACCTCTTGTCTGGAAATCAAAGCTCCGATGGGTCTGGTAAGCATGGTTCATTATCTCTTTTAAAACATTTAATTACTTACCTGAATGCTCCAAATAATGTATGTTGCATAATCTGGTTTTATTTAAGGTTGTTTTCAGATGTAAATCTTTCTGACAATCTTCTACTTTCTTCTTCTTTCCCCCTAGACTGGGACAGTGACCTGTCAAGCATACTACTGCTGCTTCACCTACTTCCCCCCACTGCAAAAGGACACAAGAAGGGTCCTAGAATAAGCTCATATCAAGCTGTCGAACATCTTGTGAGATATCTGACGGTAAGCAAGTTCGTCTGTGCCACTTGTGCATGGGCTGCATATGTTTTTAGCAGTGTAGCAGGTCATTAAAATGTTTCCTTGTTCCTCTTTGTTTTTGCAGATTGGAGTCAGTGTTGAGACCTTCCTTGGGAGTTTGGAACCAGGACAGCCTTTCCTCCTGTGTGTCGGTGAACAGAAGAACAACATCCAAAGATTCTATGTCATTGTTGACCACAAGGCCATCCCATGCAAGGCGCAGACATCCCTGGCAGCTTTCGATGAACTCTTCAAGGCACACTTCATCTTCAGCGTGAACTACCATGAATCCCTCAACAGCTTCTATACCTTCATCCAAACCACTGTGTTCAACATTGATGTGGGAAGTACCAAGGAAACTCCCCGTGTGAAGGAGCTCAGAGCAAGACTGCTGAATACACAGATTTGAGGTGATACACATCCTTGGGTGCAAATATGTTGATTTGTTTTATCTGTAAGGTACACCACAGAAGTTCTGTATTGCTTTGTCAGCATTTGAGATTTCACCATGGATTATATCCAGGAAAGACGTTACGTTTGAAATGTGGACAGCCGGGTTGTTCTTCATTATTTTGCACTTATTCAGGGTTCAAGAAACACCTTATTCGTTTGCACCGGGACACTGTTTCAACAAATACTACTGACAATGTGGACATGCACATAGAAGATGATGTGCCTTCAACTTCTCATTCAGTCTGTACAGTAACTCCAGTAGCCACCCAGGTCTCTGTTGATAAGCATGATTTGTTAAACATGTGTGGTTCTGTTGTAGCACAGTTGCAATCATCGGGTGTTGCTGAGAGCACTGTACAAGCAATGGTAGGGTCAATGGAAGAGCTTGTAAATGACATTCACAGGCAAGCAAGAGATGCAGTTCTCAACTGTACTGCTTCAGAAATTCAAGGCACAGATTTTGAAAAGAAGGTGGAAAGTTGTTTTGAACAACTACCAAATCCTTTCGCAGTCTTAAATACAGGAGCCAAACGACAGAAGTTCTTTAAGGAAAAGTGGGAAATAGTTGAGCCTGTTGAATATGTTCTTGGGGTGCGATTCGATGTACGTAGAGATCGAACAACAGGAGTTTACAATCAGATCCCTGTAACGGATAAATTTGTGTATGTACCCATCTTAGGAACCTTGAAGTCTATGTTCATAAACAGTGAATTGTGCAAAAGTTTCCTGCAGGACAAACAACAGGAAGAAGGTATTTTTAAAGATATATGTGATGGTTCATACTTCAAAACAAATGCATTGTTTTGCCAGGAAAAACATGCTTTACAGATTCAACTGTATTATGATGATTTCGAGACCGCAAATCCTTTAGGGTCAAAGAAGGGGATACACAAACTTGGTTGTATATACTTTATATTGAGGAACCTGCCCCCAAAGTGCAATTCTGTCTTGATGAATATTCATGTTGTGGCACTTTTTCATTCACAAGACCTGAAAAAGTATGGCTTTAGTGAAATACTGAAGCCTCTACTTGATGATGTTAAAAAACTAGAAAATGAAGGAATAGAAGTGCCTTTCTCTGACTCACCATTGCTAGGGTCCATTATACAAGTAACAGGTGATAACCTAGGTTTACACGGGCTGTTTGGTTATGTTGAGTCCTTCTCTGCAACATATTGTTGTAGATTTTGTTTAACCACTAAGGAAGAGCTTCAATCTGTCTTCACCGAAGATCACCCCGGCTTGATTTTTCGTACAAAAGAAATCCATACAGAACATTGTGCAGCTCTACAGGAAGATCCTAGTTTGGCGTCAACATTTGGTGTCAAGAAAACATGTGAGCTCAATACATTGCGTTTTTTTCACATCTCTGATAACTATGCGGTTGACATCATGCACGACTTGCTTGAAGGTGTAGTGCAGTACGAACTGAAACTTGTCTTTCGATACCTTGTCAAGGAGAAACATCTATCTTTGGAATCATTATCACAGAGAATTCAAAGTTTCAACTATGGTTTTAATGAGAGAAGAAACAGGCCCAGTGGGTTGAAAATGGATGAAGGTAGCAAAGATCTTGGTTTGAATGCTATTCAGTCATGGTGCCTTGTGCGAAACACTCCTCTCATTTTTGGTGATTTAGTTGAAAGAAATAACAGTTTTTGGAACTTGCTCCTCCTCTTGATTCAAATTGTGAATATAGTGTTTTCACCAGTTGTTACTAACGGTATGACATATTATCTGAAGCATTTAATTAATGATCATCACAAGCTGTTCAAATCTTTGTTTCCTGAGAGAAGACTTATTCCGAAGCATCATTTTATGATACATTACCCCAGGTGTATTCGTAAAATAGGCCCACTCCTTCATGTATGGTGTATGAGGTTTGAAGCCAAACATAACTTCTTTAAAAGATCTGTCAAGAATTTCAAAAATATCACAAAAGCATTGGTAAAACAACACCAGAGACAGTTAGCTTATCACTGGGAGAATTTTAATTTTCAGAGGTTTGAGTTTGGTCCAGTAAGGAAGGAAACAATTGATAATTTGGAAGGTGGTGAGACTTTAATTGCAATGTTAAACTTGAATGCATACTCTGATGTGTCAACTACCAAGTGGGTGAAGAACTATGGAACTGAGTATCAAACTGGTATGTTTCTTTGTATTTCAACAAATATGGAAATGCCTGTTTTTGGAAAGATCAACCGTATCATTATAAATGACGATCAAGCTTTCATTTTGACTGGCACAGTTGATACCCTTTATTTTGATGAGCACCTTAATGCCTACTGTATCCAGGAGAGGAATGATTCATTTTCTGTTATTTCTGTTGATAAGTTGATTTATTATAGACCCTATGATAAACAGTTTTCTAATGGGATAGATGAAAAAGTATACATTGTGCCACATTGCCATATTGTGTGACCCTATGAGGAACAGTACTCTAATGAGATGGATGAAAAAAATGTACATATTGCCATATTGTGACCTGTGCTATTGAGGCTGGCAGCTGTGAAACATGTTAAAGCCAATGCTGTGTTAAATGTGGTGTACTTGAAAATACAATTTATTTTGAAATACAAACTTTTTGCATTGTTTTTTTCTTCCTTATAATAATACCGTACTGTAGGAATATAATGTGATTTAGAAGTAATAATATAAGCTAAATATTTGACCATGTATAGCACTAGGGATTATAACTCCCCACAGTGTTTTTAAATATATATAAATCAACTCTTTAGAGGGTTAGATATCGAGTTAAATTTTAAATCTGATGTGGTGTTAAATGGGAGCAACTCTATTCAGTGTTAAAAAAGAATACACTGATGGGTGTTAGATTTTAACACTGCACACTAGTGTTGTGTAAATTTAACCCTGGTGAGTGTTGACCAGTGTTAAATTTCAACTATTGAGAGAGTTGATTCAACTCAATCACAGTGTAAAGTATTTAACACTTTTAAAAGTGTTATTTTTACTCGATCTGGTGTGGACCTATATACACACTTTCAAAGTGTTGAATTTAACTCTATAGGTGTTGAATTAACACTGCCGATTTTGCTGTGTGGATGTGCTGTTAAAAGATCCCTTACTCTGTCAACTCTCCCTGAGATTTTCAAATTTTTTAAATCCCGATAAAGGGTTTTTTACTGGGAGTTTTTTTTTCAGGCGAGCTAAGGGTCTAAGGGCAGAGGGTTTCATACTGTATGGAATGTAAAGCCCGCTGAGGCAAATGTCTATTTGTGATATTGGGCAAAACATATAAAACTGATTTGATTTGATTTGCAGTCTGTAAAGGGAATTGGCATTTTACCAAAACAGACTTGGTAGAAATGGAGTGGAGTATAAAATTCATAATATTTAAATTAGTGTAAAATCACTGGAAAATAATGGTTGTTTCTTTTATTTAAATTTAGAATGAGCCTTTTGTATATACAGTATCTCACAAAAGTGAGTACACCCCTCATATTTCTTCAAATATTTCATTATATCTTTCCATGGGACAACACTGAAGAAATGACACTTTGATACAATGTAAAGTAGTCAGTGTACAGCTTGTATAACAGTGTAATTTTACTGTCGCCTCAAAATAACTCGACACACAGCCATTAATGTCTAAACTGAAGGCAACAAAAGTGAGTACACCCCTAAGAAAAAATGTCCAAATTGGGCCCAAAGTGTCAATATTTTGTGTGGCCACCATTATTTTCCAGCACTACCTTAACCCTCTTGGGCATGGACTTCACCAGAGCTTCACAGGTTCCCACTGGAATCCTCTTCGAACTCATTCATGACAACATCACGGAGCTGGTCGATATTAGAGACCTTGCGCTCCTCCATCTCCCGTTTTAAGAAGCCCCAAAGATGCTCAATAGGGTTTAGGTCTGGGGACATGCTTGGCCAGTCCATCACCTTTACCCTCAGCTTCTTTAGCAAGCCACTGGTCGTCTTGGAGGTGTGTTTGGGGTCGTTATCATGTTGCAATACTGCCCTGTAGCCCAGTTTACGAAGGTTGAATGCACGTTTTCAGCGTCATACCAAGAGGTTGGCTTTGGAAAATTGACGTATGAGTGCTGCCAGCATTGCTGCAGGGCTTGAAGGGGTGGGGGGTCAACCTGTCAGTGCTCAGACCATACGCCGCACTCTGCATCATACTGGTCTGCATGGCTGTCGTCCGAGAAGGAAGCCTATTCTAAAGATGATGCAAAATAAAGCCCACAAATAGTTTGCTGAAGACAAGCAGACTACGGACATGGATCACTGCAACCATGTCCTGTGGTCTGATGAGACCAAGATAAACTTATTTGGTTCAGATGGTGTTAAGAGTGTGTGGTAGCAACCAGGTGAGGAGTACAAAGACAAGTGTGTATTGCCTATAGTCAAGCATGGTGGTTGGAGTGTCATGGTCTGGGGCTGCATGAGTGCTGCCAGCACTGGGGATCTACAGTTCATTGAATACCAACATGTACTGTGCCATACTGAAGCAGAACATGATCCCCTCCCTTCGTAAACTGGGCCGCAGGGCAGTATTGCAGCATGATAACGACCCCAAACACACCTCCTAACGACCGGTGGCTTGCTAAAGAAGCTGAGGGTAAAGGTTATGGACTGGCCAAGCATGTCCCCAGACCTAAACCCTATTGAGCATCTTTGGGGCTTCTTAAAACAGGAGATGGAGGAGCGCAAGGTCTCCAGTATCCACCAGCTCCGTGATGTTGTCATGAATGAGGGGAAGAGGATTCCAGTGGCAACCTGTGAAGCTCTGGTGAACTCCATGCCCATGAGGGTTAAGGTAGTGCTGGAAAATAATGGTGGCCACACAAAATATTGACACTTTGGGCCCAATTTGAACATTTTAACTCAGGGGTG
>NC_137221.1:4508719-4531219 GCF_949987685.1 Ammodytes marinus | reverse complement strand
TTAAGTCTTTTTTGTGGTATCAATTTACATAATTCTGTTCATTAGGGCGTTGGACAATATGACTTGTTGAAAAAATATACCTACCTTTAAAAATTTCACCCAACAACTGTCAACATGTTTGGAGTGATTTTCCTGTTTACGATTTTCAGGTTTTAGGGGACCTAAGAGGCGTACCATTTAAAGACACAGTGACATCTAGTGTTTTTTTTAGGATAACATACGTTAGCCGAATGGTAGAGATGGCCCAATCAGGTTTAGTTAAATTGAGCACCCCCCTCAATAAAATATAGTGACTCAAAATGTGCTCTACCAAATGGTTGAGCAGGCAGTTAAAGGGTTAACGTTTTTGTTCACAAAGTTTTTCAGACAGCTTTAACACTGTATGACATAGAATTATTTGGCACACCTGTTATTGTTTGAATTTCAAGTCTTTACATATATGAAGGACACATTTACTTTTTGAATCATGAATTATCTTAACAAAAGACAAGTTGTCAAAGGGTTAAATCAAACACAGTTTCCCATACAATTTAAGATATATATATATATATATTTTTACTTTTACTTTTTAATTAAAACTCAAACATCTAGTGCGGACAGTTCCCATTTCATTTTCAAGTACTTAGCCTGTATACTTTTCTCTCATTACAATAATCTTAAGTAGTATAATTTTAGCTTGACTGTTGAGAGGTAGACTTTGATTAATGACCCCCACCTTGCTGTCTCCATCACGTAGTCAGTAAGGCGCTCACGTTACAGTGTGTGTATCTCTTTAAATGTTTTACAGTACAATGCGATCTCAATGCTCAGACGCGTTTGGGGGAAACTCTCCTCTATTGTCTTACTAATATAATCCTGCAGGGCTCGGAGGCAAATTCTCTGTTTAGTTTAATTCAGTACATTAATTAATGTGTCCTTTTTAATTACTGGCTTTTCCACTGCTTTGATATGAAGCTCATTGACAAATAATACTTCACAGAAACACTGTTTGAAATAATCTGGCGGTTGAAAGAAGTGATTCAAGGGAACGGTTTGAATGTCGCTCATTTGCTGGAAGCATTTGGCTAAGATGAATGCTAAAATGTCTATAGAGCATTTTATAATGACTTGGCCTTATTTAAACAGTAAGTTTAATTATTATACTGGTATTCAAAACAATACGCCTTGTCTGTAGTCTGAATGAAGGTTGTAGGCTTGGACTCCCCACGTTGAAAAACCATTTCAAGGGTTAGAAAATGACTATCTCTCTCTCTCTCTGTCGCTCTCTCTGTCGCTCTCTCTCTCTCTCTCTCTCTCTCTCTCTCTCTCTTGCTCTCTCTCTCTCTCTCTCTCTCTAGACAGCAAGTTAATTCTAACTTTGAAACTAAATGTACACATCAAAACCCCGATCAGTTCCAGTTCCTTTGGATCACAGCAACATGTCTGCTCCGTAGCAACAGAAGATGATCATCAAGCCTAAATAAAAATATATATAAGGAAAAATCCACTGAATGAGCAGTATTTTGACCTCCAATCTGAGAACTCAGTTTAAGAGACGTGTTAAATTGTCAGTGTTGAGTTTGTTCTCAAAAAGCTTCCTCCTCTGTCTACGATTGCTGTTTTGTTGTTTATCAATCCATAGTTCGAAATACAATATTATTTAAAGCTGGGGTGGAGGATTTGGGGAGAAAATAGCAGTTGGGATAGAGATTCGAATCCAAATACCTCAACCGCTCCACTTGTTCTCTTTGGTCCCTCCCCTATGGTCCCTCCCTGACACGCTATACACCAACAAAGTTGTGCCAAAGTGAATGGACAGTCCCAACAGCCAATGAGAACAGAGAATTGGAGCTTCGCTCTGATTGGTCAAAGTGTCAGCTCATGTTAACTTTGACCAATCAGAAATCATATACCCCAGCTTTAACTACATTAGGGTACAAATCCGTTTAGATTTTCAAATCATCTATTATCATTTATTGTGTCTTGGCATACATGTGATGATGAACAACAAATTCTCTTTATATTGTTACCAGATTTCAAATATATTGTATAGTGAATATGCAGCATACAGCCCTCAAAAAATTTAGAGACCAGTCTGGATTTTCCTTAAATCTTCATCTCTATATCACTTATTGAAAATGCTCTAAATGACAATATTTTTATTGGGAATTTGGTAGAAATGTTGTCAGTATAGTTTATGTTATAAAATCAAAATGTTCATTTTACTCAAACATATGCCTCTAAAGAGTAAAACAAGAGACACTGAACATTTGGAGTGGTCTCTTAATTTTTTCTGGAGCTGTATATTGCAGATTAATATTATATTTCAAGTGTAAAGTAGGTGCTAGTGCCACTTTTCTAGACAAGCAGATTCAACATTGTGAAGAAGATTGATAGTTGCCTTTGTTTCTGTCATCGTTTATGAGTTATGTTGTTAGAACAAAGTGCTTTTCTCTGCCTCCAAGGTCTCAGCAACTTTTATTTTTTTTTGTTGAACTGAATTGATTTGAATATGAATGACTCCATTTTATTATTAAACACGACATGAATATTTAATGTCACCCTCTCTCAAGTTCCAATTTCTTTCTTACTCTGCACGCTTGACACGTTCTTAGCTCACACAATGGCCTTCTCCTCAATCTCCGATCCAATTTACATTATGATAAAATAACAGCTGTTTTGACTGACTATGTATTTGATATTTCCACTTTGTTTGGGTTTCTGTTTTAGTAAGCAATTCTGGAGAATGCTTGTCGCTATGCTATGTGTTAACTTGCATGTTGATAGCTACGAAGGGCACCTTTTTCTACATACCAGTTTACGGAGGCCAAACTATGTATTAACACCAGATTTTTGTTGTTGTTGCACACAGTACGGACAGGTATATTCACTGGTTTTGACAACAAGTGATTTTGACAACAAGCGTTCTCCAGAATCACTGACTCCACCTTTAAATAGAGAATGCCTTTACTTTTAGTCATAGTTTGTAACATTGATCTCAAATACTCGACAGCCATTAAAATAAAATCAGAACCCAGCTACTTTGAGATCATAGTAAATTCCAAATATCTACACATTAACGTTAGTTTTTTTTTCTTTCAAATATTTTGTATCGTGTTTTTTTGCACAATTAGAAACATGCACATGAATAGTAATGCATGAAACAGGTTGGTGATAACAAAAACAGCACCCATCCATTCTTGACATTAGGATATCCGATACAGCCATTAAAATAAAATCAGAACACAGCTACTTAATGATCACAGATTATTATTTTTTTATTCCCGGTAAAGGGTTTTTACTGGGAGTTTTTTCTCAGCCGAGCTAAGGGTGTAAGGGCAGGGTGTCATATTGTATCACATTGTATCATATTGTATGAAATGTAAAGCCCACTGAGACAAATGTATTTGTGATTTTGGGCTATACAAATAAAACTGATTTGACAGGAAATTCCAACTATCTTTACGTACATTTTTATTTAATATTATAATGTTTTTACATAGGGTAACCAATACAGTATTATATTATTTTCCATGTTCTAAACTGCAAGGGGGGAAACGATCTTTGACATAGAATAAAAGGTCTTGGCTAAATTAGAACCTGGGATGTTGCAGTTGCATGTTACTTGCTGTTATATGATACAGTGCAAACTTACACTGCCAGACCACCAGCCCTTGTGACCCTTGTACTGTTTCCTGGACACTGAAGTCATAATTCTGATTTTTCCGACAAGCACCTGAAGGCAACATGGAAAAGTAAATTGCAAAGAAAGATCATCACGTTACATGCAGAGGTTTAATTGTATCTCAAATCAACCAACCAGTTCATCTTTGAAAACTATTGGACCAATTGTAGGACACTGAAGAAGGTAATGATGGATGGATAGACAAACAGACAGACAGACAGACAGACAGACAGACAGACAGATAGATAGATAGATAGATAGATAGATAGATAGATAGATAGATAGATAGATAGATAGATAGATAGATAGATAGATAGATACCAAAACAGCAGTGCCTGAATGTAGAAACATTCATAAACATACAAGTTATAAACAGTGATAACAATGCTTTTAGGTGTGTGTTATTGGATGGCCCTGACTCGTGATTTCTTGCCCTCCTTGACCCCTTCTCCCTCCACTACCGTTAGCACCAGTTCGGTAGCTAACATTAGCACCAGTTCAGCAGCTAACGTTACTAATGTTGCAGGCAGCTACTTGTTATCCGGCTAACGGTCTCCTCTCAGTCGCCACAGTGACCCTCAATCTGAAGCGTCTCACATTTGGCTCCAGCCCTCTGCCTCTATATATAGACCGTGTCCAATAGGAGTAACACAAGCTGTGCACACAAACACACGCTCAAATTCACTTGTTGCAAAAGACGTATGCACTTAAAGCGACAGTGCGTAACTGTTTTAGAATATAATTAATTTATGTTACATTCAAGCCATTGGTAAATAAGTCTGACACAAAGTTGATTAAGCCTATTATCAGCTCCACAAAACTCTCTCTGTATTTCTCAGTATGGCAGCGTTTACAAACTGGTGTCCCCCTCCCTGACACTGGTGCAGGAGCTCAGAAAAATTCCAAGAAGAGCCCAAGAAATGTTTCAGTTGTTGATTCTACTGCTAAGAAAAAAACCTGGACGTACAGAAGAAGGTATAAAATCCATGCACTGAAGGCTTTACCTCATGTAGATGCACCGACAGTGTTGTTGTAAATACTCAGAATTCCTCAAGGGGGCGACATAAGTTACGCACTATCGCTTTTAGTAACATGGAGGACCTCTCAAGGGATTTGAATGCTTGACAATGTTCACACACACAATGATATGATACACACGGTGTGGGCCACAGTCTGAACTTGCCCGTGACAGCAAACATTCCCAAACGTTATCCAACCCGACATCTGATGATTCAAATCAACCTCTTCAGATTGATATGAGAAGTCATGAGGTGAAGTAGGCGCCGGTCTTAAGCTCCTAAAGCCTCTGTGAACCTGCTCTACAATAGTAAAAGTCTATATATGATATCAAAGTCTGGTGTCTCAGTAAGTTTTTTTCTTTAGCTTTTAAATGTTTTATCATATTTTACATTCACTTTTCTAATGTTTATTCTTAATCTTGATGTATTTCATGCCCCTGTAAAGCACTGTGAATGGCCTTGTGTCTGAATTGTGCTATAGAAATGAATTGCCTTGCCTTGCCTTTACAAAAATCTGATTGAAACTGAATGTTAAAAAATATTATAAACTTAGTTAAAAACAGGACTGTGTGGGCGTGGCTGTGTCAAACCATCTCCCTGGAAACAGTCATCGTTTTCATTGGATATTAGGGCTGAGAACTGCTGTGATTGGTTCAAAAATAATTGTTGCGTCATAAGAACCAGAGCATAGCCCGCCTCCTCTGAACCAAATTTCTGTAAAGTTTAAAAAACTTAAAAATAAACGAGCAAAGGCATAATAATAATGATGGATTGGATTTATATAGCGCTTTTCAAGCCTGGGGAAGACTCACGGAAGCGTGGCTGCCTTTCAGCGCCTACGGCCCCTCAGACCACCACCTTAAACATACAGCAGTCATACACATTCACACGAGGCAAGGTGGGTGAAGTGTCTTGCCCAAGGACACAACAACCATGACACTGGTGGCAGAGCGGGGATCGAACCGCCAACCCTTGGATCATTGGCCAACCCGCTTAACCACCTGAGCCACGGTTGCCCCATAAATAATTTTTTACTTTTTTTTTACAGATGGTCTCATTTGCTGTTACAGGTCATTTATAATAATTGGAGGAAAAATTAGACTGTTTCACGAACATTTAAAATTTCCTTGCAGTGTCTTTATAACTTGCTAACTTGATGATGATAAAACAAAATCTCCTCTTGTGCATGTGATAGCTAACACCGTGGCCAGTGTGTGTCCCTAGAAGTCTGACAGTGTAGTGAGTGATGTGTTGTTGGGTGGTAGGACGGTATGTGGTGTAACTGACACTCATCTGGGGGGAGACGAGGTAAGGCTTCCGTCACATCACTGGTTTCAAATCATATTTAAATCTGTAAACATGGTCTTTCCCTAACTGCAAAGTTGTTTTAGTTGGCTGACTGTATTGCTACACTTTCATAAATCACACTTGGTTTGCCATAATTACAATATTTTCAAAACAGCACCATAGTTGTCATGTTAAAGGTTCATGTGGAGTCAGTGATTCTGGCGAACGCTTGTTGTCAAAATCCCGTTTTGTCGAAATCAGTGAATATCTCCTCATGATCCGCTACCTGTCTGTACCAAATCCAGTGTTACTACACAGCTCTGTATATTGGCATGTACACAAAGGGAATGTTAACAAAGGGGGCCCAACGTAACTAGCAACATGCCCTTTTACAGAGCATATAGGCTGTGCATTGACACTGGAGATAATCACTGATTTTGAGAACAACAAGTGTTGTCTAGAATCACTGACTCCACCTTTTAATTAATAAAAAAAAGTGTTGTTATTCACAGACACACTTGCATTTTGAGCACATGATGCTTGATGGTCTTGATAGTATCTCGAGGATAGATAATATCTTTGGCTTTCTGTCACCTGACTAACACTAAGTGCCTTCCACCCCCCCCCCCCCCCCCCCCACACACACACACACACACACACACACACACACACACACACACACACACACACACACACACACACACACACACACACACACACACACACACACACACACACACACACACACACACACACACACACACACACACACACACACACACACGACCCCCCCCCCCCTCCTCAATTCATTCACTTTCAACGTCACTTAATCCACTGGAAAGAACATACACTCCTTTAATAGTACGTTTGACGAAAACTGAAACTGAAGCCATGGGATACAAACAGATTCACTTACTGCATTACCAAGAACATTAAGTGATTGTGAGAAGTCAGTTTGACATTTCTTAACAGTTAGACCAATGGACACACACGCACACACGCACACACACACACGCACACACACACACACACACGCACACACACACACACACACACACACACACACACACACACACACACACACACACACACACACACACACATACACATAGAAACACACACACACACACACACATACACATAGAAACACACACACACACACACACACACACACACACACACACACACACACACACACACACATACACACACACACACACACACACTCTGCCTAACTACTACCACACGTCCTCAGTATCACATTTAAGACATTTAAGACATTCAATTAAGTTTTCCAGAATGTCACACAAGTCTAGACGACCATCATAAATATAAAGCAGAGCGAGCAAGGAGCTAAAAACAGACTTCACTGACATATTAAAATACAGCTCAATCCGCTGGGCAGTAAGTGGATATCACATTTCTTCATCGTGAAAGATAATTCTGCTGTGTGCTCACACTCTGACTAGGCAGTAGGCACAGCAAGGCACTAGCCAACAGAATGGGACGGAAATACATCAAAATAATAGTTGAGAAATAGTTTGTTTTCAAATAATTTGCATGGTTCTACTAATGTAATTAATGAAGAATGGTGAAGTCAGTCAGTGCGGTTACTTGTCTGAGTATACATGGCCTTTCAGAAATCGGATAAATGTCCGATGCATGGCTGTCTCCACTATGCTAGGTGGCGCTGTAGTCCTTTCAACAAGTGGTTATAGAGCCACGTCCGGTTCCCTTCCAGCAATAACCCATGGTGTAGCCTATAACGCGCAGGCACACAAGCGCAGAACGAGAAGTCCGATATGCGATATCCGATCCCTGTATATGCAGAGAGAATGCCGACAATGAACGAGTTATCTAGGTGTTCTTATCCGACTTCTCTTGTCCGTTATTGTGCCGATTTGTGTCCGAAGTAGATCGGATAAAGGTGTTTACATGCAGTTTAAAAATCCTGTTGAAGTCTTATCCGTTTAGTTACCCGATTATGAGTCTGCATGTAAACGCACTGACTGATTCTGGAGAACGCTTGTTGTCAAAATCACTTCTTGTCAAAATCAGTGAATATCTCCTCATGATCCGCTACCTGTCTGTACTGTGTGTGCCCTGGAAAAAAAGCTGATGTTAATACACAGCTTACACTCTGTAAACAGGCATGTTGCGAGCTATGTTGGGTCCACTTTGTTTACATAGCCATTGTTTACATACCGGTTTACAGAGCCTAGGCTTTGTATTAACACTGGATTATTCTTTCAGCACACACACAGTACGGAAAGGTAGAGAATTGTGAGGAGATATTCACTGATTTTGACGAAAAGTGATTCAGACAACAATTGTTACAACCTCTGATTTTTAATTTGACCAACGAAAATTATTTACTTAAACTCTGATTAGCCTCATCACATTTCCAGTACTGTCTAAACACTCACCCACTCAGCAGTCACACATGCACGTACGCGCACACACACACACACACACACACACACACACACACACACACACACACACACACACACACACACACACACACACACACACACACACACACACACACACACACACACACATACACACACACACACACACACACACACACACACACAGTAACATGACCTGTAGTCTTCTAACGCATGACTCTGACACCCTCCCCACACCCACTAGCAAACCGTCTATATATATAGCTACCGTTTACCACCAAGGAAGAGATAGAGAGAGAGAGGGAGGGAGAGAGAGAGACAGAGGGAGAGGGAGAGAGAGAGAGAGAGAGAGGGAGAGAGAGAGAGGGAGAGATCTGTCATCTGTATGTTATGTTGTTATATGTTGAATATTTTTACCAATTTGAATTGAATTGAATTGAGAGAAACAGAGAGAGAGAGAGAGAGAGTGAGAGAGAGAGAGAGAGAGAGGCTTGTTGATTGTGAAAAGCCTCATTTGAAACAATTAACTTTAACCCAGACTCATTTCTACTTATAGTAAAAATATGAGGGATATAATACAGACAAAGTGAACCACATGGAACACGTTTCTGATGTTTTTTTTTTTTTTTTAAATCCTAAATATTATAAGAATTTATTTTATATAGGCCTAACCCTTCTATTAGAATGTGTTGACATTCATTTTTGTTTACACTTGTTCAAATGTACTTTGAATTTAACAAGAGAACATATATAATATTAATTCAAAATAATTGAAACACTAAAATTAATTGATTGGCTTGTTACCATTTTTGTTATTGGGACAATTATGTAACATCAGGATTTCCATGACTATTTTGAGGCTAACGGCCCGATGTTAATGAAATATGGTCAGACTGGGTTAAAGGTAATACAGGACACACTATTAAAGCATTAGAAGTGTTAAATGGGTTTAAACTCACCTGTAGTAACAAAAAAAAGCTTTCAAAATGAGCTATTTCCTTCACTTGTGGTGTGCATCTGCCACACAGCAATGTTTGGGAAGTCACTTCCTGTCACAGTCACATGACTACCACACCAGGATGTTGAGTAACCCTGGCTGTGTTCGGAAAGCCATACTAACCTCCTACTCATACTAATTTTGACTTTAATTTGAGTATGTGACAGTTGGGTATGCGAGTTTGGGTATGCGAGAAATTCCCGGATGAGTACTAACTTCCGGTAAGATTTTGGGTATGGATCGATTACTTTTCCTACTCAACCGTCTCACAATGCATCGCGTCTTTTCAAACGACAAGGAAGGTTTTTTTTTTAATTCTTTATTTACAAATTCTGCATTTCCTGCACAACACAGGACTGTATGTAAAAATCTAGTTCTATATCTAACCTGTGGAGGGCGGCAATACGCTAAACGGCGTCTAAACGGCCGGAATCTTATGAGAAGAAATTCTTTATTGCTTGAGTATACTTCAGTGTGAATTTTTCGACGCACCTCGCATACACAATCGATCTTTGAGTAGACAGTATGTAGTATATAAATGTTGGATGTGGGACATATGGCTTTCCGAACACAGCCCCTGTGTTCCAATCCCCATACTTACATACTATTTAGTATGCCAAAAAAATATTTAGGATGTCCCAATAAATGCACGTCAATTGTAGTATGCTGAAAATACATAAATGCCCCACTAACTCCAATAGCATTTTGAAGTATTCGTCTTTATTCTTGAGATTTCTTGACATAATGAAAAAAAATCTTTCTTATCTGATTTTTTTCTCTCTCCTGTGGCCCTAAAACTCTTCTGTACTTTAGTATGTAGCGTAGTAAAAAGACTAAAACTCTTCTGTACTTTAGTATGTAGTGTAGTAAAAAGACTAAAACTCTTCTGTACTTTAGTATGTAGCGTAGTAAAGAGAAAGAGTATGTGATTTGGAACGCAGGGTATATGTCACTCAGGGACTTAATGAGTAAAATCTAGTACAAACCTGTATAAGAAAGATTCACAGTGCGTATGACGTGGGTCTCACCATGGGTCCTGATGGAAATTATTTTGATTATTCTGAAGAGAGAGAGAGAGAGAGAGAGAGAGAGAGAGAGAGAGAGAGAGAGAGAGAGAGAGAGAGAGAGAGAGAGAGAGAGAGGAAGGAAGAGGGAGACAGAGAGAGAGAGACATAGAGAGAGACATAGAGAGAGAGAGGGAGGGAGGGAGGTAGGTAGAGAGGGAGAGAGAGAGAGAGAGAAAGACAGAGAGAGAGAGGGAGAGAGAAAGACAGAGAGAGACAGAAAGAGAGAGAGAGGGAGATAGGTAGAGAGGGAGAGAGAGAGAAAGAGAGCGAGAGAGAGAGAGGGAGAGAGAAAGAGAGACAGAAAGAGAGACGGAGAGAGGGAGAGAGAGTGAGAGGACGAGAAAGAGAGAGAGAGGCCAACTAATTAAAACTTTGACACCAAATCGGATCTGTGCTGCTTCAATCAAAACTCCAGTGTGCTCTGCCAGCAGATCTCATTGTCAGCGGGATTAAAAATCTGTCACATACACACACACACACACACACACACACACACACACACACACACACACACACACACACACACACACACACACACACACACACACACACACACACACACACACACACACACACACACACACACACACACACACACACACACACACACATTTCCCTCTGTGCTGACAGTCCCCTCCTGTGTGTATCTCCAGAGAGAGACATCTCAGAATTATTAACAGACCAAACTGTTTTAATTACTGCATGTCACTGTCTATCTATCTATCTATCTATCTATCTATCTATCTATCTATCTATCTATCTATCTATCTATCTATCTATCTATCTATCTATCTATCTATCTATCTATCCATCCATCCATCCATCCATCCATCCATCCATCCATCCATCCATCCATCCATCCATCCATCCATCCATCCATCCATCCATCCATCCATCCATCCATCCATCCATCCATCCACCCACCCCTCTCTCTCTCTCTCTATCTATCTATCTATCTATCTATCTATCTATCTATCTATCTATCTATCTATCTATCTATCTATCTATCTATCTATCTATCTATCTATCTATCTATCTATCTATCTATCTATCTATCTATCTATCTATCTATCTATCCATGATTTTGATACAACCAGAGTTCGACTTGGTGAGGGTGGGCTAAGGCCAGTGATCCTTAGGCAAAACCCTTAATATTAATGCATTATAAACTGTGTGTGTGTGTGTGTGTGTGTGTGTGTGTGTGTGTGTGTGTGTGTGTGTGTGTGTGTGTGTGTGTGTGTGTGTGTGTGTGTGTGCTGCCATTTAAATGGGAGTTGAGATGAATTGTTGAACTATACGTGGCATCGTTCTTGTAATGATGATATGGGTATGTTTGGGAGACAGAGTGGTTGGAGAATCAAATTATAAATCAAATCAAAACAGTTTTTATGAAGGTATTTTCACTCAATAACGTATGACACAATCCAATTTTCATATAGAACTTTATTGAATATATCTATATATTTATATATGAATGTGTACTGTATTCCAGTGAGGATGTATGTACAGTATATTGTATTGCTTCTCCTTATTCCTCATAGCTCTTTACATGTATCTGTCTGTATGCTAAGTGGAAATATACCAGTTTTCCATTTGAAATGTATCAGGTTTCAACTGGTGTCAGTAGCCTAAATGTTGACAACTCACACATGTATTTTTAAAATGGCTTTTACATCAGGATATTAAGAGTTGAAAAAAAAAAAATAAATAAAAATATTCGACCATGTTTTCACAAACCCTATACAAAAGGTACAATGCTAAATCTTGTTGTATATTTAGCGATTAAAGCTGGGGTGGAGGATTTGGGGAGAAAATGGCAGTTGGGATAGAGATTTGAATCCAAATACCTCAACCACTCCACTTGTTCTCTTTGGTCCCTCCCCTATGGTCCCTCCCTGACACGCTCTACACCAATAACGTTGTGCCAAAGTGAATGGACAGTCCCAACAGCCAAAAAGAACAGAGCATCGGAGACTCGCTCTGATTGGTCAAAGTGTACAGCTCATGTTAATTTTGACCAATCAGAAATCACATACCCCAGCTTTAAGTCACAATTCACATATTTCTCAGACGCATGATGCATTTTGTTGTACATATTATTTGTCATGTAGAAAAACCATTTACAACACACACGCACGCACGCGCACGCACGCACACACACACACACACACACACACACACACACACACACACTTGATTCAGTCCTGCAGCACTTAGGCCACTGACAATGTCACAGTTACAGATGAACTCTGAAACGATATAACATTAAGAATATCTACACGTACCACCACGCAAATAAATAGATTAATTAATATAAATTCTACTGCCAACAGTTATACACTAGTCAGAAGAACATTAAAAAACACAGATTATTAGGCTACGTTGGTAATGTTTATCAAAACACACACACACACACACACACATTATGATGGAAATGGCAACAGTGGAGAGAATACTGCAAAATCCAAAAAAAAATAAACTGAAAGAAAATTGACAAATTAAAGAGCAATTATTACAATAAATAAATAAATATAAGAAGTAAAAAACAGTAGGGAACTATTTTATTAAATACTAAAGCGTAATAAGGTGAATTTTACATTACAATACCATAGAAAATGTTCCCAAAAATCACCTTAAAGCCACTACGAGTAACATGGCACGTTGGCGTCCCTTTGGACAAAAGCGGTAGTATTTTTACGACGCCCGCTGTTGCAAAGCTGTTTTCTAGCTCGTGCCAGGCGTGCGAGTGTGAACTGAGAAGGGCGCAATATAGTGCATGTCCGTGTGTTGAAAGTGTGAGGACTCTTTTCAGCTCCGTGAGAGTGGTTTTGACACTGCATCAACTAATGCCAGTCAGGGTTATACACACCTGATTGCAATGAGTTGATGCAGCAGCGTCACCTAACTACTCTCTCTCACGGAGCTGAAAGATTACGTGCCCTCACAGAAAGTGAATGAACGAGAGACGGCAGTTAGTATGGATCACAATGAGGTAATGTGTTTGTGTTGTTGATGTAAATAATGACTATTTCAGATAATGGTTATCTGATGATGGTGAAGCAAAGCAAACTTTGTGTTAGTACCAACCGCTCATTCATTTAGCAGTCTAGTTTCGCTCTCGTGAAATTGTATACACGTTGCTTGGCAACGCCCTCGTCCCGCCCGTAGCTTATATCACTCTCCCTTTTAGCTTTTCTTCATTGCATTCTCTTTTTTTTCTTTGATGGTTCAGCCCCGTTATCAGTCATTATGACGACAAATAACTGTCTCAAACAAGGCTCCCGCTCCCCTTCCCTCACCTGGAGGGATAGGCTTCTCAAATCGCGTTGCAGCGCCACACTGAAATCTGCGACCAATACGGATATGTGACCATAGAGCATGCACGAGCGAACCGAAAATCGGACTGGGTGTGCGACCAGACCAAAAGCAGTAATAAAAACTATATAAAAACGTCTTTCTTTGCACTGATGGTCTCGTTTGCTGTTAAAGGTAATTTATGATTATCAGAGGAAACATGAGGCTGTTTAAAAGATATTTAAATGTTACTCGTAGCCGCTTTAACGGTAAAAAAAATAAACATTACAACTTAGACTAGACTAAAAGGCCTGTTTGCGACGATGTAGGAACTACAATGACACACTTGCTTTCTTAGGCAATTGTCGATGTGCCCTTGAGCAAGGCACGTAGGCCGAAACATACTGTTGTTTTGGGCGGGTGCCAGTTTGAGTGTGTGAGTGAGGCAGGGTGTTACTAAAAAGAGCATGCACACAGTCAACTCTCCCTGTACAAACAACTGCCATAGAATTATGAAAATGAATATTTTTAAAAATTAATATACCCTTTCAAATAAATGGGCACATGCTTTTTCCACGTGACATCACTGACTTTAAGTTTTTACATAAGCAAGAGAGAGACAGAAAATAATAATCAAAATATTCCTCGAAAAGAAATGTTAAAAAACTTACAAAAAAGAAAAAATATTTCAAAATGTATAAATACCCTGCGATAACCATAACGATCATAGAAACACCGGCGACATGATAGAAATACTCAAGGAGTTACAATCTGGTGTAAAGACTTGAGGTGATCACTCACTCCGAAATGGAAAAGACAACCCAAAGATTACCATTTTACAGACATTATGTGCTTTCTTAAATACTCAATAATACATTTATTATTCTAGTTTTCTGAAATAGTAAATATAGTTATAGCTAAAAGAGAGAAGGAAGGGGGGACTGAAGCAGTTTATCGTTAGCCTCATAGCATAATTGCCTAAATCATATTTACTCTACTCAACTTTTAGTTGTATGTTTTCAACCTTTTTTTTTAACCCAAACTCCACCCCCTGAGTTTTTGAGCCCACCCTGTTGCCTATAGTTACAGCCCTTAGCAGGAACACTTAGCGGACACTGTGCCTTGTATAGCTATCGGTATCAAACCAGCGTCATAAACAGTCATACAAACCCTGTAATATATTCTGGCTTTTAAGCATCAAAAGGAAAATAAATAAATAAATAAAGGTAAAAAGTCCATTTTAACAAGTACTGGCATCGACTTATTTAAGGAGATTAAACAGTGCTTCTATTGTTGTTTGACAATACACGGGCAAGGTGTTGAAAGTGCTGTTGATCAATATAATATATATATTTCTAAATAACTATTTGTCAGAGTGTGGACATTTCTTTTGTTTGAAACCATTTTCCCCCAAGAAAGCTCAACAAAGGGCCTTTTTTACCTGCTCGCAAAAATGGAGATTGGTGCAATTTACAAGCAACTGGTTGGATAAAGAATTACATATTGATCAATAGAAGGCTTGAATCAACAATGTCTGTGAATGCAAATCCCCTATTGTTGAGTATACAACTGCAATTATATTGAAACTAGAAGGGCAGTCCACTTACATTGGGCCTAAATTCACCTATCTATCTATCTATCTATCTATCTATCTATCTATCTATCTATCTATCTATCTATCTATCTATCTATCTATCTATCTATCTATCTATCTATCTATCTATCTATCTATCTATCTATCTATCCATGATTGGATGTATTGGATGAATATTTCACACATTTGAAGACAGATTGTGGGGATTTTGCATTAGTTCCTGAAGTTACTTGTTAAGATGAACATTAGTTGTAGTGTTACAAACTAGCAGTGGTGTGTTGGAGGGGTAAGGGGTGAATATTAGAGTATATGGATGTGTGGACTATGTCTATATGTCACTAGAAGTGCTTTTGGCACACAATGAAAAATAAATAGGCTCTTGTTGTGTCTAGGAACAGTCCTAATGTGTGTGTGTGTGTATGTGTGTGTGTGTGTGTGTGTGTGTGTGTGTGTGTGTGTGTGTGTGTACATGTGTGTGTGTGTGTGCGTTTATGTGTCAGAAGGTAAGATATGGCTGAGGTCATTCTCTAAGACCAAAGATTCAATAGCTTCTGTTAACCTTGAATTGGCCACTCAACTTTTCTCTAAGCAGCTTGTTTCTTGTGTGAATGTAAGTGTCTGTGGCTAAGCCTATGAAACATACAATATATCTACGATTCGACCACATTTTTGTTAATATTTATAATTAAAGTAAGTTGTAGAATACCAGAAAGCATTGATTTTGTGGTTTGCAAGTTCAAATTCAAACTGGACGTCTAGATTAGTTATATTTGGTTGAGTTTGAACCTACAGCTCTGGAAAAAAATTAAGAGACCATTCTGTATTTTTCTTAAATCTTCATCTCTACATTACTTATTGAAAAAGCTTCTAATGACCAAAAATGTATTGGAATCTGGTAGAAATGTTGTCAGTAGTTTATATTATAAAACCAAAATGTTCATTCTACTCAAACATATGCCTATAGATAGTAAAACGAGAGACACTGAACATTTGGAGTGGTCTCTTCATTTTTTCCAGAGCAGTAGATGTCTTGACCAACAAATTACAAAATCAAAACTCTGTAGATTCTTCTTCTTGAAGTGAAATTTAAGTTTTTAAGCAGCTGACGAAAATGTAGAAGGAAATAATAAGTAACTACTGAGCTCCCCTGCCTCCTCTTAAAAGGCACTTTAAAACCCCACTGGGACACTGGGTTTAATGGGACGCTCCCACTTGTGCGTGTGTATTTTTCGACAACGGAACAATTCTAGAATCGAAAGTAAAGAAAAAAATCCCATGTGCTGAAGCCTCCACTGCACCATTGCTTTATAGTAAACCTACAAACAAGGTTTCAAAACTAAATGCATGACCATTTTCAAGGCAGGTGTGATGAATTAGCACAGAATAGCAGGTGTTGTATGACTGTTTATGGTATTGGTTTAGTTAATTATGGCAGCTAGATACACTAGGGTCAAGGCAAAGGACAGAAACATTACCGTTAAAGTGTCACCCATTCATATTTTGTGCCTTATTTTCTTTCAAAAAACCAGATATCTAAAACATTGTTCTATAGGTCGCTTTCACACCTAAGTTCTTTGGTCCGCTTGAAGCAAACCCTGGTTCGTCTCCATTTCATTTTGATTGATTTTTGGGTCAAAACGAAATCCAGTGCAGACCAAACAAAACAAATTCTGGTCGGTCTGGAAGCTGAAGTGGGTCTCTGTTTGATTGTGCTGTTTATTTGACGTGTGAAAGCAAAATCGGACCAAATATTGGAAGTGAAGCAAAATCAGTGCATCGTCGGCATAAAGAGACACTGTTCCACAAACGTGCCCTGCGTTCCAAATCGCATACTTCCCTACTATTTAGCATGCCAGAAAAAGATTAAGGATGTCCCAATAAATGCAAGTCAATTGTAGTATGCTGAACATACATAAATGCCCCACTAACTCCGATAGCATTTGGGAGTTTTCGTCTTTATTCTTGACTTTTCTTGACATAATGAAAAAAAAATCTTCCTTATCTGATTTTTTTCTCTCTCTGTGGCCCTAAAACTCTTCTGTACTTTAGTATGTAGTGTAGTAAAAAGAAATAGTATGTGATTTGGAACGCAGGGTGGGAATCAACATTGGAGTCAGACTAGTGTTCTGACTTCCGTAAAAAAAAATTAACACACTGTGGGTCCCATAACCAGGAAGTATACCCGCTTCAAATTGCACCATGCCCCACTGAGCAGCTTTCCATAGCAATGAATTGGAATCCATTTTGTTTAATTTGGCGTCCTTCTTATAAGACGTCTATGATCAAAAGTGCAATGTAAAAGCAAACCAAACTACATGAAAAATGCAACAATTGCAATGCAACCAAGTCTACATAACTATACACAGTAAATTTAGTTGAATAGTAATACTAAAGTGTATTTGGTGATAAATTAACTCCTTCCACAATGTTCAAATTGTAGAATTAAATTAACCCTAAACAGAGTATAAAAAAAATAAGAAAAGAAAATGGCGGCGTGACGATTTTTTTGGTGATTGCTTTATGAAATGAGAAATTCTAACTCAAAAACAGAGCTAATGCACTTTGACACATATTCATATTTAACAATGATAAATTGACTGTGTAGGTGTGAAAACGACCTCAACAAATTCAACTCCACATCTTTTTTCCATTCTAAAAACTCTCCCCCCCTTTTTTTCTCTGAGAATTTCGTTTTAAACTGGCGTCGTTTTCCTGTTGAGTGTATCTGAGTTGCTATCCCGGTCCCGTTTGGCGGTCAGTCGGTCGAGCGTTCCAACGTTGCCCCTCTCTCTATCTCTGTCTCTGTCTCTATCTCTCTCCATGGTTGCCGTGGACATCGGAGTGGCCTGTGTGGGCGTAGCAGCTGTTGTCGAGGTATTCAGAGGCGCCGAATTTTGGGCTACGGCGGCCGCTGCTGCTGCCAAATTGGATTTCGAGTGAGATGGTAGCGTACCTCCGCTGATAACGGGCCCTCCTGCACTGCTGCCACTCCCCCCGTCCTTAGGGAAGTAGTTGTGTAGTTGGTACAGCGTTGCACGGTCAACGGTGCCGTAGAGAGGGGGGGCGCCTCCTCCTAAACTGCCCAATTTGGAGTCCCGTGTCAGGGTGTACATGGAGATATCGCCGCCCCCCGCACTTCCAATGCTGCTGCTGGTGTGGTGCGGGTTGGGCAGGGTGGCCACGGAGAAAGGGGGCGCAGAGGGGGGCAGAGCGAAGGTCTTGTTGACACCGATGGGCGAGTTCTCCTGTCAAAGTCAAAGTCAAAGTCAAAGTCAAAATGATTTCTATAGCAAATTTTAAAACAGCATCAGTTGACCAAAGTGCTGTACAAGATACAATACAAAATAACATATACAGTAAGATACATGAGAAAAAAAAATGGAGGGAGGAGTGTCAAAGGTGTGTTAAAGGCCAATGCAAAAAAAGCGAGTCTTCAGCAACGTTTTAAACTGTTCAACTTTACAGGGATCCAGGTTCCATTCATTCACACACAGTCAGAGTAAGGTTGGGAGGAAAAATTATAGTAAACGATCATTGGGATGAAATAAGTCTTCCATTGTTAAAGGTGATCTACGTTACTTTGGGTCTGTCAGAGAACATTTTCTAAGTTATATTCTCATAACTAAATATGTAAGGTGTATGTCTGTATGTATATTTATGTTTAATGTTTAATGTAATGTTGGAACCTGTACCAAGCTGTACTGATAAAAACTTCCACCAGCCTGTGTGGTCATTAAAATAATCAATCAATCAATTAAAAAACAAACTTTCCTCACAGGAAAATTGGAGCAACTAGCTTCACATTTGTTTATTCACTGAGTTAGTCTCTCTCCACATGTATGGGTTTGTGTAGGAATGATCGCATGGCATGTACACCATTTATGTGGGCGGGCCTGTCCTTACCTCAAGTCATGTCAAGTCAACTGTATTGTCAATTCTTAAAATATGCAGGCATAGGCAAACATAATGATCAAAATGGCGTTTGTCTCTGACCCACGGTGCAATAGGAACAATAATAATGATAAAATAAAGTAGAATAAGATAAAGATAAAACAATATTTACATTAAATACATTCTAAATACTAAATAGTGCAAAAACGGCACAAAATAAGAAAAACTTTATATAAAAAAAAATCTAATAGAAAGTAAATAGATAAATTAAATTGAAATGTGCAATGTAATGAACGAATTAACAGTATTCACAATGTGTGCAATATGCAGTATATATACCTGTGAATGCGGGGGGTCCGTGGATCTCGAGCTAGAGTTGGAGCGCCGTCTGAAGCGGTAGCTGGGCAGGCGCAGCATGGCGTGCGTCGTGCTCTTGAACAGATCGGTGCGCGAGCGACAACGCAGCTCCTTGTTCTTCTCTATGTAAATGTTGACGGCCAGAACTCCAACCATCTCGGCCAGAATGAAGGACAGGCCTCCGAAGTAGAAGGACCAGCCGTACGAGTAGTGCCACTTCTTGTCCTCGTCCTTTTTGGGGGAAATGTCGCTGAGAGCCGCCGAGATGTAAACGATCACTCCAATGATGTTGCTGAGGCCTAGAGAAATGGGATTTAAATGCAGAGTTAATAATGTAAACAGCCTAGGCTCTGTAAACTGGCATATTGCTATAGTTACTGTGGGAAACTTTTGTTTACATACTAGTTTACAAAGCCTAAGCTGTGTATTAACAGTCGATTTCAGCACACACAGTACAGAAAGGTTGCAGATAGTGAGATATTCACTGATTTTGACAAAAAGTGATTTTGACAACAAGCGTTCTCCAGAATCAGTCAGTGCGTTTCCATGGCACAACTAGATTGGATTATCACATATATCGAACAAGACACTCGAACGGACCGTGTCACTTGTCTGAGTATACATGGCCTTTCAGAAATTGGGTAAATGTCCGATGCATGGCTGTCTCCACTATGCTAGGTGGCGCTGTAGCCCTTTCAACCATGCTTTCAACAAGTGGTTTTAGAGCCACGTCCGGTTCCCTTCCGTCAATAACCCTATCACGCGCAGCATAGACATTATAATGTCTATGACGCGCAGGCACACAAGCACAGAACGAGAAGTCCGATATGCGATGTCCGATCCCTGTATACATGCAGAGAGAAAGCCGACAATGAACGAGTTATCTAGGTGTTCTTATCCGACTTCTCTTGTCCGTTATTGTGCCGATTTGTGTCCAAAGTAGATCGGATAAAGGTGTTTACATGCAGTTTAAAAGTCCTGTTGAGGTCTTATTCGTTTAGTTACCCGATTATGAGTCTGCATGTAAACGCACTGACTGACTCCACCTTTATGTGCCCTTCTAATACAAATCAGGCTGGACCTTCATTACATTGTTTTTCAGGCGGAGATACTGGGATTGTTTCCTTTCAAATTATACAGAAGAAAGCAGGCACAATATAAAAATCAATCTACATATCATACATAATAACTTCTTCCTATTTCACGAATAGATTGGATAACATCTCAAGGTGAAATAGCACGGCTTAATTTTGGTTTCTAGTGGAAGAAGAGATTGGAAAGACAAAGGCATGTATTAGAGCTGACAAAGATGGAACACTAAAGCAGAAGCGCATACAGCTCCGGAAAAAAAATAAAGAGACCACTCCAAATGTTCAGTGTCTCTTGTTTTACTATTTAGAGGCATATGTTTGAGTAAGATGAACATTTTGATTTTATAATATAAACCTCTTACAACATTTCTACCAAATTCATAATTTAAATATTGTAATTTATTGCATTTTCAATAAGTAATGTAGAGATAAAGATTTAAGAAAAATCCAGACTGGTCTTTTATTGTATATAATTTTTTTGCTGTATGAGTTCCAGTTTTGAGGCGACACATTGCAGGTAAATAAGGTTTTAACTTATAAATATCATAACACTTTGCATGATGACTTTGCAGGTTATTTACTTACATTAAAACAACTTTTTTGTTGTAATATTTTTTTTACCTTTATTTATACAGGTAAATCCCATTGAGACCGAAGACTCTTTTGCAAGGGAGACCTGTTTCCCATTCCCACGTTACCATTCACACACATATTCATACACCGATAGCAGGCTAACTATCGACATTCACACGAGGCAAGGTGGGTGAAGGACACAACAACCATGACACAAGTGGCAGGGCGGGGATCAAACCGCCAACCCTTCGATCATTGGCCGTCCCGCTCTACCACCTGAGCCACAGTCCCCCCAAAAATACTAAAATAAAAACTCTTAACCACATTTGCTCTTAATGGTAAAAGTACCCACTCTCAAATTTCCTTCCAAACTTCATTATGAGTAAAGGAACACATTTATTAGCTTTAAACCCTCAACAAAGCCATTGTTCTTGATCTTACCTGCAGCTACAAACAGAATCCCTCCACCCAGGATGATGTTTCTCTTGCTCTTGTAGAAGCCACTGGAGGCCACACACACCGCGCCCAACAGCAGCAGGGTGGCACTGAGGATCGGGAAGATACTCGACGCTCGCACCACACCTGCACACAATGAATCAAATCAAATCAGTTTTATATGTATAGCCCAATACCACAAATAGACATCTATCTATCTATCTATCTATCTATCTATCTGTCTGTCTGTCTGTCTGTCTGTCTGTCTGTCTGTCTGTCTGTCTGTCTGTCTGTCTGTCTGTCTGTCTGTCTGTCTGTCTGTCTGTCTGTCTGTCTATCTATCTATCTATCTATCTATCTATCTATCTATCTATCTATCTATCTATCTATCTATCTATCCATCCATCCATCCATCCATCCATCCATCCATCCATCCATCCATCCATCCATCCATCCATC
This sequence comes from Ammodytes marinus, assembly GCF_949987685.1. Classification (NCBI taxonomy): domain Eukaryota; kingdom Metazoa; phylum Chordata; class Actinopteri; order Uranoscopiformes; family Ammodytidae; genus Ammodytes; species Ammodytes marinus. Next base: position 4,509,077 of record NC_137221.1, on the reverse strand, counting down.
CATCCATGAGGCTCGAACCACACCTGCACACAATGACACCAACAGGAATGTGTCATATTGTGTAAGAAAAGGCCAAAGAGATATTGGGTTTACTGTAAAATGGACTGGCCAGCGTTTAAAAAAAAAGAATAACCCGAGAAACAATTGCTAATTGTTAATTCCCCCTTTTTACATTTCCAATCAAATCAGTTTTATTTGTATAGCCCAATATGACAAATAGACATTTTCCTCAGTGGGCTTTACATTCCATACAGTATGACACCCTCTGTCCCTATCCATCTATCTATCTATCTATCTATCCATCTATCTATCTATCTATCTATCTATCTATCTATCTATCTATCTATCTATCTATCTA
>NC_137221.1:4498719-4503719 GCF_949987685.1 Ammodytes marinus | reverse complement strand
CACACACACACACACACACACACACACACACACAATAAGTGTGCTAGGCAACAACCAAAGTCAATGTTTTGTCACATTTTGTTAGACCGGTATCGGATATGACAACCTTGGCCCTTACACCACAAACAGGTGAAGCTGCCTAACCCAATAACAGTGGCTCTTTCCATGTAACACACAGTCGTTTGCAAAAACTATTAAAGGAATACCTCACCCATACGGAACTGGCGTTCTATCATTATAAAAATCGCTATTATAATATAATGAATGAGGTTTTTCTTCCCTCAGTCTTTCCTCAGTCTTCCCTTGGCCCAGCTGTCCTGTTAATCCTAACCCTACATTTTACTAGTATGATGTCACACTAGTAAAATGTAGGGTTAGACAGTGAGAACATAAAACACTTTTCTGCCTTTTCTCAGGCTAAGATGAACCGATTTATACATTTTTGGCACATTTATACTACATAGGATCTCAGAGTTCAATACACCTTCATATTCCCACCGGTGAAGTAGGTCTTTAATCTTCATAAAATCATTCTGGATGACATTTGAAAACTAAAAAATCCAATGTCAGATATTGTTCTCGGTAAAATATACAGTGAAGAGACTGGTGTTCTTTTGTTTAAGATAATTATATGCAACCCTCGATTTGAATATGGTGATTCACTTGTTATTACATTTCAGCATATCACAAGCTCCGACTGAAACACAGGAACATTTATTAAAATAGATACTAGCTGCGGCCTGGAAAAAAGCTCATTTTGTCTATATATTTGAGAATGATTATTCACTCCATCCCTGCGTTCCAATCCCCATAATACCATAATATTTAGTATCCCAGAAAAAAAGATTAAGGATGTCCCAATACATGCTTATCAAATGCAGTATGCCAAAAATACCCAGATGCCCTCACACTTCTAATGACCCTTTGTAGTATGCAAACCAGCATGCTTTAGTGTATAGTAGAGTAAAAACAAACAGTATGTGATTTGGAACGCAGGGCATGTGTGTGTGTCTCCTACAGCATGTTAAACAGCCACTGAATAAGTCACCAGTCACATCTAGCCCCTGGGCATGTATGTATGGGGAGATTTATGTTGAATGCATAGTATATCCAATCCAATCCAATCCAATCCAACTTTATTTATAAAGCGCTTTCATCAAACCAGAGCAGAGACAAAGTGCTGTACAGGCCTAAAATAAGGTACAATAAAAATAGATAAAAATAAGTAAAATAAGGTACAATAAAAATAGATAGAAAAATGAATAAAGCTAAGGTAAAAATAATATCTAAAATAACAAAAATAAGGTACAATAAAATAACATCAAATATAGAGTATATAGAGTGTATATACTTTATATAAGATCAGATCTATACTTGTGTAACATTGAAATCATATCTGAATTGTTCAGCAATGCCAAGATGTACCAGATATACACAGACTATATTTCTTAAAGGTGGAGTCTGTGATTCTGGAGAATGCTTGTTGTCAAACGCCAGTGTTAATACACAGCCTAGGCTCTGTAAACAGGTGCTGTATGTAAACGAGGGGGCGGGGGGGGGGGGGTGGGGGGGGGGGGTGGGGGGGGGGGGTGGGGGGGTCATGACTTTTATTATATGTTCTGATTACGCTGATGAGAATTGTGACCTCAACAATACCCTCCTACCGCCCCGCCCCGCCCTGCCCCACCCTATCTTAGCTGTCCATCGTTTTCGATGATGACGCTTGCTCCAAGGGTTGGGTTGGGGAAGGGGGGGGGGGGGGGGTCAGCGACGTTGCCGCTGGTGCCACTTCTCGTGGGCGAAGAGTCCAATCCTTGAGCCGCACACTCGCCCGCAGATGGAACACGGGAAGCCAGTTGCCAGGGGAACACCAGCCGCCCGCTGGTGTCGCTGGGTGCGCCGCTCGGATCTTCTGTCTTGGTTTTTTTGGTGGATTTGGGAAACTGCCGTGGCACAGGTTCCCTGCCAGGCAGATCTGTTGGTGGCCAGGTTTTCAAGCTGAGTGAGGGGGATGTTCGCTCGCTTTAGGATGTCCCTGGTGTAGTCAGTGAAGCGCCGCTTTTGTCCTCCAGCGGAGCGCTTTGCGCCCAGTAGTTGGCTGTAGAGGACTTGGCGGGGCAGGCGGTGTTCAGGCATTCGTATGGTGTGCCCTATCCAGCGCAGGTGCCTTTTGGCCACAGCTGCTTCCATACAGACAGAGCCAGTGTTGCGGAGGATGTCTGTATAGGGCGTCCGATCTTCCCAGGACAGACCCTGGACCTTCTGTAGGCAGCGGATGTGGAAGGCCTCTAGGTTGGTGATGTGCTGGCGGTATGGGGTCCATGACTCTGCCCCATAGAGCAGAGTGGAGAGACAGACAGCGTTGTACACAGCAACCTTGGTGCTGACCTTCAGGTTGCGGTTTTCAAAAACCCTACTGCGCAGGCGTCCAAAAGAAGATGAAGCTTTGTTGATCCGGGTGTGTATTTCTGCGTCAAGGGAGCAGCATGAGGACAGAGTGGACCCAAGGTAGGTGAAGTGATCCACTGTTTTAAGTGGAACACCGTGTATGTGAAAACTGGGGGGTGTGGGGGCGGGAGTGGTGAGATGGGACATGACCTCGGTTTTTTGAGTATTAACCTGTAGGCCAAAGGATTGATACAGACCAGATATTGTGTTGAGTGCGTGCTGCATAGAATCCGGGCTGTGAGCTATGACGGCACAGTCATCAGCATACTGAAGCTCACAGATTTGGCGGGTTTTTGTCTTTGTGTGGGCCTGGAGCCGGCGGATGTTGAAGAGGCTTCCATCAAGACGGTATTCGACATGGACACCGTCTTCTTGTCCCATGACCCGGTGGAAGAGGCAGGTGACGGCAGAGAGGAGGATGTTGAAGAGCACCGGAGCCAAGACACAGCCTTGCTTCACCCCAACGTTCACCTTGAAAAACTCTGACTGGAGTTCTCCTGCGAGCACTCTGGCTTGCATCCCACCGTGCAACTGCTGTAGGATGCTGAGAAACTTGGGTGGTACCCCAAGTTTGGTGAGGTGTTTCCAGAGCAACTCACGGTTGACGGTGTCGAAGGCTTTGCTGAGGTCGATGAAGGCTATGTAGATGTCTTTGTGGTGTTCTCGGCTCTTCTCCAGCAGCTGCCTCAAGACAAATACCATGTCTGTTGTTGACCTGGTCTTCCGGAAACCACACTGTGTTTCTGGGAGCACAGCTTCTGATATGTGCTCAACTAGTCTGCTGAGCATGACCTTGGCCAGGACCTTCCCTGCGATGGAGAGGAGAGCTATTCCGCGGCTGTTGCCACATACTGCTCTGTCTCCTTTATGTTTATAAATAACCACAATATTTGCATCCTTCCAGTCCTGTGGGATTGTCCCATGTTCCCAGATGTTGTGGATCAGGAGGTGCAGGCGACGTGTGAGGGTGTATCCTCCGTGTTTGAACACCTCTGCGGGGATTCCATCGGGTCCAGCGCTTTTGTTGTTTTTCAGCCCTGCAATGGCTTGCTGGATTTCTGAGTAGAGTGGTGGGGAGTCCAGGTGTGTGATTGTTGGCAGGTCTGGGAGATTATCCAGGATATGTAGGTCGACTGGGTTGGTGTGGTTGAGGAGATTCTCAAAATGATTTGCCCAACGGGCAAGAATCTCGTGGCGGTCTTTGAAGAGCGTGGACCCGTCAGTTGATCGGACCGGGGCAATCGCCCGCTTCCTGGGGCCGTACAATGCTTTTATGGCATCGTAAAAGCCTTGGGTGTTATTGCAATCTGCCAGGTTCTGGATCTCTTGCGCCTTTTGCACCCACCAGGTGTCCTCCATAGTCCGGAGGGCTCGCTGGGCTGCTGTTCTTGCTGCAGTGAAGGTGGATTTGAGGGTGGGAGATCCAGGGCAGGACAGGAGAGCTTTGTGGGCCTCACGCTTGGTTTTTAGGAGTGACTGTATCTCAGCTGAGTTACAGTCAAACCAGTCCTGGTGACGTTTCCTTGACTGGCCGAGCGCCTCTAAGGCTGAGCTGTGAATAGCCTGGCGCAGAGCTGGCCAGTCGGCTGATTCCTCCGGGATGTTGTCGAGGTTTTCAGCAAGGAGCCGTCGCAGGTTGTCTGTGGTGGTGGGGCTGTTGAGAGCTGTGCGGTTGAGTCTCTTGTTTGGAGCTGTCCTCGGGCCACGGGGTTGAATACTCATGAGGAGTTTGGATCTGACCATGAGGTGGTCAGTCCAGCACTCGGCTCCACGCATGACACGGGTGATGAGGACATCTTGTCTGTCCTTTTGACGGACAATCACGTAGTCAAGGAGATGCCAATGTTTTGAGCGGGGGTGTTGCCAGGTGGTCTTGAGCTTGTTCTTCATCTGGAAGATGGTGTTGGTGATGACCAGCTGGTGCTCTGCACAGAGGGAGAGGAGTCTAAGCCCGTTGTGGTTCATTTTCCCCACTCCATGCTGGCCAAGAACCTTATTCCATACCAGGTGCTCTGTGCCCACTCTAGCATTGAAATCTCCCATGAGTATGAGCCTGTCCGTAGCCGGGGTTTTCTGTAGGATGGCATCAAGAGCTCGGTAGAAATCCTCTTTGGTGTTGTGATCGGCATCAAGAGTTGGTGCATATGCACTGATGAGGGTGGCGAATCGTTCCTTTGCCAGGGGAATGCGCCACGTCATCAGCCTTTCATTGATGCCGATGGGGGATTCCGGAATGCGCTGCAGCAGTTTGGTCTTCACAGCAAAGCCGACTCCATGGTTACGGCGAGTGCCTTCGGGGACCCCCCTCCAGAAAAAGGTGTACCCAGCACCAACCTCTGACAGGGAATCCTCTCCATGTAGTCTGGTCTCGCTGAGAGCTGCAATGTCGATGTCGTATCTCGCGAGCTCCAGAGCCACCAGTGCTGTCCTGCGGTGGGGCCTGTCAGGAGTTCCAGTCAGGTCCAGCAGTGTTCGAACGTTCCATGATGCTATATTTAGCATATTTTTTACTTTAATTTTTCGACCGCGAGGGGGGATGCTCCGACGGTTGC
>NC_137221.1:4423719-4488719 GCF_949987685.1 Ammodytes marinus | reverse complement strand
GTGGTGTGTGTACTTGTGTTCTGTGTGTGTGTGTGTGTGTGTGTGTGGTGTGTGTACTTGTGTTCTGTGTGTGTGTGTGTGTGTGTGTGTGTGTGTGTGTGTCAGGATGTGTGTGTGTGTGTGTCAGGATGTGTGTGTGTGTGTGTGCGTGTGCGTGTGCAGGGGAGGGGGAGACAGAGTAATAAAGGCAGACTGAGAGGAAATCAATACCCAGGCCAGAAAGACAAACATTCAAGAATGAAGTGAGTCGGTCAGAACTTCCTCTGACATTCAGCGCCCGTTCATAAGACAAGCGATGAAAAACATTTCACTAAAGTAAATGTTAGGTACATATTAAAGGGACACTGTGTAACATTTTAAGTAATTTATTAGCTAAAATCAATATCCTCATTCATAAATATGTTCTCATTGGTGTAAAATCACCTCTGCCAATAATCTGAATGATCCTCATGAGCGGAGAATTACAAATATTAATATCACATTTTGTACATTGAGCGGGTAAGTCTTATGGAGGCATCCATGTTTTTGGAATGTCATCAGGTGCATTGTTTGGAATTTAGAATTGTTCTTGTCCTTGAAGGCCACTGTAGCTTCTGTTATTATTCTAAAGGGGTGGGGTTACCCAGGGAGCGTTGCAATCTAGAACTTTCTTGATGATGTCATATTACACAGTGCCCCTTTAAAGTCCCTATAAACCCAAATCCACTAAATCCTTCTATCTATGTCATTCTTGGAGTTATTTGCGTGATAGTAAAGCATCTGAAAATAGTTGTATCAATACAGACCAAAAATATTGTCATTTAAGTTAGATAAACTAAAATAGTGATTTTTCTTTAAACTATTTTAGACCAGTATAACTGTCTGAGGTATAGTGCAATAGTGCAATAGTGAGTATTACTATTGGATATGATTTTACTTGCACACGTTTGATGTATTCATTGTCAGTACCTATATGTTTTGCATGCCAGACATGACATGGGTAAGACTGGAAATCATTTGTAGGTTTTCTAAAATTCATATTGATCGGAAAAGATATATATATTTTTTTTGGCATTTTTATGCTTTATTGATAGTGTAGAGACAGAGTTGAAATGGGGCAGAGAGGGGAGTGACATGCAGAGAACGACCGCGGGCTGGAATCGAACCGGGGTCCGCTGCTGGCCGAGGCCCATGGGGGGGCGACGCCCTACCAACTGAGATTAGGGCGCCCCCCACTCAGAAAAGATTGTTACTGAAACTTGGACATAGACAATTCTCCTCTCCAAGTAAAATTGTGTTTTATTGTAACCAAACTAAATGCTGAAATAACAGATGCATTTCAAAACATTTTCTCATGCGTGACATCACACATGGTAAAATGTTGTGTTAGGATTAACAGGACAGCTGGGCCAAGGGAAGACTGAGGAAAGAAAAATCTCATTCATTATATTATAATAGCGATTTCATAATGATAGAACGCCGGATCCGTATGGGTGAAGTATTCCTTTAACATTTTCCAATTAGCTCTTTCTGTTAGTCCTTAATTGGGACAGACCAAAATACATCCGTGTCCACAAAATGCTTTATTTTTTAATAATGTATTGAGTGAAATGTGTCATGCAGAGGCTGACTCATGCTTTTGGTAATGCACCATAATGCGTTTCATCCTCAGGCCTGCGATTGTTACGTAAGTGCTGCGATCAACCCATGCAAATATATACACTCCCTGAACTAATCAATCTGTTCTGTTTCTCTGAGCTATTTCTAGTTTCGCTCCTGCAGCATTTCAAAATAGATTCCATGTCCCCAGAGCGTATACTGCAAATGACTGATAACACAATCTAAACTATTCAGAATGAACAAATATATAAAGATATCAACAGAACACTTTTTGGTCAAAATCAGTGAATATTTCCTCACGATCCCCTAACTGTACATACTGTGTGTGCTCTGGAAAAAAATGCTGTGTATTAAAACAGTTTTTCTTTCAGCGCACACACACACACACACACACGCACGCCCGCACGCACGCACGCACGCACACACACACACACACACACACACACACACACACACACACACACACACACACACACACACACACACACACACAGTATTGACAGGTTTTGAGGAGATATTCACAAGCATTCTCCAGAATCGCTGAGTCCACCTTCAATTCATTTACAATTTGCTACTTTCTAACTACTGATTACATTCCAATAACTATGTTAAAATAGCAAATAACAGGGCGCTCCGGTGGTGTAGTGGATAGAGCGTGTACCATATTGGCTCAGGCCTTCATTGCAGTGGTCGTGGGTTCAAATCCAACCCGTGGACCTTTACTGCAGGTCATCCCCCCCCCCCTCTCTCTCTCTCTCTCTCTCTCTCTCTTTCTCTCTCTCCCCATTTCAACTCTGTACTATCAAATATCAAAATCAAACATAAGAGAAAATCAGGAGGCTGAAACCAGGCAAGCTTTATTGGTTCGGAACCTAACGCAAACACTCCTGCAAAGAAACACATTTCATTTTGCAGGAACAATGAAAACAAAACTCACATGAATTACTTGTATATGCTCAGATATTTTTTCAACAGGTATTGAGTCCAAAAAAAGTCAAATTAAATTCGACCCAAAACATATGCGATCATGTAAACGTCTCTAGCTTCATAATGTAAACTCAAGTTGGGTCGATATATATGTATATTTACATTTAACTATTTATTTCACAGTTTTGGAGAAATGTTAAATGCATTTAACAACGGTAAAGTAAACACTTCAAAAAAGTGCTACACTGCATTCTGATCTGCTCAACCAGAAAAATTAAAAACTCCTCAGAAGTCAGCTACATACATAAATAAATAATTCTGTATAATACAGCTCTGGAAAAAAATTAAGAGACCACTCCATATGTTCAGTGTCTCTTGTTTTACTCTTTAGAGGCATATGTTTGAGTAGAATGAATATTTGGGTTTTATTTTATAAACTGCTGACAACATTTCTAACAAATTCACATTAAGAATATTGTAATTTAGAGCATTTTCAATAAGTAATGTAGAGATAAAGATTTAAGAAAAATCCAGACTGGTCTCCTAATTTTTTTCCAGAGCTGTATATATGTGTGTGTATGTTGTGTGTGCTCACTACACAACAGTAAATGCTACATAGCTTTGGCAATAGAACTAAACATGTGAAAACAAGCGGCGTAAAGCTCCCATACTTAGTTGCTAAATGATTTTTTCTATTTAATTTTCCCATACGGCAAAATATTCATAAAATATGCTAACACCGCAAGCTTTTTTGCTACACTGTATTTCTGTAAGAGTTTCAACAGGTTATAAGCTTTATAAAATGTTCCCCTGTATTGTAGATCTTAAAAAATAATGGCTACAAACGACGCCTCTATGCTGGGCACGGCTGTTACTGTAATATGCTACAAAAACAAAGAACAAGCAATCTTTAAGTTTTTCACTATAACCCTGCATTCCAATCCCCAAACTTCCCTACTATTTAGTATGCCAGAAAAAGATTTAGGATGTCCCAATACGTGCACGTCAATTGCAGTATGCTGAAAATACATAAATGAAAAAAAAAAAAATTATCAGATTTTTTTTTTGCTCTCTACCGTGGCCCTTAAACTCTTCTGTACTTTAGTATGTAGTGTAGTAAAAAGAAAGAGTATGTGATTTGGAACACAGGGTATGTGTGTTCACTGTGCAGCTTGAGAGCTTCAATGGGAATCAAACTGAAAATGTCCCTTTTGTCAATGCGTTTTTTTCTCCCATGAACGGACAGATATAAATGAAAAGCATATGGACACTCCTGATTTTGTAAACACATTTTGATGATATTTTCAAGGGGTAAGAATAACTTTTTTAACCTCAACTTTTCAGACAATGTGGATAGGAGGGGCCAGAATCACAACTGTTCAATTGGTCCAGAAGAAACAATTTTGAGGAACTTAATAAATTGAACTATTGAAAAATAAATTGAACTCTAATTTGGTTTAATTTAGGGGACAGATGCTGTCAAACTATGGAGGCGCAGGTCCTACCTGGATCTATCTATATTTATTTCTAGAGTCTTGTATGTGAGAGTGGAAAAACTATTTTACCTGGAGCCCTGTGGCATATCTAGCCATTGTTGACGTCTATTTGAGTAGCCAAACTATTTATTGTACTTAATACATCCCCTGAATTTTAAATCTTTTTTCTAATCAAATGATAAAACCCAATATGTATTGAATGTATCTTTCCTCTCAACACTAGACCAAGGTTTGTTTTGTTCCACCTCTGAAATACACAGCGAATAAATTCCCTGGAACCAAAAGAAATGTGCGAAAATATGTAAAAATCTCACTCCAATTAGCGGTAGCTGAGCGAACCCCATTAATAATACATTGAGAAACAACTGCAGGTAAATTGGTATGCAAAGCCATCTGTTGTGGTGCACACACACTAGGTTTTCAGATTGCTTCATGTAAACTGGGACTACAGGTGGAAAATAGCAGTTTGCCAAAACCTGGTACAATGCATCTCTCCTTGCTCTAAACAAGGTTACCCTGCGTTCCGAATCGCATACTCTTTCTTTTTTCTATTCTACATACTACATCTGACCATAAAAAAAAATCTAGTTACCATGCAGTATGCTACAATAGGGACATATTTTACTCTTTTATTTCATCATAACATCGCGCCTCTTGCTTTTATATCCGTCACATCCCTGTTTGTTTTCATATGGGAGGCTTCGTCGATGTGACGTCACTTCACGTGCGCACCGGATTGTGGGTCAGAATCGCCCAAATAGGATGCTGTTTTCAACACTAACAATCTTGGCCGGATGAAGTAGGACATCCGGGTACTTCTAACCATCCTAAATCTGGCCACAAGAATCGGGACATCCTAAATCTTTTTTCTATATACTATATAGTAGAAAGTATGCGATTCGGAACGCAGGGATTATGTTTTTTTTGTACATTGTCCCTGTTTAAATAAAGTTACATGTAAGCTGTTGCTCATCCAGGTGCCACGTATGTACGTCCATATATTCTTCATAAAAAGTTTAATTAATATTTATTTATTTGTATCTATTTCTTATGTAAAAAACAGTGCTGTGTCTGAAATTGCGCACTTAGGTAAGTACACTTACATTGAGTGCACTTTATTATCCCTACAGTACACTTACTTATAGGCTCAGTGCTCTCATTTCTACACTGCACCTACCGGAAATGACTTTGCATTTTGACGGTTTTTCTTCGGTGGTATTTTTTTCTGCTTGCGTTACCGATAGCCAAAACAGGCACATGACATGTGTAATTTAACTTTTGTAGAGCGCGTCCGGCTCCACGGTTGCTTCAAGCTCGTCTATTTTGATTAGAATGTCCCGTCCCTCTCCGCTACGTAGGCAAGATGGCGGCCGTTGAGTGTGTAAAGTGTCCATCGCTCCACACTCACGTTTTAGACCGTTTTGAGTGCGTGACCGAGGAACTTACAGTGCCCTGCATTTTGGCACACTCTCCGGTTTTGCGCAAAGTACGCCCAAAAAAGTAAGTGTAAGTACAGAAGTGCGCGATTTCAGACGCAGCAGTAAAAACCAGGAAGAGTTGGATTCCATTTCTGATCTGTCAACTCAGGAAGCACATCGTCGCTCAAATAAAATAAAAAATCAACTTTACTTTTGGCAACGTGTAACCAGGTTTCGTTTTATCTGTGTATGGGTGGGGGGGGGGGGGGGGGACAATATAAAATACTTTAAACTTATCTATATATCCTATCTTTGCCTGGCCTTAAGTGGACTGGGGTATCACACATATTCATGTATCATATGTATGTACAGCCCTAAGAAATCAACACTCACTTCCATGGCAACAACAGCCTCCAAGCTCCATGGCAACAGCATCAAAAGCATCGAAAAACAGCTGCTTTGATTGTACTTGATAAAATAATAATAAATCCTTTTTTCGGTCAGTGATATTTGTTTAAGATTTTTTTTCACAACCGCGTTCAACACTTTAAAAAGTCTCTCAGATATGTTTTCATCCACAACAGTTTGGGACATTCATACCCAAAGCTTCCCTCTCATAATAGGCTACAAACAGCTTAGAAAAATTCAATATCTTGAGAACACCTAAAACCATACCGTATAGGCTAATATTTACACTCCTAGATTAGACATTGTACTGTAAGCAATACTGATAAATTAATAAACAGGATATTCTCTGTATTATATTGGTATTTTTCTGTTATTCAAATATAGGTTTTTTTCCGTGGACATGTGGCTTGTGAAGTAATAGTATTTAACTCCCCAACCATGGTCAAGGAATTTCAAAATTAAGATACGTTATAAAAACAAAATAATTCTCAAAGGCTTGATTGAGAGATAATACACACATTTTTTTTAAATATATTTCTTTAAACTATTTTTGATATTTTTATTCAATCTATGTACCAAGCCCCTGATGTTGTCCGTCGGAAACCCCACACACAAATACAAGTCTTGTTGCTACAGATAGTGTGTGTGTGTGTGTGTGTGTGTGTGTGTGTGTGTGTGTGTGTGTGTGTGTGTGTGTGTGTGTGTCTGTGTGTGTTTGTCTGATTGTGAATGTGTGTGTGTGTGTGTGTTTGTCTGTGTGTGTGTGTGTGTGTGTGTGTGTGTGTGTGTGTGTGTCTCTGTGTGTGTGTGTGTGTGTGTGAGAGAGTGAGTGTGTGTGTTTGTGTGTGTGTGTGTGTGTTAATTTGCAGAAAGTTCAGAGTTTTGTCAGGCATCCATCTTTGTTTTGGGCTCTGCATCAGAATGAGTCATTTTCTACGCCCACGTCTGTCGGCCATTTTTTCCATTTCTTCTTTTTCCTTTTTTTTGATCTCCGTAAACACAGTGTCTCCCAGTGTCCATCCTCTCTGCTGCATCCTGCCGCCCACACACTGCCACTAGGAGGGATTTGACAGAGAGAGAGAGTGTGTGTGTGTGTGAGCATGTGTGTGTGCGGTTGTGTGTGTGTGTATGTGTTTGTGTGTGTGTGTGTGTATGTGTGTGTGTGTGTGTGAGCATGTGTGTGTGTGTATGTGCTTGTGTGTGTGTGAGCATGTGTTAGTACTCGCGTGTATATGTGTTTGTGTGTGAGCATGCGTGTGTGTGTGTGCAGTTGTGTGTGTGTGTGTGTGTGTGTGTATGTGTTTGTGAGCATGTGTGTGTGTTTGTGTGAGCGTGTGTGTGTGTGTGTGTGTGTATGTGTGCGGTTGTGTGCATGTGAGCATGTGTGTGAGTATGTGTGTGAGCGTGTGTGTGTGTGTGTGTGTGAGCGTGTGTGTGTGAGCATGTGTGTGTGTGTGTGTGTTTGTGTGAGCATGTGTGTGTGTGTGTGTGTGTGTGTGTTGTCTTATGTAACAGCTGTGTATGAGATGGCAATTTCTCATGTAACTCTGGGTGTTTAGATAGTGAATATCTCCTCATGATCCGCTAGCTGTGTCCCTACTGTGTGTGCACACTGAGCAATCCAGTGTTAATACACAGCCTGTAAACTGGCATGTTTGGAGCTACGGTCAGTCCCCCTTTGTTTATATACCCTCATCATTTTACAGAGCCTAGGCCGTGTATTAACACTGGACTTTGTATGTGTGTGTGTGTGTGTGTGTGTGTGTGTGTGTGTGTGTGTGTGTGTGTGTGAGTGAGTGAGTGAGTGAGTGAGTGAGTGAGTGAGTGAGTGAGTGAGTGAGTGAGTGAGTGAGTGAGTGAGTGAGTGAGTGAGTGTGTGTGTGTGTGTGTGTGTGTGTGTGTGTGTGTGTGTGTGTGTGTGTAGGGATGCTTGGATAGGATTAAAAGTGGAGTCTGCGATTCTGGAGAACACAACAGATCCAGTGTAAATACACAGCCTAGGCTCTGTAAACAGGCAGCTAAGGGTTTGGAAACAAAGGGGGCTCAACGCAAGTACCAACATTCCCGTTCTCATACACAGTACGAACAGGTAGGGGATCGTGTGGAGATAGTCACTGATTTTGGCATAACATCCGGTGTGCCAAAATCACAGAAAGAGAAATGTAGGTTTAGACAGTGAGACCATAAAACACTCTTTCTGCCTTTTCTCAGGCTAGGATGAACCAATTTAAATTTTTTTTGCACATTTATACTAAATAAGATCTCAGAATTCAATACACCTTCATATTCCCACCGGTGAAGTAGGTCTTTAAGTAAAGGAAAGTGTGGAGCAGGAGGAGTAATACATAGCTGTTCATCGGAATGGAAGAAAGAAATTTGAGAGTTGTAAGTGTTAATGTCTTAACCCTACGGCCGTCTGTATTGTCAGTCATATTTCATGTAGAACCCTTTATATATATATCCTTGTTTTCCTTTTTTTTGCAGATGCTCTTGGTCAGTTTCCTTATCCGTCCTTTGCCATCGGAGAAAGATCTCTGAATTTATTTACAAGACAAAAACAAAACCAACAACTTGATGGTTTATAAGTCAATTTCTCAAAAGGGAAATTTTAAAAAATCTCCCTCGACTTTCTTTTAGCTCAAATCTAGCACGGTGAGGCGTTCATCCGCATGTGGGCGTGATAGCGTGGAGGTAGCACAGCGGCGGGCGGCTCCCCCCTCGGAAGGGCCTGCGACTGGGGTCCGCTGGAGTGAGCGTGGGGGTGGGGGTGGGGGTGTGGGTGTGGATGGGCGTGGGAATGGGACGCTCTCGGTAAGGTGGATGTAGCCCCGCCAGCCCCAGCCATGTGTAAGGGGTGAGGGTAGGAGGAAGAGGTGGAGGAAGAGGAGGCTCCACCCTGGTGCTGGTAGCTGGCCGCGGAGCTAGAAGGCCCAGAGGAGGAGGGGGTTTGCTGGGAAGAGCTCCCGGCCGCCGCACCCCCCTTGTGTGGAGGTTTGGAGGGGGTGTTCTGGTTGAGTTGGATGGAGATGTCGGAGGAGACTTCGGAGGCGCTGCGGCCGCGTTTGGGAGGCGGCCAGGAGTCTGGGTGGAGGAACTGGCCGCTGTAGTCGCTGCAGTCGGACATGCGAGGACGGTAGAGCGTGGGGTGGGGTCTGTACAGCTCCTCCTCCGCGTAGCGCTTCATAAACAGGTAGACGGACATCACACCAGCGCCCTGGAGGGGGGGGGGGGGGGGGGAGATGCAATGGTTACTGCAACTTTTTTGCCTTTTTTCCTCTTTTACTTTTAAAGTTACAGTACGTAATTTTGTTTATTTTCTTTTTTTTCAGTGCCCAGAGAAAGAAAGAGAGAGAAAGAGAGAGAGAGAGAGAGAGAATTATACAATGGTTACTGCAACTTTTTTTTCCTTTTTTCCTCTTTTATTTCTAAAGCTACAGTGCATATTTAAAAAAAATGAATGTCAGTTACATTCAAGCCATTTGCCAATTGACATAAAGCTGATACAGACAAAGATACAATAATTAAAGGTGCACTATGCAGTTTTAGGAAGAGGGGGGATTTGTTTACATTTGCAGAGCCTACAGTTAGTTTACAATGCAGATTTTCTCTACATGTAATTCTTAGTATTGAATAATTCTATCATCATGAATCAAATTATTTTGAGAATCCTGGAACCAAACCTAAGACTAGAATATGCTCTTTAACCAAACTGTGGGCCCTGCTTCTGTAAACAACAACAACAACAACAACAACAACAACAACAACAGTGAAACAGTAACTTTTCAGGAAGCTTTCTAACTTCAAACAGTGTTCCAGGGATCACATTTTCCAGTGAGGAAAGTGTCTATTCGGTCATGAGAATATACATTAGAAAATGTTCACTCCTCTCTCACACCCAAAGTGACAACGACTTGAATGTAACAGACATTAATTAGGGGGCCAAGCCCGAGCAGGAGCTGGGACCGCGTTTTGCACAGCAACGCGGTTCCCAAGCCCTGCGGGGCAGGGAACCCTATTGTTTTTGTAAGGATTATTAGGGGGCCAAGCCCGAGCAGGAGCTGGGACCGCGTTTTGCACAGCAACGCGGTTCCCAAGCCCTGCGGGGCAGGGAACCCTATTGTTTTTGTGGCGATTATTATTATTAGGGGGCCAAGCCCGAGCAGGAGCTGGGACCGCGTTTTGCACAGCAACGCGGTTCCCAAGCCCTGCGGGGCAGGGAACCCTATTGTTTTAGTGGCGATTATTAGGGGGCCAAGCCCGAGCAGGAGCTGGGACCGCGTTTTGCACAGCAACGCGGTTCCCAAGCCCTGCGGGGCAGGGAACCCTATTGTTTTTGTGGCGATTATTATTATTATTATTATTAGGGGGCCAAGCCCGAGCAGGAGCTGGGACCGCGTTTTGCACAGCAACGCGGTTCCCAAGCCCTGCGGGGCAGGGAACCCTATTGTTTTAGTAAGGATTATTATTTGTAGTCACCTAAAACTGTGTCCACAGGCCAAACCGTAAAGGGTGCAGACATGCCAATTGCATGACTAGATCCAGGTCCGGGCCGTGTACGCATACAAAACTATTCAGACATGCCGGCCACTAGGTGGCGCTACACCAAAGAAAACGCGTTTGGGGCCATAACTCCCACACCGAAACTCCCACAGTCAAAAACTTTATATCCACATATTCACTGGAGTCAGCTACATCTTTTGGCATAGGCCACGCCCATTTGCGATATTATAGATTTTTCGCAAAATCGCGAAAACTGAAAAACATATTTTTCGCTACTCCTCCCACAATTTTTGGACAATTGACACCAAAGTTTGCACAGCACATCTACCGACCCACACGGAAAGAAATCATGCTAATGCATTTTGATCCGACCATGGATAGAGAAACGGTAGCGTTTTAAATATTTGTTGATTAGCTACGTTTTACGTAGAAATTCATAAATCCAAAATCATAAGTCGGATCAAGTTCAAATTTTAGACATATGTTGGGGCTACCCTTAATTACGTTCAAAAAAAAAATTGGAAATTTTCGCCATAAGGGGGCGCCATAAACTAGGGAATTTTATATCTCCTAATTGGCCAAAGGAATTTTCTTAAAACTCACGGGAAACCATCAACGGGCGTACCCGAGTCTATATGAAAAATATGGCCAAGAAATAGTAATGTTTACGGGACTTTTTAATAAAATTAGATTTTTTCTTTTCCGTCAAAGAAAAAAGGCGGGAATGTTAGCATGTCCATTGACATTACATTGTGCAATTAGCTCCGGCGGCCATTTTGTCAAGGCTGACAATCTGCTTTTGCTCATAACTCGCCAACCAAACATCGCACTTTAAAAAACTTGACATCCACTTGTTCTGTGAATTGAGCTGCATTGTTCTACCGTGGCACTTTCGCGAAATTCATCCGTAAACAGCGATACCTATACAACTCCCGCACCGAACATCCCACGGTCAAAAACTTTACATCCACGGATTCCGTGGAGTGAGCGGCCGGCGCGGCGGTTGACGACGAGTTGCGTCGGAGGCTTGGCCCCCGGTCAAAACTGCTTGCAGTTCTAGTTATTAGGGGGCCAAGCCCGAGCAGGAGCTGGGACCGCGTTTTGCACAGCAACGCGGTTCCCAAGCCCTGCGGGGCAGGGAACCCTATTGTTTTAGTAAGGATTATTATTTGTAGTCACCTAAAACTGTGTCCACAGGCCAAACCGTAAAGGGTGCAGACATGCCAATTGCATGACTAGATCCAGGTCCGGGCCGTGTACGCATACAAAACTATTCAGACATGCCGGCCACTAGGTGGCGCTACACCAAAGAAAACGCGTTTGGGGCCATAACTCCCACACCGAAACTCCCACAGTCAAAAACTTTATATCCACATATTCACTGGAGTCAGCTGCATCTTTTGGCATAGGCCACGCCCATTTGCGATATTATAGATTTTTCGCAAAATCGCGAAAACTGAAAAACATATTTTTCGCTACTCCTCCCACAATTTTTGGACAATTGACACCAAAGTTTGCACAGCACATCTACCGACCCACACGGAAAGAAATCATGCTAATGCATTTTGATCCGACCATGGATAGAGAAACGGTAGCGTTTTAAATATTTGTTGATTAGCTACGTTTTACGTAGAAATTCATAAATCCAAAATCATAAGTCGGATCAAGTTCAAATTTTAGACATATGTTGGGGCTACCCTTAATTACGTTCAAAAAAAAAATTGGAAATTTTCGCCATAAGGGGGCGCCATAAACTAGGGAATTTTATATCTCCTAATTGGCCAAAGGAATTTTCTTAAAACTCACGGGAAACCATCAACGGGCGTACCCGAGTCTATATGAAAAATATGGCCAAGAAATAGTAATGTTTACGGGACTTTTTAATAAAATTAGATTTTTTCTTTTCCGTCAAAGAAAAAAGGCGGGAATGTTAGCATGTCCATTGACATTACATTGTGCAATTAGCTCCGGCGGCCATTTTGTCAAGGCTGACAATCTGCTTTTGCTCATAACTCGCCAACCAAACATCGCACTTTAAAAAACTTGACATCCACTTGTTCTGTGAATTGAGCTGCATTGTTCTACCGTGGCACTTTCGCGAAATTCATCCGTAAACAGCGATACCTATACAACTCCCGCACCGAACATCCCACGGTCAAAAACTTTACATCCACGGATTCCGTGGAGTGAGCGGCCGGCGCGGCGGTTGACGACGAGTTGCGTCGGAGGCTTGGCCCCCGGTCAAAACTGCTTGCAGTTCTAGTTATTATTATTATTATTTGTACCTCCCTAAAACTGCGTGCACAGCCCAAACCGTAAAGGGTGCAGACATGCCAATTGCATGACTAGATCCAGGTCCGCCCGGACTACGCATACGACAAAAATTCAGACATGCCGGCCACTAGGTGGCGCTACAACGAAGGAAAACGCGTTTGGGGTCATAACTCCCACACCGAACGTCCCACAGTCAAAAACTTTATATCCACATATGCACTGGAGTCAGCTGCATCATTTGGCATAGGCCACGCCCATTTGCGATATTATAGATTTTTCGCAAAATCGCGAAAACTGCAAAACTGACTTTTCGCTACTCCTCCCACAATTTTTGGACAATTGACACCAACGTTTGCACAGAACATCTACCGACCCACACGGAAAAGATTTTTTCAAAAGCATTTTGATCCGACCATCGATAACGAAACGGTAGCGTTTTAAATATTTGTTGATTAGCTACGTTTTACGAAAAAATTCATAAATCCAAAATCATAAGTCGGATCAAGTCCAAATTTTAGACATATGTTGGGGCTACCCTTAATTGCGTTCAATAAAAGATTTGGAGAATTTCGCCACAAGGGGGCGCCATAAATTAGGAAATTTCATATCTCCTAATTGGCCAGAGGAAATTTCTTAAAACTCACGGGAAACCATCAAGGGGCATACACGAGTCTATATAAAAAATATGGCCAAGAAATATTAATGTGTAAGGGACTTTTTAATAAAATTAGATATTTTTTTTTTCCATCAAAGAAAAAAGGCGGGAATGTTAGCATGTCCATTGACATTACATTGTGCAATTAGCTCCGGCGGCCATTTTGTCAAGGCTGACAATCTGCTTTTGCTCATAACTCGCCAACCACACATCGCACATTAAAAAACTTGACATCCACTTGTTCTGTGAATTGAGCTGCATCGTTTCACCGTGGCACTTCCGCGAAATTCATCCGTAAACAGCGATACCTATACAACTCCCGCACCGAACATCCCACGGTCAAAAACTTTACATCCGCAGATTCTGCGGAGTGAGCGGCCGGCGCGGCGGTTGACGACGAGTTGCGTCGGAGGCTTGGCCCCCGGTCAAAACTGCTTGCAGTTCTAGTTATTATTAGGGGGCCAAGCCCGAGCAGGAGCTGGGACCGCGTTTTGCACAGCAACGCGGTTCCCAAGCCCTGCGGGGCAGGGAACCCTATTGTTTTTGTGGCGATTATTATTATTATTATTATTAGGGGGCCAAGCCCGAGCAGGAGCTGGGACCGCGTTTTGCACAGCAACGCGGTTCCCAAGCCCTGCGGGGCAGGGAACCCTATTGTTTTAGTGGCGATTATTAGGGGGCCAAGCCCGAGCAGGAGCTGGGACCGCGTTTTGCACAGCAACGCGGTTCCCAAGCCCTGCGGGGCAGGGAACCCTATTGTTTTTGTAAGGATTGTTATTATTATTATTTGTAGTCACCTAAAACTGTGTCCACAGCCCAAACCGTAAAGGGTGCAGACATGCCAATTGCATGACTAGATCCAGGTCCGGGCCGTGTCGGCATACAACAAAATTCAGACATGCCGGCCACTAGGTGGCGCTATAACAAAGGAAAACGCGTTTGGGGTCATAACTCCCACACCGAACCTCCCACAGTCAAAAACTTTATATCCACAGATGCACTGGAGTCAGCTGCATCATTTGGCATAGGCCACGCCCATTTGCGATATTATAGATTTTTCGCAAAATCGCAAAAACTGCAAAACTGACTTTTCGCTACTCCTCCCACAATTTTTGGACAATTGACACCAAAGTTTGCACAGAACATCTACCGACCCACACGGTAAAAATTTATGTAAAAGAATTGTGATCCGACCATGGATAACGAAACGGTAGCGTTTTAAATATTTGTTGATTAGCTACGTTTTACGAAAAAATTAATAAATCCAAAATCATAAGTCGGATCAAGTCCAAATTTTAGACATATGTTGGGGCTACCCTTAATTGCGTTCAATAAAAAAATTGGACATTTTCGCCATAAGGGGGCGCCATAAATTAGGAAATTTCATATCTCCTAATTGGCCAGAGGAATTTTCTTAAAACTCACGGGAAACCATCAAGGGGCATACACGAGTCTATATGAAAAATATGGCCAAGAAATAGTAATGTTTAAGGGACTTTTTAATAAAATTAGATTTTTTTGTTTCTGTCAAAGAAAAAAGGCGGGAATGTTAGCATGTCCATTGACATTACATTGTGCAATTAGCTCCGGCGGCCATTTTGTCAAGGCTGACAATCTGCTTTTGCTCATAACTCGCCAACCACACATCGCACATTAAAAAACTTGACATCCACTTGTTCTGTGAATTGAGCTGCATCGTTCCACCGTGGCACTTTCGCGAAATTCATCCGTAAACAGCGATACCTATACAACTCCCGCACCGAACATCCCACGGTCAAAAACTTTACATCCACAGGTTCTGTGGAGTGAGCGGCAGGCACGGCGCTTGACGACGAGTTGCGTCGGAGGCTTGGCCCCCGGTAAAAACTGCTTGCAGTTCTAGTTATTATTATTAGGGGGCCAAGCCCGAGCAGGAGCTGGGACCGCGTTTTGCACAGCAACGCGGTTCCCAAGCCCTGCGGGGCTGGGAACCCTATTGTTTTAGTGGCGATTATTAGGGGGCCAAGCCCGAGCAGGAGCTGGGACCGCGTTTTGCACAGCAACGCGGTTCCCAAGCCCTGCGGGGCAGGGAACCCTATTGTTTTTGTAAGGATTATTATTATTAGGGGGCCAAGCCCGAGCAGGAGCTGGGACCGCGTTTTGCACAGCAACGCGGTTCCCAAGCCCTGCGGGGCTGGGAACCCTATTGTTTTAGTGGCGATTATTATTATTATTCTTATTTGTCGCCGCTAGAACTGTGTCCACACCCCAAACCGTAAAGGGTGCAGACATGCCAATAGCATGACTAGATCCAGGTCCGTGAAATCTCAGCATACAAAAAAATTCAGACATGCCGGCCACTAGGTGGCGCTACAACGAAGGAAAACGCGTTTGGGGTCATAACTCCCACACCGAACGTCCCACAGTCAAAAACTTTATATCCACAGATGCACTGGAGTCAGCTGCATCATTTGGCATAGGCCACGCCCATTTGCGATATTATAGATTTTTCGCAAAATCGCGAAAACTGCAAAACATATTTTTCGCTACTCCTCCCACAATTTTTGGACAATTGACACCAGACTTTGCACAGAACATCTACCGACCCACACGGAAAGAAATCATTCGAAAGAATTGTGATCCGACCATGGATAACAAAACGGTAGCGTTTTAAATATTTGTTGATTAGCTACGTTTTACGAAAAAATTAATAAATCCAAAATCATAAGTCGGATCAAGTCCAAATTTTAGACATATGTTGGGGCTACCCTTAATTGCGTTCAATAAAAAAATTGGACATTTTCGCCATAAGGGGGCGCCATAAATTAGGAAATTTCATATCTCCTAATTGGCCAAAGGAAATTTCTTAAAACTCACGGGAAACCATCAAGGGGCATACACGACTCTATATAAAAAATATGGCCAAGAAATATTAATGTGTAAGGGACTTTTTAATAAAATTAGATTTTTTTTTTTTCCGTCAAAGAAAAAAGGCGGGAATGTTAGCATGTCCATTGACATTACATTGTGCAATTAGCTCCGGCGGCCATTTTGTCAAGGCTGACAATCTACTTTTAATCTTAACTCGCCAACCACACATCGCACATTAAAAAACTTGACATGCACTTGTTCTGTGAATTGAGCTGCATCGTTCCACCGTGGCAGTTTCGCAAAATTCATCCATAAACAGCGATACCTATACAACTCCCGCACCGAACATCCCACGGTCAAAAACTTTACATCCACAGGTTCTGCGGAGTGAGCGGCAGGCACGGCGCTTGACGACGAGTCGCGTCGGAGGCTTGGCCCCCGGTAAAAACTGCTTGCAGTTCTAGTTATTATTATTATTATTATTTGTAGTCATCTAAAACTGCGTGCACAGCCCAAACCGTAAAGGGCGCAGACATGCCAATTGCATGACTAGATCCAGGTCCGGGCCGTGTACGCATACAAAAGAATTCAGACATGCCGTCCACTAGGTGGCGCTACAACGAAGGAAAACGCGTTTGGGGTCATAACTCCCACACCGAATGTCCCACAGTCAAAAACTTTATATCCACAGATGCACTGGAGTCAGCTGCATCATCTGGCATAGGCCACGCCCATTTGCGATATTATAGATTTTTCGCAAAATCGCGAAAACTGCAAAACATATTTTTCGCTACTCCTCCCATATTTTTTGGACCATTGACACCAAACTTTGCACAGAACATCTACCGACCCACACGGAAAAAAATCACTTAAAAGAATTTTGATCCGATCATGGATAACGAAACGGTAGCGTTTTAAATATTTGTTGATTAGCTACGTTTTACGAAAAAATTCCTAAATCCAAAATCATAAGTTGGATCAAGTCCAAATTTTAGACATATGTTGGGGCTACCCTTAGTTGCGTTCAATAAAAAATTTGGAGAATTTTGCCATAAGGGGGCGCCATAAATTAGGAAATTTTATATCTCCTAATTGGCCCGAGGAATTTTCTTAAAACTCACGGGAAACCATCAAGGGGCATACCCAAGTCTATATGAAAAATATGGCCAAGAAATAGTAATGTTTAAGGGACTTTTTAATAAAATTAGATTTTTTTTTTTCCGTCAAAGAAAAAAGGCGGGAATGTTAGCATGTCCATTGACATTACATTGTGCAATTAGCTCCGGCGGCCATTTTGTCAAGGCTTACAATCTACTTTTGCTCATAACTCGCCAACCACACATCGCACATTAAAAAACTTGACATGCACTTGTTCTGTGAATTGAGCTGCATCGTTCCACCGTGGCAGTTTTGCCAAATTCATCCGTAAACAGCGATACCTATACAACTCCCGCACCGAACATCCCACGGTCAAAAACTTTACATCCACGGATTCCGCGAAGTGAGCGGCAGGCGCGGCGCTTGACGACGAGTTGCGTCGGAGGCTTGGCCCCCGGTAAAAACTGCTTGCAGTTCTAGTTATTTTTATTTTTCTCCGAGTAAAAGTGGTGCTGCAGCCCAAACCGTAAAGGGTTGGAACATGCCACTTGCATGACTAGTTCAGACCCCCGGCCTCCCGGCCTACAATAAAATTCAGACATGCCGGCCACTAGGTGGCGCTACAATGAAGGAAAACGCGTTTGGGGTCATAACTCCCACACCGAACGTCCCACAGTCAAAAACTTTATATCCACATATGCACTGGAGTCAGCTGCATCATTTGGCATAGGCCACGCCCATTTGCGATATTATAGATTTTTCGCAAAATCGCGAAAACTGGAAAACTGACTTTTCGTTACTCCTCCCACAATTTTTGGACAATTGACACCAGACTTTGCACAGAACATCTACCGACCCACACGGAAAGAAATCATTCGAAAGAATTGTGATCCGACTATCGATAACGAAACAATAGCGTTTTAAATATTTGTTGATTAGCTATGTTTTAAGTAAAAATTCATAAATCCAAACTCATAAGTCGGATCAAGTTCAAATTTTAGACATATGTTGGGGCTACCCTTAATTGCGTTCAATAAAAAAATTGGACATTTTTGCCATAAGGGGGCGCCACAAATTAGGAAATTTCATATCTCCTAATTGGCCAGAGGAAATGTCTTAAAACTCACGGGAAACCATCAAGGGGCATACACGAGTCTATATAAAAAATATGGCCAAGAAATAGTAATGTTTAAGGGACTTTTTAATAAAATTAGATTTTTTTTTTTCCGTCAAAGAAAAAAGGCGGGAATGTTAGCATGTCCATTGACATTACATTGTGCAATTAGCTCCGGCGGCCATTTTGTCAAGGCTGACAATCTACTTTTGCTCATAACTCGCCAACCACACATCGCACATTAAAAAACTTGACATCCACTTGTTCTGTGAATTGAGCTGCATCGTTCCACCGTGGCAGTTTCGCCAAATTCATCCGTAAACAGCGATACCTATACAACTCCCGCACCGAACATCCCACGGTCAAAAACTTTACATCCACGGATTCCGCGAAGTGAGCGGCAGGCGCGGCGCTTGACGACGAGTCGCGTCGGAGGCTTGGCCCCCGGTAAAAACTGCTTGCAGTTCTAGTTATTATTAGGGGGCCAAGCCCGAGCAGGAGCTGGGACCGCGTTTTGCACAGCAACGCGGTTCCCAAGCCCTGCGGGGCAGGGAACCCTATTGTTTTTGTAAGGATTATTATTATTATTTTAATTTTTCTCCGAGTAAAAGTGGTGCTGCAGCCCAAACCGTAAAGGGTTGGGACATGCCACTTGCATGACTAGTTCAGACCCCCGGCCTCCCGGCCTACAACAAAATTCAGACATGCCGGCCACTAGGTGGCGCTACAACGAAGGAAAACGCGTTTGGGGTCATAACTCCCACACCGAACGTCCCACAGTCAAAAACTTTATATCCACAGATGCACTGGAGTCAGCTGCATCATTTGGCATAGGCCACGCCCATTTGCGATATTATAGATTTTTCGCAAAATCGCGAAAACTGCAAAACATATTTTTCGCTACTCCTCCCATATTTTTTGGACAATTGACACCAAACTTTGCACAGAACATCTACCGACCCACACGGAAAGAAATCATTCGAAAGAATTGTGATCCGACCATGGATAACGAAACGGTAGCGTTTTAAATATTTGTTGATTAGCTACGTTTTACGAAAAAATTAATAAATCCAAAATCATAAGTCGGATCAAGTCCAAATTTTAGACATATGTTGGGGCTACCCTTAATTGCGTTCAATAAAAAATTTGGAGAATTTTGCCATAAGGGGGCGCCATAAATTAGGAAATTTTATATCTCCTAATTGGCCAGAGGAATTTTCTTAAAACTCACGGGAAACCATCAAGGGGCATACCCAAGTCTATATGAAAAATATGGCCAAGAAATAGTAATGTTTAAGGGACTTTTTAATAAAATTAGATTTTTTTTTTTCCGTCAAAGAAAAAAGGCGGGAATGTTAGCATGTCCATTGACATTACATTGTGCAATTAGCTCCGGCGGCCATTTTGTCAAGGCTGACAATCTGCTTTTGCTCATAACTCGCCAACCACACATCGCACATTAAAAAACTTGACATCCACTTGTTCTGTGAATTGAGCTGCATCGTTCCACCGTGGCACTTTCGCGAAATTCATCCATAAACAGCGATACCTATACAACTCCCACACCGAACATCCCACGGTCAAAAACTTTACATCCACGGATTCTGCGAAGTGAGCGGCAGGCACGGCGCTTGACGACGAGTTGCGTCGGAGGCTTGGCCCCCGGTAAAAACTGCTTGCAGTTCTAGTTATTTTAATTTTTCTCCGAGTAAAAGTGGTGCTGCAGCCCAAACCGTAAAGGGTTGGGACATGCCACTTGCATGACTAGTTCAGACCCCCGGCCTCCCGGCCTACAACAAAATTCAGACATGCCGGCCACTAGGTGGCGCTACAACGAAGGAAAACGCGTTTGGGGTCATAACTCCCACACCGAACCTCCCACAGTCAAAAACTTTATATCCACAGATGCACTGGAGTCAGCTGCATCATTTGGAATAGGCCACGCCCATTTGCGATATTATAGATTTTTCGCAAAATCGCGAAAACTGCAAAACTGACTTTTCGCTACTCCTCCCACAATTTTTGGACAATTGACACCAGACTTTGCACAGAACATCTACCGACCCACACGGAAAGAAATCATTCGAAAGAATTTTGATCCGACCATCGATAACGAAACGGTAGCGCTTTGAATATTTAGTGATTAGCTACGTTTTACGAAAAAATTCATAAATCCAAAATCATAAGTCGGATCAAGTCCAAATTTTAGACATATGTTGGGGCTACCCTTAATTGCGTTCAATAAAAAAATTGGAGAATTTCGCCATAAGGGGGCGCCATAAATTAGGAAATTTTATATCTCCTAATTGGCCGAAGGAATTTTCTTAAAACTCACGGGAAACCATCAAGGGGCATACCCGAGTCTATATAAAAAATATGGCCAAGAAATAGTAATGTTTAAGGGACTTTTTAATAAAATTTAAAAAAAAAAAATTCCGTCAAGGAAAAAAGGCGGGAATGTTAGCATGTCCATTGACATTACATTGTGCAATTAGCTCCGGCGGCCATTTTGTCAAGGCTGACAATCTACTTTTGCTCATAACTCGCCAACCACACATCGCACATTAAAAAACTTGACATGCACTTGTTCTGTGAATTGAGCTGCATCGTTCCACCGTGGCAGTTTCGCGAAATTCATCCGTAAACAGCGATACCTATACAACTCCCGCACCGAACATCCCACGGTCAAAAACTTTACATCCACGGATTCCGCGAAGTGAGCGGCAGGCGCGGCGCTTGACGACGAGTTGCGTCGGAGGCTTGGCCCCCGGTAAAAACTGCTTGCAGTTCTAGTTATTATTATTATTTGTACCTCCCTAAAACTGCGTGCACAGCCCAAACCGTAAAGGGTGCAGACATGCCAATTGCATGACTAGATCCAGGTCCGTCCGGACTACGCATACGACAAAAATTCAGACATGCCGGCCACTAGGTGGCGCTACAACGAAGGAAAACGCGTTTGGGGTCATAACTCCCACACCCAACGTCCCACAGTCAAAAACTTTATATCCACATATGCACTGGAGTCAGCTGCATCATTTGGCATAGGCCACGCCCATTTGCGATATTATAGATTTTTTGCAAAATCGCGAAAACTGCAAAACATATTTTTCGCTACTCCTCCCACAATTTTTGGACAATTGACACCAAAGTTTGCACAGAACATCTACCGACCCACACGGAAAGAAATCACGTAAAAGAATTTTGATACGACCATCGATAACGAAACGGTAGCGTTTTAAATATTTGTGGATTAGCTACGTTTTACGTAGAAATTCATAAATCCAAAATCATAACTCGGATCAAGTCCAAATTTTAGACATATGTTGGTGCTACCCTTAATTGCGTTCAATAAAAAAATTGGACATTTTCGCCATAAGGGGGCGCCATAAATTAGGAAATTTCATATCTCCTAATTGGCCAGAGGAAATTTCTTAAAACTCACGGGAAACCATCAAGGGGCATACACGAGTCTATAGAAAAAATATGGCCAAGAAATAGTAATGTTTAAGGGACTTTTTAATAAAATTAGATTTTTTTTTTTCCGTCAAAGAAAAAAGGCGGGAATGTTAGCATGTCCATTGACATTACATTGTGCAATTAGCTCCGGCGGCCATTTTGTCAAGGCTGACAATCTACTTTTGCTCATAACTCGCCAACCACACATCGCACATTAAAAAACTTGACATGCACTTGTTCTGTGAATTGAGCTGCATCGTTCCACCGTGGCAGTTTCGCAAAATTCATCCATAAACAGCGATACCTATACAACTCCCGCACCGAACATCCCACGGTCAAAAACTTTACATCCACAGGTTCTGTGGAGTGAGCGGCAGGCACGGCGCTTGACGACGAGTTGCGTCGGAGGCTTGGCCCCCGGTCAAAACTGCTTGCAGTTCTAGTTATTATTATTATTATACTTACCTCCCTAAAACTGCGTGCACAGCCCAAACCGTAAAGGGTGCAGACATGCCAATTGCATGACTAGATCCAGGTCCGTCCGGACTACGCATACGACAAAAATTCAGACATGCCGGCCACTAGGTGGCGCTACAACGAAGGAAAACGCTTTTTGGGTCATAACTCCCACACCGAACCTCCCACAGTCAAAAACTTTATATCCACAGATTCACTGGAGTCAGCTGCATCATTTGGCATAGGCCACGCCCATTTGCGATATTATAGATTTTTCGCAAAATCGCGAAAACTGCAAAACATATTTTTCGTTACTCCTCCCATAATTTTTGGACAATTGACACCAAAGTTTGCACAGAACATCTACCGACCCACACGGAAAAAAAAATTGCTAAAGCATTTTGATCCGACCATGGATAACGAAACGGTAGCGTTTTAAATATTTGTTGATTAGCTACGTTTTACGAAAAAATTCATAAATCCAAAATCATAAGTCGGATCAAGTCCAAATTTTAGACATATGTTGGGACTACCCTTAATTGCGTTCAATAAAAAATTTGGAAATTTTCGCCATAAGGGGGCGCCATAAATTATGAAATTTCATATCTCCTAATTGGCCAGAGGAAATTTCTTAAAACTCACGGGAAACCATCAAGGGGCATACACGAGTCTATATAAAAAATATGGCCAAGAAATATTAATGTGTAAGGGACTTTTTAATAAAATTAGATATTTTTTTTTTCCATCAAAGAAAAAAGGCGGGAATGTTAGCATGTCCATTGACATTACATTGTGCAATTAGCTCCGGCGGCCATTTTGTCAAGGCTGACAATCTAATTTTGCTCATAACTCGCCAACCACACATCGCACATTAAAAAACTTGACATGCACTTGTTCTGTGAATTGAGCTGCATCGTTCCACCGTGGCAGTTTCGCAAAATTCATCCATAAACAGCGATACCTATACAACTCCCGCACCGAACATCCCACGGTCAAAAACTTTACATCCACAGGTTCTGTGGAGTGAGCGGCAGGCACGGCGCTTGACGACGAGTTGCGTCGGAGGCTTGGCCCCCGGTAAAAACTGCTTGCAGTTCTAGTTAGGGGGCCAAGCCCGAGCAGGCTGGGACCGCTGTATGCAAAGCAACGCGGTTCCCAAGCCCTGCGGGGCAGGGAACCCTATTGTTTTTGTAAGGATTATTATTCTTATTTGTCGCCGCTAGAACTGCGTCCACAGCCCAAACCGTAAAGGGTGCAGACATGCCAATTGCATGACTAGATCCAGGTCCGTGAAATCTCAGCATACAACAAAATTCAGACATGCCGGCCACTAGGTGGCGCTACAACGAAGGAAAACGCGTTTGGGGTCTTAACTCCCACACCGAACGTCCCACAGTCAAAAACTTTATATCCACAGATTCACTGGAGTCAGCTGCATCTTTTGGCATAGGCCACGCCCATTTCCGTATATATAGATTTTGCGCAAAATCGCGAAAACTGCAAAACTGATTTTTCGCTACTCCTCCCACAATTTTTCGACAATTGACACCAAAGTTTGCACAGAACATCTACCGACCCACACGGAAAAAAGTTATTCAAAAGAATTTTGATATGACCTTCGATGACGAAACGGTAGCGCTTTGAATATTTGAAAATTAGCTAACTGTTACTTCCTTGTACGTAAATATTCATAAGTCCAAAACTATACATCGGATCAAGTCAAAATTGTAGACATATGTTGGTGCTACCCTCAATTGCGTTCAATAAAAAAATTGGAAACTTTCGCCATAAGGGGGCGCCAAAAACACAAAAAGTATATATCTCGTCATCCAATTGAGCCTATTTCTATGCAACTTTTTTGCTTTTTGGTCTGTAACTCCCAAACCGAACATCCCACATTCAAAAACTTTACATCCCCGGATTCTGTGAAGTGAGCAGCCGGCGGCGCGGTCTGCGACGCCCGGGTCCCGAGTCGCGTCGGAGGCTTGGCCCCCGGTCAAAACTGCTTGCAGTTCTAGTTAGGGGGCCAAGCCCGAGCAGGAGCTGGGACCGCGTTTTGCACAGCAACGCGGTTCCCAAGCCCTGCGGGGCAGGGAACCCTATTGTTTTTGTAAGGATTATTTTTATTATTATTAGGGGGCCAAGCCCGAGCAGGAGCTGGGACCGCGTTTTGCACAGCAACGCGGTTCCCAAGCCCTGCGGGGCAGGGAACCCTATTGTTTTTGTGGCGATTATTATTATTATTAGGGGGCCAAGCCCGAGCAGGAGCTGGGACCGCGTTTTGCACAGCAACGCGGTTCCCAAGCCCTGCGGGGCAGGGAACCCTATTGTTTTTGTGGCGATTATTAGGGGGCCAAGCCCGAGCAGGAGCTGGGACCGCGTTTTGCACAGCAACGCGGTTCCCAAGCCCTGCGGGGCAGGGAACCCTATTGTTTTTGTGGCGATTATTATTAGGGGGCCAAGCCCGAGCAGGAGCTGGGACCGCGTTTTGCACAGCAACGCGGTTCCCAAGCCCTGCGGGGCAGGGAACCCTATTGTTTTTGTAAGGATTATTATTATACTTACCCCCCTAAAACTGTGTCCACAGCCCAAACCGTAAAGGGTGCAGACATGCCAATTGCATGACTAGATCCAGGTCCGTCCGGACTACGCAGACAAAAAAATTCAGACATGCCGGCCACTAGGTGGCGCTATATCAAGGAAAACGTCATAGCTCCCACACCGAACATCCCACAGTCAAAAACTTTATATCCACAGATGCACTGGAGTCAGCTGCATCATTTGGCATAGGCCACGCCCATTTGCGATATTATAGATTTTTCGCAAAATCGCGAAAACTGTAAAACTGACTTTTCGCTACTCCTCCCACAATTTTTGGACAATTGACACCAAAGTTTGCACAGAACATCTACCGACCCACACGGAAAGAAATCATGCTAAAGCATTTTGATCCGACCATCGATAACGAAACGGTAGCGTTTTAAATATTTGTTGATTAGCTACGTTCTACGTAGAAATTCATAAATCCAAAATCATAAATCGGATCAAGTCCAAATTTTAGACATATGTTGGGGCTACCCTTAATTGCGTTCAATAAAAAATTGGGAAAATTTCGCCATAGGGGGGCGCCATAAATTAGGAAATTGTATATCTCCTAATTGACTTTTCGCTACTCCTCCCACAATTTTTGCACAATTGACACCCAACTTTGCACAGAACATCTACCGACCAACACGGAAAGAAATCATGTATAATGATTTTGATCCGACCATGGATTACGAAACGGTAGCGTTTGAAATATTTGTTGATTAGCTACGTTTTACGTAGAAATTCATAAATCCAAAATCATAAGTCGGATCAAGTCCAAATTTTAGACATATGTTGGGGCTACCCTTAATTGCGTTCAATAAAAAATTTGGAGAATTTCGCCATAAGGGGGCGCCATAAATTAGGAAATTTTATATCTACTAATTGGCCAAAGGAATTTTCTTAAAACTCACGGGAAAGCATCAAGGGGCATCCACGAGTCTATATAAAAAATATGGCCAAGAAATATTAATGTGTAAGGGACTTTTTAATAAAATTTGATTTTTTTTTTTTCCATCAAAGAAAAAAGGCGGGATGCTAATCTCAGCTAGCATGTCCATTGACATTACATTGTGCAATTAGCTCCGGCCGCCATTTTAATCTGTTTTTGCTCATAACTCGCCAACCGAACATCCCACGGTCAAAAACTTTACATCCGCAGATTCTGCGGAGTGAGCGGCCGGCGCGGCGGTTGACGACGAGTTGCGTCGGAGGCTTGGCCCCCGGTAAAAACTGCTTGCAGTTCTAGTTATTATTATTATTATTATTTGTACCTCCCTAAAACTGCGTGCACAGCCCAAACCGTAAAGGGTGCAGACATGCCAATTGCATGACTAGATCCAGGTCTGCCCGGACTACGCATACGACAAAAATTCAGACATGCCGGCCACTAGGTGGCGCTACAACGAAGGAAAACGCGTTTGGGGTCATAACTCCCACACCGAACGTCCCACAGTCAAAAACTTTATATCCACAGATGCACTGGAGTCAGCTGCATCATTTGGCATAGGCCACGCCCATTTGCGATATTATAGATTTTTCGCAAAATCGCGAAAACTGCAAAACTGACTTTTCGCTACTCCTCCCACAATTTTTGGACAATTGACACCAGACTTTGCACAGAACATCTACCGACCCACACGGAAAAGATTTTTTTGAAAGAATTTTGATCCGACTATTGATAACGAAACGGTAGCGTTTTAAATATTTGTTGATTAGCTACGTTTTACGTAGAAATTCATAAATCCGAAATCATAAGTCGGATCAAGTCCAAATTTTAGACATATGTTGGGGCTACCCTTAATTGCGTTCAATAAAAAAATTGGACATTTTCGCCATAAGGGGGCGCCATAAATTAGGAAATTTTATATCTCCTAATTGGCCAGAGGAATTTTCTTAAAACTCACGGGAAATCATCATGGGGCATACACGAGTCTATATAAAAAATATGGCCAAGAAATATTAATGTGTAAGGGACTTTTTAATAAAATGTTTAAAAAAAAATTCCGTCAAAGAAAAAAGGCGGGAATGTTAGCATGTCCATTGACATTACATTGTGCAATTAGCTCCGGCAGCCATTTTAATCTGCTTTTGCTCATAACTCGCCAACCAAACATCGCACATTAAAAAACTTGACATCCACTTGTTCTGTGAATTGAGCTGCATTGTTCCACCGTGGCAGTTTCGCGAAATTCATCCGTAAACAGCGATACCTATACAACTCCCGCACCGAACATCCCACGGTCAAAATCTTTACATCCGCAGATTCTGCGGAGTGAGCGGCCGGCGCGGCGGTTGACGACGAGTTGCGTCGGAGGCTTGGCCCCCGGTAAAAACTGCTTGCAGTTCTAGTTATTATTATTATTATTATACTTACCTCCCTAAAACTGCGTGCACAGCCCAAACCGTAAAGGGTGCAGACATGCCAATTGCATGACTAGATCCAGGTCCGTCCGGACTACGCATACGACAAAAATTCAGACATGCCGGCCACTAGGTGGCGCTACAACGAAGGAAAACGCTTTTTGGGTCATAACTCCCACACCGAACCTCCCACAGTCAAAAACTTTATATCCACAGATTCACTGGAGTCAGCTGCATCATTTGGCATAGGCCACGCCCATTTGCGATATTATAGATTTTTCGCAAAATCGCGAAAACTGCAAAACTGACTTTTCGTTACTCCTCCCACAATTTTTGGACAATCGACACCAAAGTTTGCACAGAACATCTACCGACCCACACGGAAAAGATTTTTTCGAAAGAATTTTGATCCGACCATCGATAACGAAACGGTAGCGCTTTAAATATTTGTTGATTAGCTACGTTTTACGAAAAAATTCATAAATCCAAAATCATAAGTCGGATCAAGTCCAAATTTTAGACATATGTTGGGGCTACCCTTAATTGCGTTCAATAAAAAAATTGGACATTTTCGCCATAAGGGGGCGCCATAAATTAGGAATTTTCATATCTCCTAATTGGCCAGAGGAAATTTCTGAAAACTGACGGGAAACCATCAAGGGGCATACACGAGTCTATATAAAAAATATGGCCAAGAAATATTAATGTGTAAGGGACTTTTTAATAAAATTAGATATTTTTTTTTTCCATCAAAGAAAAAAGGCGGGAATGTTAGCATGTCCATTGACATTACATTGTGCAATTAGCTCCGGCGGCCATTTTGTCAAGGCTGACAATCTGCTTTTGCTCATAACTCGCCAACCAAACATCGCACATTAAAAAACTTGACATCCACTTGTTCTGTGAATTGAGCTGCATCGTTCCACCGTGGCAGTTTCGCGAAATTCATCCGTAAACAGCGATACCTATACAACTCCCACACCGAACATCCCACGGTCAAAA
Organism: Ammodytes marinus; assembly: GCF_949987685.1. Taxonomy (NCBI): domain Eukaryota; kingdom Metazoa; phylum Chordata; class Actinopteri; order Uranoscopiformes; family Ammodytidae; genus Ammodytes; species Ammodytes marinus. Next base: position 4,460,513 of record NC_137221.1, on the reverse strand, counting down.
ACTTCACATCCACGGATTCCTTGGAGTGAGCGGCCGGCGCGGCGGTTGACGACGAGTTGCGTCGGAGGCTTGGCCCCCGGTAAAAACTGCTTGCAGTTCTAGTTATTATTATTATTATTATTAGGGGGCCAAGCCCGAGTAGGGCTGGGACCGCGTAATGCAGAGCAACGCGGTTCCCAAGCCCTGCGGGGCAGGGAACCCTATTGTTTTTGTTGGGCCTTTTATTATTAGGGGGCCAAGCCCGAGTAGGGCTGGGACCGCGTTTTGCAGAGCAACGCGGTTCCCAAGCCCTGCGGGGCAGGGAACCCTATTGATCTTGTAGGGATTATTCTTCTTATTATTCTTCTCCACATAAAAGTGGTGCTGCAGCCCAAACCGTAAAGGGTTGGGACATGCCACTTGCAGGGCTCATCCAAGTCCGTACCCCGTACGCAGACAAAAAAATTCAAACATCCCGGCCACTAGGTGGCGCTACAACAAAGGAAAAGGCGTTTTGGGCTATAACTTCCGCACCGAAAGTCCGACAGTCAAAAACTTTATATCCACAGATGCCCACAAGTCAGCTGCATCTTTTGAGATAGGCCACGCCCATTTGCGTATATATACATTTTTCGCTACATCGCAAAAACTGTGTCAGTCACCAAAACATACACCTCCTACAGTTTTCACCCGATTTGGACGAAACCAAAAGCATTATGCTCTACCAACTCCCACGAGCAAAAGTTGGTCAAATAATTTCTCTACGACCATCGGAAGACTAAACGGTAGCGCTTTAAAGATTTGCGAAAATCCGTTAAAAAAAAAAAAAAAAGGGATTTTCTTGAAACTCAAGGGAGACTATCATGGGGCATACCTGAGTCTATGGCAAAAATATGGGCAAGAAATTCCTTTCTGGGCGGGACTTATTAAAAAAAAGAGTTTTTCAATTTTTTTGCCTGTTTTCGCCATTTCCTAAGTCTTTCGGCGGGAAAATGGGAAAATTCAAAAAACTGTCTTTACAATGGAGAGGTTCACAATTTAATTTTGCTCATAACTCCCCAACCGAACATCGCACATTCAAAAACTTGACATCCACTTGTTTGGTACATTGAGCTGCATCTTTCTATCTAACGTAGTTTTGCAAATGTCATCCATAGGGGGCGCCAAAACCACAAAAAGCAAAGGAAACGCGTTTGGGGCTATAACTTCCACACCGAACATCCCACATTCAAAATCTTTACTTCCCCGGATTCCGTGAAGCGAGGGGCCGGCGACGCGGACGCGGACGACGACGCCCGATCCCGAGTCGCGTGGGAGGCTTGGCCCCCGTTCACAACTGCTTGCAGTTCTAGTTATTATTATTTTTCTCCGCGTAAAAGTGGTGCTGCAGCCCAAACCGTAAAGGGTTGGGACATGCCACTTCCAGGGCATATCCAGGTCCGTACCCCGTACGCAGACACAAAAATTCAGACATGCCTGCCACTAGGTGGCGCTACAGCATAGGAAAAACATGTTTTGGGCTATAACTTCCGCACCGAAAGTCCGACAGTCAAAAACTTTATATCCACAGATGCCCACAAGTCAGCTGCATCTTTTGAGATAGGCCACGCCCATTTCCGTATATATACATTTTTCGCTACATCGCAAAAACTGTGTCAGTCACCAAAACCTACTCCTCCTACAGTTTTCGCCCGATTTGGACGAAACCAAAAGCATTATGCTCTACCAACTCCCACGAGCAAAAGTGGGTCAAATAGTTTTTCTACGACCATCGGAAGACCAAACGGTAGCGCTTTAAAGATTTGCGCAAATCCGTAAAAAAAAAAAAAAAGAGGAATTTTCTTAAAACTCAAGGGACACTATCATAGGGCATACCTGAGTCTATAAAAAAAAATATAGCCAAGAAATTCCTATGTATGCCGGACTTATTAAAAAAAAGAGTTTTTCAATTTTTTTGCCTCTTTTCGCCATTTCCTAAGTCTTTCGGCGGGAAAATGGGAAAATTCAAAAAAGTGTCTTTACAATGGAGAGGTTCACAATTTCATTTTGCTATAACTCCCCAACCAAACATCGCACATTGAAAAATGTAACATCCACTTGTTCGGTACATTGAGCTGCATCTTTCTATCAAACACAGTTTTGCGAATGTCATCCATAGGGGGCGCCAAAACCACAAAAAGCAAAGAAAACGCGTTTGGGCCTATAACTCCCACACCGAACATCGCACATTCAAAAACTTTACATCCCCGGATTCCGTGAAGCGAGGGGCCGGCGCCGCGGACGACGACGCCCGATCCCGAGTCGCGTGGGAGGCTTGGCCCCCGTTCACAACTGCTTGCAGTTCTAGTTATTATTATTAGGGGGCCAAGCCCGAGTAGGGCTGGGACCGCGTAATGCAGAGCAACGCGGTTCCCAAGCCCTGCGGGGCAGGGAACCCTATTGTTCTTGTAGGGATTATTATTATTATTCCTATTCTCCGCGAGAAAGTGGTGCTGCAGCCCAAACCGTAAAGGGTTGGGACATGCCACTTGCATGGCTGATCCAGGTCCGTCCAAGGAACGCAGACAAAAAAAATCAGACATGCCGGCCACTAGGTGGCGCTACAACAAAGGAAAATGCTATAACTCCCACACCGAAAGTCCGACAGTCAAAAACTTTATATCCACAGATGCACACAAGTCAGATGCATCTTTTGAGATAGGCCACGCCCATTTGCGTATATATACATTTTTCGCTACATCGCAAAAACTGTGTCAGTCACCAAAACATACTCCTCCTACAGTTTTCGCACGATTTGGACGAAACCAAAAGCATTATGCTCTCCCGACTCCCACGAGCAAAAGTGGGTCAAATAGTTTTTCTACGACCATTGGAAGACCAAACGGTAGCGCTTTAAAGATTCGCGAAAATTCCTTAAAAAAAAAAAAAAAAGGGGATTTTCTTGAAACTGAAGGGAGACTATCATGGGGCATACCTGAGCCTATGGCAAAAATATGGGAAATAAATTTTTATGTGGGCCGGACTTATTAAAAAAAAGAGTTTTTCAATTTTTTTGCCTGTTTTCGCCATTTTCTAAGTGTTTAGGCGGGAAAATGGGAAAATTCAAAAAAGTGTCTTTACAATGGAGAGTTTGACAATTTCATTTTGCTCATAACTCCCCAACCAAACATCGCACATTCAAAAACTTGACATCCACTTGTTTGGTACATTGAGCTGCATCTGTCGATCTAACGTAGTTTTGCAAATGTCATCCCTAGGGGGCGCCAAAACCACAAAAAGCAAAGAAAACGCGTTTGGGGCCATAACTTCCACACCGAACATCCCACATTCAAAAACTTTACATCCCCGGATTCCGTGAAGCGAGGGGCCGGCGCCGCGGACGACGACGCCCGATCCCGAGTCGCGTGGGAGGCTTGGCCCCCGTTCACAACTGCTCGCAGTTCTAGTTATTATTTGTAGTCATCTAAAACTGCGTGCACAGCCCAAACCGTAAAGGGCGCAGACATGCCAATTGCATGACTAGATCCAGGTCCGGGCCGTGTACGCATACAAAAAAATTCAGACATGCCGGCCACTAGGTGGCGCTACAACGAAGGAAAACGCGTTTGGGGTCATAACTCCCACACCGAGCGTCCCACAGTCAAAAACTTTATATTCACAGATGCACTGGAGTCAGTTGCATCATTTGGCATAGGCCACGCCCATTTGCGATATTATAGATTTTTTGCAAAATGGCGAAAACTGCAAAACATATTTTTCGCTACTCCTCCCATAATTTTTGGACAATTGACACCAAACTTTGCACAGAACATCTACCGACCCACACGGAAAAAAATCACGTAAAAGAATTTTGATCCGACCATCGATAACGAAACGGTAGCGTTTTAAATATTTGTTGATTAGCTACGTTTTACGAAAAAATTCATAAATCCAAAATCATAAGTCGGATCAAGTCCAAATTTTAGACATATGTTGGGGCTACCCATAATTGCATTCAATAAAAAAATTTGACATTTTCGCCATAAGGGGGCGCCATAAATTAGGAAATTTCATATCTCCTAATTGGCCAGAGGAAAATTCTTAAAACTCACGGGAAACCATCAAGGGGCATACACGAGTCTATATAAAAAATATGGCCAAGAAATATTAATGTGTAAGGGACTTTTTAATAAAATTAGATATTTTTTTTTCCGTCAAAGAAAAAAGGCGGGAATGTTAGCATGTCCATTGACATTACATTGTGCAATTAGCTCCAGCGGCCATTTTGTCAAGGCTGACAATCTACTTTTGCTCATAACTCGCCAACCACACATCGCACATTAAAAAACTTGACATGCACTTGTTCTGTGAATTGAGCTGCATCGTTCCACCGTGGCAGTTTCGCAAAATTCATCCATAAACAGCGATACCTATACAACTCCCGCACCGAACATCCCACGGTCAAAAACTTTACATCCATAGGTTCTGTGGAGTGAGCGGCAGGCACGGCGCTTGACGACGAGTTGCGTCGGAGGCTTGGCCCCCGGTAAAAACTGCTTGCAGTTCTAGTTAGGGGGCCAAGCCCGAGCAGGAGCTGGGACCGCGTTTTGCACAGCAACGCGGTTCCCAAGCCCTGCGGGGCAGGGAACCCTATTGTTTTTGTAAGGATTATTAGGGGGCCAAGCCCGAGCAGGCTGGGACCGCGTTTTGCACTGCAACGCGGTTCCCAAGCCCTGCGGGGCAGGGAACCCTATTGTTTTAGTGGCGATTATTATTATTATTCTTATTTGTCGCCGCTAGAACTGCGTGCACAGCCCAAACCGTAAAGGGTGCAGACATGCCAATTGCATGACTAGATCCAGGTCCGTGAAATCTCAGCATACAACAAAATTCAGACATGCCGGCCACTAGGTGGCGCTACAACTAAAGAAAACGCGTTTGGGGTCATAACTCCCACACCGAACGTCCCACAGTCAAAAACTTTATATCCACAGATGCACTGGAGTCAGCTGCATCATTTGGCATAGGCCACGCCCATTTGCGATATTATAGATTTTTCGCAAAATCGCGAAAACTGCAAAACATATTTTTCGCTACTCCTCCCACAATTTTTGGACAATCGACACCAAAGTTTGCACAGAACATCTACCGACCCACACGGAAAGAACTCTTGCTAAAGCATTTTGATCCGACCATGGATAACGAAACGGTAGCGTTTTAAATATTTGTTGATTAGCTACGTTTTACGAAAAAATTCATAAATCCAAAATCATAAGTCGGATCAAGTCCAAATTTTAGACATATGTTGGGGCTACCCTTAATTGCGTTCAATAAAAAAATTGGACATTTTCGCCATAAGGGGGCGCCATAAATTAGGAAATTTCATATCTCCTAATTGGCCAGAGGAAAATTCTTAAAACTCACGGGAAACCATCAAGGGGCATACACGAGTCTATATGAAAAATATGGCCAAGAAATATTAATGTGTAAGGGACTTTTTAATAAAATTAGATATTTTTTTTTTCCATCAAAGAAAAAAGGCGGGAATGTTAGCATGTCCATTGACATTACATTGTGCAATTAGCTCCGGCGGCCATTTTGTCAAGGCTGACAATCTGCTTTTGCTCATAACTCGCCAACCACACATCGCACATTAAAAAACTTGACATGCACTTGTTCTGTGAATTGAGCTGCATCGTTCCACCGTGGCAGTTTCGCCAAATTCATCCGTAAACAGCGATACCTATACAACTCCCGCACCGAACATCCCACGGTCAAAAACTTTACATCCGCAGATTCCGCGGAGTGAGCGGCCGGCGCGGCGGTTGACGACGAGTTGCGTCGGAGGCTTGGCCCCCGGTAAAAACTGCTTGCAGTTCTAGTTATTATTATTATTATTTGTAGTCATCTAAAACTGCGTGCACAGCCCAAACCGTAAAGGGCGCAGACATGCCAATTGCATGACTAGATCCAGGTCCGGGCCGTGTACGCATACAAAATAAATTCAGACATGCCGGCCACTAGGTGGCGCTACAACGAAGGAAAACGCGTTTGGGGTCATAACTCCCACACCGAGCGTCCCACAGTCAAAAACTTTATATTCACAGATGCACTGGAGTCAGTTGCATCATTTGGCATAGGCCACGCCCATTTGCGATATTATAGATTTTTTGCAAAATGGCGAAAACTGCAAAACATATTTTTCGCTACTCCTCCCATAATTTTTGGACAATTGACACCAAAGTTTGCACAGAACATCTACCGACCCATACGGAAAATAATTTTTTGAAAGAATTTGGATACGACCATCGATAACGAAACGATAGCGCTTTGAATATTTCTTGATTAGCTACGTTTTACGTAGAAATTCATAAATCCAAAATCATAAGTCGGATCAAGTCCAAACTTTAGACATATGTTGGGGCTACCCTTAATTGCGTTCAATAAAAAATTTGGAGAATTTCGCCACAAGGGGGCGCCATAAATTAGGAAATTTTATATCTCCTAATTGGCCAAAGGAATTTTCTTAAAACTCACGGTAAACCATCAAGGGGCATACACGAGTCTATAGAAAAAATATGGCCAAGAAATAGTAATGTTTAAGGGACTTTTTAATAAAATTAGATTTTTTTTTTTCCGTCAAAGAAAAAAGGCGGGAATGTTAGCATGTCCATTGACATTACATTGTGCAATTAGCTCCGGCGGCCATTTTGTCAAGGCTGACAATCTACTTTTGCTCATAACTCGCCAACCACACATCGCACATTAAAAAACTTGACATGCACTTGTTCTGTGAATTGAGCTGCATCGTTCCACCGTGGCAGTTTCGCCAAATTCATCCGTAAACAGCGATACCTATACAACTCCCGCACCGAACATCCCACGGTCAAAAACTTTACATCCGCAGATTCCGCGGAGTGAGCGGCCGGCGCGGCGGTTGACGACGAGTTGCGTCGGAGGCTTGGCCCCCGGTAAAAACTGCTTGCAGTTCTAGTTATTATTATTATTATTTGTAGTCATCTAAAACTGCGTGCACAGCCCAAACCGTAAAGGGCGCAGACATGCCAATTGCATGACTAGATCCAGGTCCGGGCCGTGTACGCATACAAAATAAATTCAGACATGCCGGCCACTAGGTGGCGCTACAACGAAGGAAAACGCGTTTGGGGTCATAACTCCCACACCGAGCGTCCCACAGTCAAAAACTTTATATTCACAGATGCACTGGAGTCAGTTGCATCATTTGGCATAGGCCACGCCCATTTGCGATATTATAGATTTTTTGCAAAATGGCGAAAACTGCAAAACATATTTTTCGCTACTCCTCCCATAATTTTTGGACAATTGACACCAAACTTTGCACAGAACATCTACCGACCCACACGGAAAAAAATCACGTAAAAGAATTTTGATCCGACCATCGATAACGAAACGGTAGCGTTTTAAATATTTGTTGATTAGCTACGTTTTACGAAAAAATTCATAAATCCAAAATCATAAGTCGGATCAAGTCCAAATTTTAGACATATGTTGGGGCTACCCATAATTGCATTCAATAAAAATTGGACATTTTCGCCATAAGGGGGCGCCATAAATTAGGAAATTTCATATCTCCTAATTGGCCAGAGGAAAATTCTTAAAACTCACGGGAAACCATCAAGGGGCATACACGAGTCTATATAAAAAATATGGCCAAGAAATATTAATGTGTAAGGGACTTTTTAATAAAATTAGATATTTTTTTTTCCGTCAAAGAAAAAAGGCGGGAATGTTAGCATGTCCATTGACATTACATTGTGCAATTAGCTCCAGCGGCCATTTTGTCAAGGCTGACAATCTACTTTTGCTCATAACTCGCCAACCACACATCGCACATTAAAAAACTTGACATGCACTTGTTCTGTGAATTGAGCTGCATCGTTCCACCGTGGCAGTTTCGCAAAATTCATCCATAAACAGCGATACCTATACAACTCCCGCACCGAACATCCCACGGTCAAAAACTTTACATCCATAGGTTCTGTGGAGTGAGCGGCAGGCACGGCGCTTGACGACGAGTTGCGTCGGAGGCTTGGCCCCCGGTAAAAACTGCTTGCAGTTCTAGTTATTATTATTATTATACTTACCTCCCTAAAACTGCGTGCACAGCCCAAACCGTAAAGGGTGCAGACATGCCAATTGCATGACTAGATCCAGGTCCGTCCGGACTACGCATACGACAAAAATTCAGACATGCCGGCCACTAGGTGGCGCTACAACGAAGGAAAACGCGTTTGGGGTCATAACTCCCACACCGAACGTCCCACAGTCAAAAACTTTATATCCACATATGCACTGGAGTCATCTGCATCATTTGGCATAGGCCACGCCCATTTGCGATATTATAGATTTTTCGCAAAATCGCGAAAACTGCAAAACTGACTTTTCGCTACTCCTCCCACAATTTTTGGACAATTGACACCAACGTTTGCACAGAACATCTACCGACCCACACGGAAAAGATTTTTTCAAAAGAATTTTGATCCGACCATCGATAACGAAACGGTAGCGTTTGAAATATTTGTTGATTAGCTACGTTTTACGTAGAAATTCATAAATCCAAAATCATAAATCGGATCAAGTCCAAATTTTAGACATATGTTGGGGCTACCCTTAATTGCATTCAATAAAAAATTCGGAAATTTTCGCCATAAGGGGGCGCCATAAATTAGGAAATTTTATATCTCCTAATTGGCCAGAGGAATTTTCTTAAAACTCACGGGAAACCATCAAGGGTCATACACGGGTCTATATAAAAAATATGGCCAAGAAATATTAATGTTTAAGGGACTTTTTAATAAAATTAGATTTTTTTTTTTCCGTCAAAGAAAAAAGGCGGGAATGTTAGCATGTCCATTGACATTACATTGTGCAATTAGCTCCGGCGGCCATTTTGTCAAGGCTGACAATCTACTTTTGCTCATAACTCGCCAACCACACATCGCACATTAAAAAACTTGACATGCACTTGTTCTGTGAATTGAGCTGCATCGTTCCACCGTGGCAGTTTCGCCAAATTCATCCGTAAACAGCGATACCTATACAACTCCCGCACCGAACATCCCACGGTCAAAAACCTTACATCCACGGATTCCGCGAAGTGAGCGGCAGGCGCGGCGCTTGACGACGAGTTGCGTCGGAGGCTTGGCCCCCGGTAAAAACTGCTTGCAGTTCTAGTTTTTATTATTATACTTCGTCCCCTAAAACTGTGTCCACAGCCCAAACCGTAAAGGGTGCAGACATGCCAATTGCATGACTAGATCCAGATCCGTGAATTCTCAGCATACAAAAAAATTCAGACATGCCGGCCACTAGGTGGCGCTACAACAAAGGAAAACGCGTTTGGGGTCATAACTCCCACACCGAACGTCCCACCGTCAAAAACTTTATATCCACAGATGCACTGGAGTCAGCTGCATCATTTGGCATAGGCCACGCCCATTTGCGATATTATAGATTTTTCGCAAAATCGCGAAAACTGCAAAACATATTTTTCGCTACTCCTCCCATATTTTTTGGACAATTGACACCAAACTTTGCACAGAACATCTACCGACCCACACGGAAAGAAATTATCACACAGAATTTTGATCCGACCATCGATAACGAAACGGTAGCGCTTTGAATATTTGTTGATTAGCTACGTTTTACGTAGAAATTCATAAATCCAAAATCATAAGTCGGATCAAGTCCAAATTCTAGACATATGTTGGGGCTACCCTTAATTGCGTTCAATAAAAAATTTGGAAATTTTCGCCATAAGGGGGCGCCATAAATTAGGAAATTTTATATCTCCTAATTGGCCAGAGGAATTTTCTTAAAACTCACGGTAAACCATCAAGGGGCATACACGAGTCTATAGAAAAAATATGGCCAAGAAATATTAATGTTTAAGGGACTTTTTAATAAAATTTGATTTTTTTTTTTCCGTCAAAGAAAAAAGGCGGGAATGTTAGCATGTCCATTGACATTACATTGTGCAATTAGCTCCGGCGGCCATTTTGTCAAGGCTGACAATCTACTTTTGCTCATAACTCGCCAACCACACATCGCACATTAAAAAACTTGACATGCACTTGTTCTGTGAATTGAGCTGCATCGTTCCACCGTGGCAGTTTCGCCAAATTCATCCGTAAACAGCGATACCTATACAACTCCCGCACCGAACATCCCACGGTCAAAAACTTTACATCCACGGATTCCGCGAAGTGAGCGGCCGGCGCAGCGGTTGACGACGAGTTGCGTCGGAGGCTTGGCCCCCGGTAAAAACTGCTTGCAGTTCTAGTTAGGGGGCCAAGCCCGAGCAGGAGCTGGGACCGCGTTTTGCACAGCAACGCGGTTCCCAAGCCCTGCTGGGCAGGGAACCCTATTGTTTTTGTAAGGATTTTTTTTATTATTATTTGTACCTCCCTAAAACTGCGTGCACAGCCCAAACCGTAAAGGGTGCAGACATGCCAATTGCATGACTAGATCCAGGTCCGTCCGGACTACGCACACAACAAAATTCAGACATGCCGGCCACTAGGTGGCGCTAAAACGAAGGAAAAAGCGTTTGGGGTCATAACTCCCACACCGAACGTCCCACAGTCAAAAACTTTATATCCACAGATGCACTGGAGTCAGCTGCATCATTTGGCATAGGCCACGCCCATTTGCGATATTATAGATTTTTTGCAAAATCGCGAAAACTGAAAAACATATTTTTCGCTACTCCTCCCACAATTTTTGGACAATTGACACCAAACTTTGCACAGAACATCTACCGACCCACACGGTAAAAACTTATGCTAAAGCATTTTGATCCGACCATGGATAGAGAAACGGTAAGGTTTTAAATATTTGTTGATTAGCTACGTTTTACGAAAAAATTCATAAATCCAAAATCATAAGTCGGATCAAGTCCAAATTTTAGACATATGTTGGGGCTACCCTTAATTGCGTTCAATAAAAAATTTGGAGAATTTCGCCATAAGGGGGCGCCATAAATTAGGAAATTTTATATCTCCTAATTGGCCAAAGGAATTTTCTTAAAACTCACGGGAAACCATCAAGGGGCATACCCGAGTCTATATAAAAAATATGGCCAAGAAATAGTAATGTTTAAGGGACTTTTTAATAAAATGTTTTAAAAAAAATTCCGTCAAAGAAAAAAGGCGGGAATGTTAGCATGTCCATTGACATTACATTGTGCAATTAGCTCCGGCAGCCATTTTAATCTGCTTTTGCTCATAACTCTCCAACCAAACATCGCACATTAAAAAACTTGACATCCACTTGTTCTGTGAATTGAGCTGCATCGTTCCACCGTGGCAGTTTTGCCAAATTCATCCATAAACAGCGATACCTATACAACTCCCGCACCGAACATCCCACGGTCAAAAACTTAACATCCACGGATTCTGCGAAGTGAGCGGCTGGCGCGGCGGTTGACGACGAGTTGCGTCGGAGGCTTGGCCCCCGGTAAAAACTGCTTGCAGTTCTAGTTAGGGGGCCAAGCCCGAGCAGGAGCTGGGACCGCGTTTTGCACAGCAACGCGGTTCCCAAGCCCTGCGGGGCAGGGAACCCTATTGTTTTTGTAAGGATTATTAGGGGGCCAAGCCCGAGCAGGAGCTGGGACCGCGTTTTGCACAGCAACGCGGTTCCCAAGCCCTGCGGGGCAGGGAACCCTATTGTTTTAGTGGCGATTATTATTATTAGGGGGCCAAGCCCGAGCAGGAGCTGGGACCGCGTTTTGCACAGCAACGCGGTTCCCAAGCCCTGCGGGGCAGGGAACCCTATTGTTTTTGTAAGGATTATTAGGGGGCCAAGCCCGAGCAGGCTGGGACCGCTGTATGCAAAGCAACGCGGTTCCCAAGCCCTGCGGGGCAGGGAACCCTATTGTTTTTGTAAGGATTATTATTCTTATTTGTCGCCGCTAGAACTGCGTCCACAGCCCAAACCGTAAAGGGTGCAGACATGCCAATTGCATGACTAGATCCAGGTCCGTGAAATCTCAGCATACAACAAAATTCAGACATGCCGGCCACTAGGTGGCGCTACAACGAAGGAAAACGCGTTTGGGGTCATAACTCCCACACCGAACGTCCCACAGTCAAAAACTTTATATCCACAGATTCACTGGAGTCAGCTGCATCTTTTGGCATAGGCCACGCCCATTTCCGTATATATAGATTTTGCGCAAAATCGCGAAAACTGCAAAACTGATTTTTCGCTACTCCTCCCACAATTTTTCGACAATTGACACCAAAGTTTGCACAGAACATCTACCGACCCACACGGAAAAAAGTTATTCAAAAGAATTTTGATATGACCTTCGATGACGAAACGGTAGCGCTTTGAATATTTGAAAATTAGCTAACTGTTACTTCCTTGTACGTAAATATTCATAAGTCCAAAACTATACATCGGATCAAGTCAAAATTGTAGACACATGTTGGTGCTACCCTCAATTGCGTTCAATAAAAAAATTGGAAACTTTCGCCATAAGGGGGCGCCAAAAACACAAAAAGTATATATCTCGTCATCCAATTGAGCCTATTTCTATGCAACTTTTTTGCTTTTTGGTCTGTAACTCCCAAACCGAACATCCCACATTCAAAAACTTTACATCCCCGGATTCTGTGAAGTGAGCAGCCGGCGGCGCGGTCTGCGACGCCCGGGTCCCGAGTCGCGTCGGAGGCTTGGCCCCCGGTCAAAACTGCTTGCAGTTCTAGTTATTATTATACTTCGTCCCCTAAAACTGCGTGCACAGCCCAAACCGTAAAGGGTGCAGACATGCCAATTGCATGACTAGATCCAGATCCGTGAATTCTCAGCATACAAAAAAATTCAGACATGCCGGCCACTAGGTGGCGCTACAACGAAGGAAAACGCGTTTGGGGTCATAACTCCCACACCGAACGTCCCACAGTCAAAAACTTTATATCCACAGATGCACTGGAGTCAGCTGCATCATTTGGCATAGGCCACGCCCATTTGCGATATTATAGATTTTTCGCAAAATCGCGAAAACTGCAAAACTGACTTTTCGTTACTACTCCCACAATTTTTGGACAATTGACACCAGACTTTGCACAGAACATCTACCGACCCACACGGAAAAAAGTTATTCGAAAGAATTTTGATCCGACCATGGATAACGAAACAATAGCGTTTTAAATATTTGTTGATTAGCTACGTTTTACGAAAAAATTCATAAATCCAAAATCATAAGTCGGATCAATTCCAAATTTTAGACATATGTTGGGGCTACCCTTAATTGCGTTCAATAAAAAATTCGGAAATTTTCGCCATAAGGGGGCGCCATAAATTAGGAAATTTTATATCTCCTAATTGGCCAGACGAATTTTCTTAAAACTCACGGTAAACCATCAAGGGGCAAACACGAGTCTATAGAAAAAATATGGCCAAGAAATAGTAATGTTTAAGGGACTTTTTAATAAAATTAGATTTTTTTTTTTCCGTCAAAGAAAAAAGGCGGGAATGTTAGCATGTCCATTGACATTACATTGTGCAATTAGCTCCGGCGGCCATTTTGTCAAGGCTGACCATCTACTTTTGCTCATAACTCGCCAACCACACATCGCACATTAAAAAACTTGACATGCACTTGTTCTGTGAATTGAGCTGCATCGTTCCACCGTGGCAGTTTCGCCAAATTCATCCGTAAACAGCGATACCTATACAACTCCCGCACCGAACATCCCACGGTCAAAAACTTTACATCCACGGATTCCGCGAAGTGAGCGGCAGGCACGGCGCTTGACGACGAGTCGCGTCGGAGGCTTGGCCCCCGGTCAAAACTGCTTGCAGTTCTAGTTATTATTATTATTATTATTATTATTATTATTTGTACCTCCCTAAAACTGCGTGCACAGCCCAAACCGTAAAGGGTGCAGACATGCCAATTGCATGACTAGATCCAGGTCCGCCCGGACTACGCATACGACAAAAATTCAGACATGCCGGCCACTAGGTGGCGCTACAACAAAGGAAAACGCGTTTGGGGTCATAACTCCCACACCGAACGTCCCACAGTCAAAAACTTTATATCCACAGATGCACTGGAGTCAGCTGCATCATTTGGCATAGGCCACGCCCATTTGCGATATTATACATTTTTCGCAAAATCGCGAAAACTGCAAAACATATTTTTCGCTACTCCTCCCATATTTCTTGGACAATTGACACCAAACTTTGCACAGAACATCTACCGACCCACACGGAAAAGAATTTTTTGAAAGAATTTTGATCCGACCATCGATAACGAAACGGTAGCGTTTTAAATATTTCTTGATTAGCTACGTTTTACGAAAAAATTCATAAATCCAAAATCATAAGTCGGATCAAGTCCAAATTTTAGACATATATTGGGGCTACCCTTAATTGCGTTCAATAAAAAAATTGGACATTTTCGCCATAAGGGGGCGCCATAAATTAGGAAATTTCATATCTCCTAATTGGCCAGAGGAAATTTCTTAAAACTCACGGGAAAGCATCAAGGGGCATACACGACTCTATATAAAAAATATGGCCAACAAATATTAATGTGTAAGGGACTTTTTAATAAAATTAGATATTTTTTTTTTCCGTCAAAGAAAAAAGGCGGGAATGTTAGCATGTCCATTGACATTACATTGTGCAATTAGCTCCGGCGGCCATTTTGTCAAGGCTGACAATCTGCTTTTGCTCATAACTCGCCAACCACACATCGCACATTAAAAAACTTGACATGCACTTGTTCTGTGAATTGAGCTGCATCGTTCCACCGTGGCAGTTTCGCAAAATTCATCCATAAACAGCGATACCTATACAACTCCCGCACCGAACATCCCACGGTCAAAAACTTTACATCCACAGGTTCTGTGGAGTGAGCGGCAGGCACGGCGCTTGACGACGAGTTGCGTCGGAGGCTTGGCCCCCGGTAAAAACTGCTTGCAGTTCTAGTTATTATTATTATTATTATTATTATTTGTACCTCCCTAAAACTGCGTGCACAGCCCAAACCGTAAAGGGTGCAGACATGCCAATTGCATGACTAGATCCAGGTCCGTCCGGACTACGCATACGACAAAAATTCAGACATGCCGGCCACTAGGTGGCGCAACAACGAAGGAAAACGTGTTTGGGGTCATAACTCCCACACCGAACGTCCCACCGTCAAAAACGTTATATCCACAGATGCACTGGAGTCAGTTGCATCATTTGTCATAGGCCACGCCCATTTGCGATATTATACATTTTTCGCAAAATCGCGAAAACTGCAAAACATATTTTTCGCTACTCCTCCCATATTTCTTGGACAATTGACACCAAACTTTGCACAGAACATCTACCGACCCACACGGAAAACATTTTTTTGAAAGAATTTTGATCCGACCATCGATAACGAAACGGTAGCGTTTTAAATATTTGTTGATTAGCTACGTTTTACGAAAAAATTCATAAATCCAAAATCATAAGTCGGATCAAGTCCAAATTTTAGACATATGTTGGGGCTACCCTTAATTGCGTTCAGTAAAAAATTTGGAGAATTTTGCCATAAGGGGGCGCCATAAATTAGGAAATTTTATATCTCCTAATTGGCCAGAGGAATTTTCTTAAAACTCACGGGAAACCATCAAGGGGCATACCCAAGTCTATATGAAAAATATCGCCAAGAAATAGTAATGTTAAAGGGACTTTTTAATAAAATTAGATTTTTTTTTTCCGTCAAAGAAAAAAGGCGGGAATGTTAGCATGTCCATTGACATTACATTGTGCAATTAGCTCCGGCGGCCATTTTGTCAAGGCTGACAATCTGCTTTTGCTCATAACTCGCCAACCACACATCGCACATTAAAAAACTTGACATCCACTTGTTCTGTGAATTGAGCTGCATCGTTCCACCGTGGCACTTTCGCGAAATTCATCCGTAAACAGCGATACCTATACAACTCCCGCACCGAACATCCCACGGTCAAAAACTTTACATCCGCAGATTCCGCGGAGTGAGCGGCCGGCGCGGCGGTTGACGACGAGTCGCGTCGGAGGCTTGGCCCCCGGTAAAAACTGCTTGCAGTTCTAGTTATTATTATTTTTATTTTTCTCCGAGTAAAAGTGGTGCTGCAGCCCAAACCGTAAAGGGTTGGAACATGCCACTTGCATGACTAGTTCAGACCCCCGGCCTCCCGGCCTACAATAAAATTCAGACATGCCGGCCACTAGGTGGCGCTACAATGAAGGAAAACGCGTTTGGGGTCATAACTCCCACACCGAACGTCCCACAGTCAAAAACTTTATATCCACATATGCACTGGAGTCAGCTGCATCATTTGGCATAGGCCACGCCCATTTGCGATATTATAGATTTTTCGCAAAATCGCGAAAACTGGAAAACTGACTTTTCGTTACTCCTCCCACAATTTTTGGACAATTGACACCAGACTTTGCACAGAACATCTACCGACCCACACGGAAAGAAATCATTCGAAAGAATTGTGATCCGACTATCGATAACGAAACAATAGCATTTAAATATTTGTTGATTAGCTATGTTTTAAGTAAAAATTCATAAATCCAAACTCATAAGTCGGATCAAGTTCAAATTTTAGACATATGTTGGGGCTACCCTTAATTGCGTTCAATAAAAAAATTGGACATTTTTGCCATAAGGGGGCGCCACAAATTAGGAAATTTCATATCTCCTAATTGGCCAGAGGAAATGTCTTAAAACTCACGGGAAACCATCAAGGGGCATACACGAGTCTATATAAAAAATATGGCCAAGAAATAGTAATGTTTAAGGGACTTTTTAATAAAATTAGATTTTTTTTTTTCCGTCAAAGAAAAAAGGCGGGAATGTTAGCATGTCCATTGACATTACATTGTGCAATTAGCTCCGGCGGCCATTTTGTCAAGGCTGACAATCTACTTTTGCTCATAACTCGCCAACCACACATCGCACATTAAAAAACTTGACATCCACTTGTTCTGTGAATTGAGCTGCATCGTTCCACCGTGGCAGTTTCGCCAAATTCATCCGTAAACAGCGATACCTATACAACTCCCGCACCGAACATCCCACGGTCAAAAACTTTACATCCACGGATTCCGCGAAGTGAGCGGCAGGCGCGGCGCTTGACGACGAGTCGCGTCGGAGGCTTGGCCCCCGGTAAAAACTGCTTGCAGTTCTAGTTATTATTATTATTTTAATTTTTCTCCGAGTAAAAGTGGTGCTGCAGCCCAAACCGTAAAGGGTTGGGACATGCCACTTGCGTGACTAGTTCAGACCCCCGGCCTCCCGGCCTACAACAAAATTCAGACATGCCGGCCACTAGGTGGCGCTACAACGAAGGAAAACGCGTTTGGGGTCATAACTCCCACACCGAACGTCCCACAGTCAAAAACTTTATATCCACAGATGCACTGGAGTCAGCTGCATCATTTGGCATAGGCCACGCCCATTTGCGATATTATAGATTTTTCGCAGAATCGCGAAAACTGAAAAACTTATTTTTCGCTACACCTCCCACAATTTTTGGACAATTGACACCAGACTTTGCACAGAACATCTACCGACCCACACGGAAAGAAATCATTCGAAAGAATTGTGATCCGACCATGGATAACAAAACGGTATAGTTTTAAATATTTGTTGATTAGCTACGTTTTACGAAAAAATTAATAAATCCAAAATCATAAGTCGGATCAAGTCCAAATTTTAGACATATGTTGGGGCTACCCTTAATTGCGTTCAATAAAAAAATTGGACATTTTCGCCATAAGGGGGCGCCATAAATTAGGAAATTTCATATCTCCTAATTGGCCAGAGGAAATTTCTTAAAACTCACGGGAAACCATCAAGGGGCATACACGACTCTATATAAAAAATATGGCCAAGAAATATTAATTTGTAAGGGACTTTTTAATAAAATTAGATATTTTTTTTTTCCGTCAAAGAAAAAAGGCGGGAATGTTAGCATGTCCATTGACATTACATTGTGCAATTAGCTCCGGCGGCCATTTTGTCAAGGCTGACAATCTACTTTTGCTCATAACTCGCCAACCACACATCGCACATTAAAAAACTTGACATGCACTTGTTCTGTGAATTGAGCTGCATCGTTCCACCGTGGCAGTTTCGCAAAATTCATCCATAAACAGCGATACCTATACAACTCCCGCACCGAACATCCCACGGTCAAAAACTTTACATCCGCAGATTCCGCGGAGTGAGCGGCCGGCGCGGCGGTTGACGACGAGTTGCGTCGGAGGCTTGGCCCCCGGTAAAAACTGCTTGCAGTTCTAGTTAGGGGGCCAAGCCCGAGCAGGAGCTGGGACCGCGTTTTGCACAGCAACGCGGTTCCCAAGCCCTGCGGGGCAGGGAACCCTATTGTTTTTGTGGCGATTATTATTATTAGGGGGCCAAGCCCGAGCAGGAGCTGGGACCGCGTTTTGCACAGCAACGCGGTTCCCAAGCCCTGCGGGGCAGGGAACCCTATTGTTTTAGTGGCGATTATTTTTATTATACTTCGCCCCCTAAAACTGTGTCCACAGCCCAAACCGTAAAGGGTGCAGACATGCCAATAGCATGACTAGATCCAGGTCCGTGAATTCTCAGCATACAAAAAAATTCAGACATGCCGGCCACTAGGTGGCGCTACACCAAAGAAAACGCGTTTGGGGCCATAACTCCCACACCGAAACTCCCACAGTCAAAAACTTTATATGCACAGATTCACTGGAGTCAGCTGCATCTTTTGGCATAGGCCACGCCCATTTCCGTATATATAGATTTTTCGCAAAATCGCGAAAACTGCAAAACTGATTTTTCGCTACTCCTCCCACAATTTTTGGACAATTGACACCAGACTTTGCACAGAACATCTACCGACCCACACGGAAAGAAATTATCACACAGAATTTTGATCCGACCATCGATAACGAAATGGTAGCGCTTTGAATATTTGTTGATTAGCTACGTTTTACGTAGAAATTCATAAATCCAAAATCATAAGTCGGATCAAGTCCAAATTCTAGACATATGTTGGGGCTACCCTTAATTGCGTTCAATAAAAAATTTGGAAATTTTCGCCATAAGGGGGCGCCATAAATTAGGAAATTTTATATCTCCTAATTGGCCAGAGGAATTTTCTTAAAACTCATGGGAAACCATCAAGGGGCATACACGAGTCTATATTAAAAATATGGCCAAGAAATATTAATGTTTAAGGGACTTTTTAATAAAATTTGATTTTTTTTTTTCCATCAAAGAAAAAAGGCGGGAATGTTAGCATGTCCATTGACATTACATTGTGCAATTAGCTCCGGCGGCCATTTTGTCAAGGCTGACAATCTGCTTTTGCTCATAACTCGCCAACCAAACATCGCACATTAAAAAACTTGACATCCACTTGTTCTGTGAATTGAGCTGCATCGTTCCACCGTGGCACTTTCGCGAAATTCATCCGTAAACAGCGATACCTATAAAACTCCCGCACCGAACATCCCACGGTCAAAAACTTTACATCCGCAGATTCTGCGGAGTGAGCGGCCGGCGCGGCGGTTGACGACGAGTTGCGTCGGAGGCTTGGCCCCCGGTAAAAACTGCTTGCAGTTCTAGTTATTATTAGGGGGCCAAGCCCGAGCAGGAGCTGGGACCGCGTTTTGCACAGCAACGCGGTTCCCAAGCCCTGCGGGGCAGGGAACCCTATTGTTTTTGTGGCGATTATTAGGGGGCCAAGCCCGAGCAGGAGCTGGGACCGCGTTTTGCACAGCAACGCGGTTCCCAAGCCCTGCGGGGCAGGGAACCCTATTGTTTTTGTGGCGATTATTATTATTATTAGGGGGCCAAGCCCGAGCAGGAGCTGGGACCGCGTTTTGCACAGCAACGCGGTTCCCAAGCCCTGCGGGGCAGGGAACCCTATTGTTTTTGTAAGGATTATTTTTATTATTATACTTCGCCCCCTAAAACTGTGTCCACAGCCCAAACCGTAAAGGGTGCAGACATGCCAATTGCATGACTAGATCCAGATCCGTGAATTCTCAGCATACAAAAAAATTCAGACATGCCGGCCACTAGGTGGCGCTACAACGAAGGAAAACGCGTTTGGGATCATAACTCCCACACCGAACGTCCCACAGTCAAAAACTTTATATCCACATATGCACTGGAGTCAGCTGCATCTTTTGGCATAGGCCACGCCCATTTGCGATATTATAGATTTTTCGCAAAATCGCGAAAACTGAAAAAGTTATTTTTCGCTACTCCTCCCACAATTTCTGGACAATTGACACTAGACTTTGCACAGAACATCTACCGACCCACACGGAAAGAAATTATCACACAGAATTTTGATCCGACCATCGATAACGAAACGGTAGCGCTTTGAATATTTGTTGATTAGCTACGTTTTACGTAGAAATTCATAAATCCAAAATCATAAGTCGGATCAAGTCCAAATTCTAGACATATGTTGGGGCTACCCTTAATTGCGTTCAATAAAAAATTTGGAAATTTTCGCCATAAGGGGGCGCCATAAATTAGGAAATTTTATATCTCCTAATTGGCCAGAGGAATTTTCTTAAAACTCACGGTAAACCATCAAGGGGCATACACGAGTCTATATGAAAAATATGGCCACGAAATAGTAATGTTTAAGGGACTTTTTAATAAAATTAGATTTTTTTTTTTCCATCAAAGAAAAAAGGCGGGAATGTTAGCATGTCCATTGACATTACATTGTGCAATTAGCTCCGGCGGCCATTTTGTCAAGGCTGACAATCTGCTTTTGCTCATAACTCGCCAACCACACATCGCACATTAAAAAACTTGACATCCACTTGTTCTGTGAATTGAGCTGCATCGTTCCACCGTGGCACTTTCGCGAAATTCATCCGTAAACAGCGATACCTATACAACTCCCGCACCGAACATCCCACGGTCAAAAACATTACCTCCACGGATTCCGCGAAGTGAGCGGCAGGCACGGCGCTTGACGACGAGTCGCGTCGGAGGCTTGGCCCCCGGTAAAAACTGCTTGCAGTTCTAGTTATTATTATTATTTGTACCTCCCTAAAACTGCGTGCACAGCCCAAACCGTAAAGGGTGCAGCCATGCCAATTGCATGACTAGACCCAGGTCCGCCCGGACTACGCATACGACAAAAATTCAGACATGCCGGCCACTAGGTGGCGCTACAACGAAGGAAAACGCGTTTGGGGTCATAACTCCCACACCGAACGTCCCACAGTCAAAAACTTTATATCCACAGATGCACTGGAGTCAGCTGCATCATTTGGCATAGGCCACGCCCATTTGCGATATTATAGATTTTTCGCGAAATCGCAAAAACTGCAAAACATATTTTTCGCTACTCCTCCCGTATTTTTTGGACAATCGACACCAAACTTTTCACAGAACATCTACCGACCCACACGGAAAGAAATCATACGAAAGAATTTTGATCCGACCATGGATAACGAAACGGTAGCGTTTTAAATATTTGTTGATTAGCTACGTTTTACGAAAAAATTCATAAATCCAAAATCATAAGTCGGATCAAGTCCAAATTTTAGACATATGTTGGGGCTACCCTTTATTGCGTTCAATAAAAAAATTGGACATTTTCGCCATAAGGGGGCGCCATAAATTAGGAAATTTTATATCTCCTAATTGGCCAGAGGAATTTTCTTAAAACTCACGGTAAAACATCAAGGGGCAAACACGAGTCTATAGAAAAAATATGGCCAAGAAATATTAATGTTTAAGGGACTTTTTAATAAAATTAGATTTTTTTTTTTCCGTCAAAGAAAAAAGGCGGGAATGTTAGCATGTCCATTGACATTACATTGTGCAATTAGCTCCGGCGGCCATTTTGTCAAGGCTGACAATCTACTTTTGCTCATAACTCGCCAACCACACATCGCACATTAAAAAACTTGACATGCACTTGTTCTGTGAATTGAGCTGCATCGTTCCACCGTGGCAGTTTCGCCAAATTCATCCGTAAACAGCGATACCTATACAACTCCCGCACCGAACATCCCACGGTCAAAAACTTTACATCCACGGATTCCGCGAAGTGAGCGGCAGGCGCGGCGCTTGACGACGAGTTGCGTCGGAGGCTTGGCCCCCGGTAAAAACTGCTTGCAGTTCTAGTTATTATTATTATTAGGGGGCCAAGCCCGAGCAGGCTGGGACCGCGTTTTGCACTGCAACGCGGTTCCCAAGCCCTGCGGGGCAGGGAACCCTATTGTTTTAGTGGCGATTATTATTATTATTCTTATTTGTCGCCGCTAGAACTGCGTGCACAGCCCAAACCGTAAAGGGTGCAGACATGCCAATTGCATGACTAGATCCAGGTCCGTGAAATCTCAGCATACAACAAAATTCAGACATGCCGGCCACTAGGTGGCGCTACAACTAAAGAAAACGCGTTTGGGGTCATAACTCCCACACCGAACGTCCCACAGTCAAAAACTTTATATCCACAGATGCACTGGAGTCAGCTGCATCATTTGGCATAGGCCACGCCCATTTGCGATATTATAGATTTTTCGCAAAATCGCGAAAACTGCAAAACATATTTTTCGCTACTCCTCCCACAATTTTTGGACAATCGACACCAAAGTTTGCACAGAACATCTACCGACCCACACGGAAAGAACTCTTGCTAAAGCATTTTGATCCGACCATGGATAACGAAACGGTAGCGTTTTAAATATTTGTTGATTAGCTACGTTTTACGAAAAAATTCATAAATCCAAAATCATAAGTCGGATCAAGTCCAAATTTTAGACATATGTTGGGGCTACCCTTAATTGCGTTCAATAAAAAAATTGGACATTTTCGCCATAAGGGGGCGCCATAAATTAGGAAATTTCATATCTCCTAATTGGCCAGAGGAAAATTCTTAAAACTCACGGGAAACCATCAAGGGGCATACACGAGTCTATATGAAAAATATGGCCAAGAAATATTAATGTGTAAGGGACTTTTTAATAAAATTAGATATTTTTTTTTTCCATCAAAGAAAAAAGGCGGGAATGTTAGCATGTCCATTGACATTACATTGTGCAATTAGCTCCGGCGGCCATTTTGTCAAGGCTGACAATCTGCTTTTGCTCATAACTCGCCAACCACACATCGCACATTAAAAAACTTGACATGCACTTGTTCTGTGAATTGAGCTGCATCGTTCCACCGTGGCAGTTTCGCCAAATTCATCCGTAAACAGCGATACCTATACAACTCCCGCACCGAACATCCCACGGTCAAAAACTTTACATCCGCAGATTCCGCGGAGTGAGCGGCCGGCGCGGCGGTTGACGACGAGTTGCGTCGGAGGCTTGGCCCCCGGTAAAAACTGCTTGCAGTTCTAGTTATTATTATTATTATTTGTAGTCATCTAAAACTGCGTGCACAGCCCAAACCGTAAAGGGCGCAGACATGCCAATTGCATGACTAGATCCAGGTCCGGGCCGTGTACGCATACAAAATAAATTCAGACATGCCGGCCACTAGGTGGCGCTACAACGAAGGAAAACGCGTTTGGGGTCATAACTCCCACACCGAGCGTCCCACAGTCAAAAACTTTATATTCACAGATGCACTGGAGTCAGTTGCATCATTTGGCATAGGCCACGCCCATTTGCGATATTATAGATTTTTTGCAAAATGGCGAAAACTGCAAAACATATTTTTCGCTACTCCTCCCATAATTTTTGGACAATTGACACCAAACTTTGCACAGAACATCTACCGACCCACACGGAAAAAAATCACGTAAAAGAATTTTGATCCGACCATCGATAACGAAACGGTAGCGTTTTAAATATTTGTTGATTAGCTACGTTTTACGAAAAAATTCATAAATCCAAAATCATAAGTCGGATCAAGTCCAAATTTTAGACATATGTTGGGGCTACCCATAATTGCATTCAATAAAAATTGGACATTTTCGCCATAAGGGGGCGCCATAAATTAGGAAATTTCATATCTCCTAATTGGCCAGAGGAAAATTCTTAAAACTCACGGGAAACCATCAAGGGGCATACACGAGTCTATATAAAAAATATGGCCAAGAAATATTAATGTGTAAGGGACTTTTTAATAAAATTAGATATTTTTTTTTCCGTCAAAGAAAAAAGGCGGGAATGTTAGCATGTCCATTGACATTACATTGTGCAATTAGCTCCAGCGGCCATTTTGTCAAGGCTGACAATCTACTTTTGCTCATAACTCGCCAACCACACATCGCACATTAAAAAACTTGACATGCACTTGTTCTGTGAATTGAGCTGCATCGTTCCACCGTGGCAGTTTCGCAAAATTCATCCATAAACAGCGATACCTATACAACTCCCGCACCGAACATCCCACGGTCAAAAACTTTACATCCATAGGTTCTGTGGAGTGAGCGGCAGGCACGGCGCTTGACGACGAGTTGCGTCGGAGGCTTGGCCCCCGGTAAAAACTGCTTGCAGTTCTAGTTAGGGGGCCAAGCCCGAGCAGGAGCTGGGACCGCGTTTTGCACAGCAACGCGGTTCCCAAGCCCTGCGGGGCAGGGAACCCTATTGTTTTTGTGGCGATTATTATTATTAGGGGGCCAAGCCCGAGCAGGAGCTGGGACCGCGTTTTGCACAGCAACGCGGTTCCCAAGCCCTGCGGGGCAGGGAACCCTATTGTTTTTGTGGCGATTATTAGGGGGCCAAGCCCGAGCAGGAGCTGGGACCGCGTTTTGCACAGCAACGCGGTTCCCAAGCCCTGCGGGGCAGGGAACCCTATTGTTTTTGTGGCGATTATTATTATTATTATTATTATTATTATTATTCTTATTTGTCGCCGCTAGAACTGCGTGCACAGCCCAAACCGTAAAGGGTGCAGACATGCCAATTGCATGACTAGATCCAGGTCCATGAATTTTCAGCATACAAAAAAATTCAGACATGCCGGCCACTAGGTGGCGCTACAACAAAGGAAAACGCGTTTGGGGTCATAACTCCCACACCGAACGTCCCACCGTCAAAAACTTTATATCCACAGATGCACTGGAGTCAGCTGCATCATTTGGCATAGGCCACGCCCATTTGCGATATTATAGATTTTTTGCAAAATCGCGAAAACTGCAAAACATATTTTTCGCTACTCCTCCCACAATTTTTGGACAATTGACACCAAAGTTTGCACAGAACATCTACCGACCCACACGGAAAAAAAAATTGTAAAAGAATTTTGATCGGAACATGGATAACGAAACAATAGCGTTTTAAATATTTGTTGATTAGCTACGTTTTACGAAAAAATTCATAAATCCAAAATCATAAGTCGGATCAAGTCCAAATTTTAGACATATGTTGGGGCTACCCTTAATTGCATTCAATAAAAAATTTGGAGAATTTCGCCATAAGGGGGCGCCATAAATTAGCAAATTTTATATCTCCTAATTGGCCAGAGGAAATTTCTTAAAACTCACGGGAAACCATCAAGGGGCATACACGAGTCTATATAAAAAATATGGCCAAGAAATATTAATGTGTAAGGGACTTTTTAATAAAATTAGATATTTTTTTTTTCCGTCAAAGAAAAAAGGCGGGAATGTTAGCATGTCCATTGACATTACATTGTGCAATTAGCTCCGGCGGCCATTTTGTCAAGGCTGACAATCTGCTTTTGCTCATAACTCGCCAACCACACATCGCACATTAAAAAACTTGACATCCACTTGTTCTGTGAATTGAGCTGCATCGTTCCACCGTGGCACTTTCGCGAAATTCATCCGTAAAAAGCGATACCTATACAAGTCCCGCACCGAACATCCCACGGTCAAAAACTTTACATCCGCAGATTCTGCGGAGTGAGCGGCCGGCGCGGCGGTTGACGACGAGTCGCGTCGGAGGCTTGGCCCCCGGTAAAAACTGCTTGCAGTTCTAGTTATTATTATTATTCTTTTTATTTTTCTCGGAAAAACGGTGTAAAATTGGTGCTGCAGCCCAAACCGTAAAGGGTTGGGACATGCCACTTGCATAACTAGTTCAGACCCCCGGCCTCCCGGCCTACAAAAAAATTCAGACATGCCGGCCACTAGGTGGCGCTACAACGAAGGAAAACGCGTTTGGGGTCATAACTCCCACACCGAACGTCCCACAGTCAAAAACTTTATATCCACATATGCACTGGAGTCATCTGCATCATTTGGCATAGGCCACGCCCATTTGCGATATTATACATTTTTCGCAAAATCGCGAAAACTGCAAAACTGACTTTTCGCTACTCCTCCCACAATTTTTGGACAATTGACACCAACGTTTGCACAGAACATCTACCGACCCACACGGAAAAGATTTTGTCAAAAGAATTTTGATCCGACCATCGATAACGAAACGGTAGCGCTTTGAATATTTGTTGATTAGCTACGTTTTACGTAGAAATTCATAAATCCAAAATCATAAGTCGGATCAACTCCAAATTTTAGACATATGTTGGGGCTACCCTTAATTGCGTTCAATAAAAAAATTGGACATTTTCGCCATAAGGGGGCGCCATAAATTAGGAAATTGTATATCTCCTAATTGGCCAAAGGAATTTTCTTAAAACTCACGGGAAACCATCAAGGGGCATACACGAGTCTATATAAAAAATATGGCCAAGAAATAGTAATGTTAAAGGGACTTTTTAATAAAATTAGATTTTTTTTTTTCCGTCAAAGAAAAAAGGCGGGAATGTTAGCATGTCCATTGACATTACATTGTGCAATTAGCTCCGGCGGCCATTTTGTCAAGGCTGACAATCTACTTTTGCTCATAACTCGCCAACCACACATCGCACATTAAAAAACTTGACATGCACTTGTTCTGTGAATTGAGCTGCATCGTTCCACCGTGGCAGTTTCGCCAAATTCATCCGTAAACAGCGATACCTATACAACTCCCGCACCGAACATCCCACGGTCAAAAACTTTACATCCGCGGATTCCGCGAAGTGAGCGGCAGGCGCGGCGGTTGACGACGAGTTGCGTCGGAGGCTTGGCCCCCGGTAAAAACTGCTTGCAGTTCTAGTTATTATTATTATTATTATTATTATTATTTGTACCTCCCTAAAACTGCGTGCACAGCCCAAACCGTAAA
Organism: Ammodytes marinus; assembly: GCF_949987685.1. Lineage (NCBI taxonomy): Eukaryota > Metazoa > Chordata > Actinopteri > Uranoscopiformes > Ammodytidae > Ammodytes > Ammodytes marinus. The sequence goes on along the minus strand of NC_137221.1, from coordinate 4,433,408 downwards.
GGGTGCAGACATGCCAATTGCATGACTAGATCCAGGTCCGTCCGGACTACGCATACGACAAAAATTCAGACATGCCGGCCACTAGGTGGCGCTACAACGAAGGAAAACGCGTTTGGGGTCATAACTCCCACACCGAACGTCCTACAATCAAAAACTTTATATCCACAGATGCACTGGAGTCAGCTGCATCATTTGGCATAGGCCACGCCCATTTGCGATATTATACATTTTTCGCAAAATCGCGAAAACTGCAAAACATATTTTTCGCTACTCCTCCCATATTTCTTGGACAATTGACACCAAACTTTGCACAGAACATCTACCGACCCACACGGAAAAGATTTTTTTGAAAGAATTTTGATCCGACCATCGATAACGAAACGGTAGCGCTTTGAATATTTGTTGATTTGCTACGTTTTACGTAGAAATTCATAAATCCAAAATCATAAGTCGGATCAAGTCCAAATTTTAGACATATGTTGGGGCTACCCTTAATTGCGTTAAATAAAAAAATCGGAAATTTTCGCCATAAGGGTGCGCCATAAATTAGGAAATTTTATATCTCCTAATTGGCCAGAGGAATTTTCTTAAAACTCACGGGAAACCATCAAGGGGCATACCCAAGTCTATATGAAAAATATGGCCAAGAAATAGTAATGTTTAAGGGACTTTTTAATAAAATTAGATTTTTTTTTTTCCGTCAAAGAAAAAAGGCGGGAATGTTAGCATGTCCATTGACATTACATTGTGCAATTAGCTCCGGCGGCCATTTTGTCAAGGCTGACAATCTACTTTTGCTCATAACTCGCCAACCACACATCGCACATTAAAAAACTTGACATGCACTTGTTCTGTGAATTGAGCTGCATCGTTCCACCGTGGCAGTTTCGCAAAATTCATCCATAAACAGCGATACCTATACAACTCCCGCACCGAACATCCCACGGTCAAAAAGTTTACATCCAGAGGTTCTGTGGAGTGAGCGGCAGGCACGGCGCTTGACGACGAGTTGCGTCGGAGGCTTGGCCCCCGGTAAAAACTGCTTGCAGTTCTAGTTATTAGGGGGCCAAGCCCGAGCAGGAGCTGGGACCGCGTTTTGCACAGCAACGCGGTTCCCAAGCCCTGCGGGGCAGGGAACCCTATTGTTTTTGTGGCGATTATTATTATTAGGGGGCCAAGCCCGAGCAGGAGCTGGGACCGCGTTTTGCACAGCAACGCGGTTCCCAAGCCCTGCGGGGCAGGGAACCCTATTGTTTTTGTAAGGATTATTAGGGGGCCAAGCCCGAGCAGGAGCTGGGACCGCGTTTTGCACAGCAACGCGGTTCCCAAGCCCTGCGGGGCAGGGAACCCTATTGTTTTTGTAAGGATTATTATACTTACCCCCCTAAAACTGCGTGCACAGCCCAAACCGTAAAGGGTGCAGACATGCCAATTGCATGACTAGATCCAGGTCCGTCCGGACTACGCAGACAAAAAAATTCAGACATGCCGGCCACTAGGTGGCGCTATATCAAGGAAAACGTCATAGCTCCCACACCGAACATCCCACAGTCAAAAACTTTATATCCACAGATGCACTGGAGTCAGCTGCATCATTTGGCATAGGCCACGCCCATTTGCGATATTATAGATTTTTCGCAAAATCGCGAAAACTGTAAAACTGACTTTTCGCTACTCCTCCCACAATTTTTGGACAATTGACACCAAAGTTTGCACAGAACATCTACCGACCCACACGGAAAGAAATCATGCTAAAGCATTTTGATCCGACCATCGATAACGAAACGGTAGCGTTTTAAATATTTGTTGATAGCTACGTTCTACGTAGAAATTCATAAATCCAAAATCATAAATCGGATCAAGTCCAAATTTTAGACATATGTTGGGGCTACCCTTAATTGCGTTCAATAAAAAATTGGGAAAATTTCGCCATAGGGGGGCGCCATAAATTAGGAAATTTTATATCTCCTAATTGACTTTTCGCTACTCCTCCCACAATTTTTGCACAATTGACACCCAACTTTGCACAGAACATCTACCGACCAACACGGAAAGAAATCATGTAAAATGATTTTGATCCGACCATGGATAACGAAACGGTAGCGTTTTAAATATTTGTTAATAAGCTACGTTTTACGTAGAAATTCATAAATCCAAAATCATAAGTCGGATCAAGTCCAAATTTTAGACATATGTTGGGGCTACCCTTAATTGCGTTCAATAAAAAAATTGGACATTTTCGCCATAAGGGGGCGCCATAAATTAGGAAATTTTATATCTCCTAATTGGCCAGAGGAATTTTCTTAAAACTCACGGGAAACCATCAAGGGGCATACCCAAGTCTATATGAAAAATATGGCCAAGAAATAGTAATGTTTAAGGGACTTTTTAATAAAATTAGATTTTTTTTTTTCCGTCAAAGAAAAAAGGCGGGAATGTTAGCATGTCCATTGACATTACATTGTGCAATTAGCTCCGGCGGCCATTTTGTCAAGGCTGACAATCTACTTTTGCTCATAACTCGCCAACCACACATCGCACATTAAAAAACTTGACATGCACTTGTTCTGTGAATTGAGCTGCATCGTTCCACCGTGGCAGTTTCGCAAAATTCATCCATAAACAGCGATACCTATACAACTCCCGCACCGAACATCCCACGGTCAAAAAGTTTACATCCAGAGGTTCTGTGGAGTGAGCGGCAGGCACGGCGCTTGACGACGAGTTGCGTCGGAGGCTTGGCCCCCGGTAAAAACTGCTTGCAGTTCTAGTTAGGGGGCCAAGCCCGAGCAGGAGCTGGGACCGCGTTTTGCACAGCAACGCGGTTCCCAAGCCCTGCGGGGCAGGGAACCCTATTGTTTTTGTGGCGATTATTATTATTAGGGGGCCAAGCCCGAGCAGGAGCTGGGACCGCGTTTTGCACAGCAACGCGGTTCCCAAGCCCTGCGGGGCAGGGAACCCTATTGTTTTAGTAAGGATTATTATTTGTAGTCACCTAAAACTGTGTCCACAGGCCAAACCGTAAAGGGTGCAGACATGCCAATTGCATGACTAGATCCAGGTCCGGGCCGTGTACGCATACAAAACTATTCAGACATGCCGGCCACTAGGTGGCGCTACACCAAAGAAAACGCGTTTGGGGCCATAACTCCCACACCGAAACTCCCACAGTCAAAAACTTTATATCCACATATTCACTGGAGTCAGCTGCATCTTTTGGCATAGGCCACGCCCATTTGCGATATTATAGATTTTTCGCAAAATCGCGAAAACTGAAAAACATATTTTTCGCTACTCCTCCCACAATTTTTGGACAATTGACACCAAAGTTTGCACAGCACATCTACCGACCCACACGGAAAGAAATCATGCTAATGCATTTTGATCCGACCATGGATAGAGAAACGGTAGCGTTTTAAATATTTGTTGATTAGCTACGTTTTACGTAGAAATTCATAAATCCAAAATCATAAGTCGGATCAAGTTCAAATTTTAGACATATGTTGGGGCTACCCTTAATTACGTTCAAAAAAAAAATTGGAAATTTTCGCCATAAGGGGGCGCCATAAACTAGGGAATTTTATATCTCCTAATTGGCCAAAGGAATTTTCTTAAAACTCACGGGAAACCATCAACGGGCGTACCCGAGTCTATATGAAAAATATGGCCAAGAAATAGTAATGTTTACGGGACTTTTTAATAAAATTAGATTTTTTCTTTTCCGTCAAAGAAAAAAGGCGGGAATGTTAGCATGTCCATTGACATTACATTGTGCAATTAGCTCCGGCGGCCATTTTGTCAAGGCTGACAATCTGCTTTTGCTCATAACTCGCCAACCAAACATCGCACTTTAAAAAACTTGACATCCACTTGTTCTGTGAATTGAGCTGCATTGTTCTACCGTGGCACTTTCGCGAAATTCATCCGTAAACAGCGATACCTATACAACTCCCGCACCGAACATCCCACGGTCAAAAACTTTACATCCACGGATTCCGTGGAGTGAGCGGCAGGCGCGGCGGTTGACGACGAGTTGCGTCGGAGGCTTGGCCCCCGGTCAAAACTGCTTGCAGTTCTAGTTATTATTATTAGGGGGCCAAGCCCGAGCAGGAGCTGGGACCGCGTTTTGCACAGCAACGCGGTTCCCAAGCCCTGCGGGGCAGGGAACCCTATTGTTTTTGTAAGGATTATTATACTTACCCCCCTAAAACTGCGTGCACAGCCCAAACCGTAAAGGGTGCAGACATGCCAATTGCATGACTAGATCCAGGTCCGTCCGGACTACGCAGACAAAAAAATTCAGACATGCCGGCCACTAGGTGGCGCTATATCAAGGAAAACGTCATAGCTCCCACACCGAACATCCCACAGTCAAAAACTTTATATCCACAGATGCACTGGAGTCAGCTGCATCATTTGGCATAGGCCACGCCCATTTGCGATATTATAGATTTTTCGCAAAATCGCGAAAACTGTAAAACTGACTTTTCGCTACTCCTCCCACAATTTTTGGACAATTGACACCAAAGTTTGCACAGAACATCTACCGACCCACACGGAAAGAAATCATGCTAAAGCATTTTGATCCGACCATCGATAACGAAACGGTAGCGTTTTAAATATTTGTTGATTAGCTACGTTCTACGTAGAAATTCATAAATCCAAAATCATAAATCGGATCAAGTCCAAATTTTAGACATATGTTGGGGCTACCCTTAATTGCGTTCAATAAAAAATTGGGAAAATTTCACCATAGGGGGGCGCCATAAATTAGGAAATGTTATATCTCCTAATTGACTTTTCGCTACTCCTCCCACAATTTTTGGACAATTGACACCAAAGTTTGCACAGAACATCTACTGACCCATACGGAAAGAAATCATGCTAAAGCATTTTGATACGACCATCGATAACGAAACGGTAGCGTTTTAAATATTTGTTGATTAGCTACGTTTTACGTAGAAATTCATAAATCCAAAATCATAAATCGGATCAAGTCCAAATTTTAGACATATGTTGGGGCTACCCTTAATTGCGTTCAATAAAAAAATTGGACATTTTTGCCATAAGGGGGCGCCTTAAATTAGGAAATTTCATATCTCCTAATTGGCCAGAGGAAATTTCTTAAAACTCACGGGAAACCATCAAGGGGCATACACGAGTCTATATAAAAAATATGGCCAAGAAATATTAATGTGTAAGGGACTTTTTAATAAAATTAGATATTTTTTTTTTCCGTCAAAGAAAAAAGGCGGGATGCTAATCTCAGCTAGCATGTCCATTGACATTACATTGTGCAATTAGCTCCGGCCGCCATTTTAATCTGCTTTTGCTCATAACTCGCCAACCGAACATCCCACGGACAAAAACTTTACATCCACAGATTCTGTGAAGTGAGCGGCCGGCGCGGCGGTTGACGACGAGTTGCGTCGGAGGCTTGGCCCCCGGTCAAAACTGCTTGCAGTTCTAGTTATTATTATTATTATACTTACCTCCCTAAAACTGCGTGCACAGCCCAAACCGTAAAGGGTGCAGACATGCCAATTGCATGACTAGATCCAGGTCCGTCCGGACTACGCATACGACAAAAATTCAGACATGCCGGCCACTAGGTGGCGCTACACCAAAGAAAACGCGTTTGGGGTCATAACTCCCACACCGAACGTCCCACAGTCAAAAACTTTATATCCACAGATGCACTGGAGTCAGCTGCATCATTTGGCATAGGCCACGCCCATTTGCGATATTATAGATTTTTTGCAAAATCGCGAAAACTGAAAAACATATTTTTCGCTACTCCTCCCACAATTTTTGGACAATTGACACCAAAGTTTGCACAGAACATCTACCGACCCATACGGAAAATAATTTTTCGAAAGAATTTGGATACGACCATCGATAACGAAATGATAGCGCTTTGAATATTTGTTGATTAGCTACGTTTTACGTAGAAATTCATAAATCCAAAATCATAAGTCGGATCAAGTCCAAATTCTAGACATATGTTGGGGCTACCCTTAATTGCGTTCAATAAAAAATTTGGAAATTTTCGCCATAAGGGGGCGCCATAAATTAGGAAATTTCATATCTCCTAATTGGCCAGAGGAAATTTCTTAAAACTCACGGGAAACCATCAAGGGGCATACACGAGTCTATATAAAAAAATATGGCCAAGAAATATTAATGTGTAAGGGACTTTTTAATAAAATTAGATATTTTTTTTTTCCATCAAAGAAAAAAGGCGGGAATGTTAGCATGTCCATTGACATTACATTGTGCAATTAGCTCCGGCGGCCATTTTGTCAAGGCTGACAATCTGCTTTTGCTCATAACTCGCCAACCACACATCGCACATTAAAAAACTTGACATCCACTTGTTCTGTGAATTGAGCTGCATCGTTCCACCGTGGCACTTTCGCGAAATTCATCCGTAAACAGCGATACCTATACAAGTCCCGCACCGAACATCCCACGGTCAAAAACTTTACATCCGCGGATTCTGCGGAGTGAGCGGCCGGCGCGGCGGTTGACGACGAGTTGCGTCGGAGGCTTGGCCCCCGGTAAAAACTGCTTGCAGTTCTAGTTATTATTATTATTATACTTACCTCCCTAAAACTGCGTGCACAGCCCAAACCGTAAAGGGTGCAGACATGCCAATTGCATGACTAGATCCAGGTCCGTCCGGACTACGCATACGACAAAAATTCAGACATGCCGGCCACTAGGTGGCGCTACAACGAAGGAAAACGCGTTTGGGGTCATAACTCCCACACCGAACGTCCCACAGTCAAAAACTTTATATCCACATATGCACTGGAGTCATCTGCATCATTTGGCATAGGCCACGCCCATTTGCGATATTATAGATTTTTCGCAAAATCGCGAAAACTGCAAAACTGACTTTTCGCTACTCCTCCCACAATTTTTGGACAATTGACACCAACGTTTGCACAGAACATCTACCGACCCACACGGAAAAGATTTTTTCAAAAGAATTTTGATCCGACCATCGATAACGAAACGGTAGCGTTTGAAATATTTGTTGATTAGCTACGTTTTACGTAGAAATTCATAAATCCAAAATCATAAATCGGATCAAGTCCAAATTTTAGACATATGTTGGGGCTACCCTTAATTGCATTCAATAAAAAATTCGGAAATTTTCGCCATAAGGGGGCGCCATAAATTAGGAAATTTTATATCTCCTAATTGGCCAGAGGAATTTTCTTAAAACTCACGGGAAACCATCAAGGGTCATACACGGGTCTATATAAAAAATATGGCCAAGAAATATTAATGTTTAAGGGACTTTTTAATAAAATTAGATTTTTTTTTTTCCGTCAAAGAAAAAAGGCGGGAATGTTAGCATGTCCATTGACATTACATTGTGCAATTAGCTCCGGCGGCCATTTTGTCAAGGCTGACAATCTACTTTTGCTCATAACTCGCCAACCACACATCGCACATTAAAAAACTTGACATGCACTTGTTCTGTGAATTGAGCTGCATCGTTCCACCGTGGCAGTTTCGCCAAATTCATCCGTAAACAGCGATACCTATACAACTCCCGCACCGAACATCCCACGGTCAAAAACCTTACATCCACGGATTCCGCGAAGTGAGCGGCAGGCGCGGCGCTTGACGACGAGTTGCGTCGGAGGCTTGGCCCCCGGTAAAAACTGCTTGCAGTTCTAGTTTTTATTATTATACTTCGTCCCCTAAAACTGTGTCCACAGCCCAAACCGTAAAGGGTGCAGACATGCCAATTGCATGACTAGATCCAGATCCGTGAATTCTCAGCATACAAAAAAATTCAGACATGCCGGCCACTAGGTGGCGCTACAACAAAGGAAAACGCGTTTGGGGTCATAACTCCCACACCGAACGTCCCACCGTCAAAAACTTTATATCCACAGATGCACTGGAGTCAGCTGCATCATTTGGCATAGGCCACGCCCATTTGCGATATTATAGATTTTTCGCAAAATCGCGAAAACTGCAAAACATATTTTTCGCTACTCCTCCCATATTTTTTGGACAATTGACACCAAACTTTGCACAGAACATCTACCGACCCACACGGAAAGAAATTATCACACAGAATTTTGATCCGACCATCGATAACGAAACGGTAGCGCTTTGAATATTTGTTGATTAGCTACGTTTTACGTAGAAATTCATAAATCCAAAATCATAAGTCGGATCAAGTCCAAATTCTAGACATATGTTGGGGCTACCCTTAATTGCGTTCAATAAAAAATTTGGAAATTTTCGCCATAAGGGGGCGCCATAAATTAGGAAATTTTATATCTCCTAATTGGCCAGAGGAATTTTCTTAAAACTCACGGTAAACCATCAAGGGGCATACACGAGTCTATAGAAAAAATATGGCCAAGAAATATTAATGTTTAAGGGACTTTTTAATAAAATTTGATTTTTTTTTTTCCGTCAAAGAAAAAAGGCGGGAATGTTAGCATGTCCATTGACATTACATTGTGCAATTAGCTCCGGCGGCCATTTTGTCAAGGCTGACAATCTACTTTTGCTCATAACTCGCCAACCACACATCGCACATTAAAAAACTTGACATGCACTTGTTCTGTGAATTGAGCTGCATCGTTCCACCGTGGCAGTTTCGCCAAATTCATCCGTAAACAGCGATACCTATACAACTCCCGCACCGAACATCCCACGGTCAAAAACTTTACATCCACGGATTCCGCGAAGTGAGCGGCCGGCGCAGCGGTTGACGACGAGTTGCGTCGGAGGCTTGGCCCCCGGTAAAAACTGCTTGCAGTTCTAGTTAGGGGGCCAAGCCCGAGCAGGAGCTGGGACCGCGTTTTGCACAGCAACGCGGTTCCCAAGCCCTGCTGGGCAGGGAACCCTATTGTTTTTGTAAGGATTTTTTTTATTATTATTTGTACCTCCCTAAAACTGCGTGCACAGCCCAAACCGTAAAGGGTGCAGACATGCCAATTGCATGACTAGATCCAGGTCCGTCCGGACTACGCACACAACAAAATTCAGACATGCCGGCCACTAGGTGGCGCTAAAACGAAGGAAAAAGCGTTTGGGGTCATAACTCCCACACCGAACGTCCCACAGTCAAAAACTTTATATCCACAGATGCACTGGAGTCAGCTGCATCATTTGGCATAGGCCACGCCCATTTGCGATATTATAGATTTTTTGCAAAATCGCGAAAACTGAAAAACATATTTTTCGCTACTCCTCCCACAATTTTTGGACAATTGACACCAAACTTTGCACAGAACATCTACCGACCCACACGGTAAAAACTTATGCTAAAGCATTTTGATCCGACCATGGATAGAGAAACGGTAGCGTTTTAAATATTTGTTGATTAGCTACGTTTTACGAAAAAATTCATAAATCCAAAATCATAAGTCGGATCAAGTCCAAATTTTAGACATATGTTGGGGCTACCCTTAATTGCGTTCAATAAAAAATTTGGAGAATTTCGCCATAAGGGGGCGCCATAAATTAGGAAATTTTATATCTCCTAATTGGCCAAAGGAATTTTCTTAAAACTCACGGGAAACCATCAAGGGGCATACCCGAGTCTATATAAAAAATATGGCCAAGAAATAGTAATGTTTAAGGGACTTTTTAATAAAATGTTTTAAAAAAAATTCCGTCAAAGAAAAAAGGCGGGAATGTTAGCATGT
>NC_137221.1:4408719-4416219 GCF_949987685.1 Ammodytes marinus | reverse complement strand
TTATAATATAATGAATGAGGTTTTTCTTTCCTCAGTCTTCCCTCAGTCTTCCCTTGGCACAGCTGTCCCGTTAATCCTGACCCTTACTGTGATGTCACAAGAAGGAAAATGTAGGGTTAGACAGTGAGACCATAAAACACTCTTTCTGCCTTTTCTCAGGCTAGGATGAACCGATTTCAATTTTTTTTGCACATCTATACTACATAGGATCTCAGAGTTCAATACACCTTCATATTCCAACTGGTGAAGTAGGCCTTTAATACTCTATATGAAGAATATTTATACAACTATAAAAATAAAAACTGGAAGCACAGTCTCCATTCTATGCCTTAAATCCAGTGTGTTCTAATGTTCCAATTGCAGTTAATGTGGAAAATAAGTGATAACGTAATGATTCATTTGACAAAATAACAGAAAAATTAAACAGGGGCTGTACTACCCTATATTAACCACCAGATGGCAGTGTTGTGATTGAATTCTCATCTCAAAACATCCTTGAGGCTAATTGAGTGTGGGCATCACATGTGTACACACTCATTCAGAGAAGGCTTTGCTAACACAACCTTTTTCTAGTTTCTATTCTTAATCGCAGCAACTGTTACAAACCACATTTTCCACGGGGATCTATAAAGCATTTCTGATTCTGAGAAAAGAGCTGGTCCGCTGTACACACACACACACACACACACACACACACACACACACACACACACACACACACACACACACACACACACACACACACACACACACACACACACGCTGACTGCAAAATCTATCTGCTGCAAAAACTTTCCTAAAATAAAGCCCTGCTATTTTTTTGTATTTTTCCTCTGATTCCTCTGCTGTGTTTGAAATAATTGCAGAGTTGTTGCAATACAATATCGATTTTTTTTTTTAACTTTGTGGTGAACAATAACAAGAAGAAGAAAATACATCCCAATTGTTCAAAGAAAATCCAGTTTAAAAAAGTGTTTGTCATTTTGCTGCTTCAGAGTCGACAATGGCGACCATCGATTTTTTTGGCAAACATTTTTTTTCCTATGACAATTTGTGGAAAGTAGTTTATTGTTTATTATTGTTTATTCTTCTCAGTAAGTGCCCGGCAATTACTAGTGGTTGAAATCCCTTCTTAAAGTGAGAAAAAACATGACAGTTATGGGAGAAGAAAAATAGTTGCTTCAACTACTAGTGTTAAAATAAGGATACTTATCTCACATCAATTCTATTAATTGTATTATTCACTGTATCTCTATCACTGCATTTATTGTATTTAGTATCTTTGATTGTATTTTAAAGCCTGACCCAGGGACAAAGACTGCAAATTAGCTGAAGCTAGACGTCTTATATGCATCACATTTTCCCATTTTTTTGTGGCAATGTTGTATGTATTGTCCCTGTCAAATAAACATTAAAATAAAAAATAAAAAAAATAAAAAATCTTTGTGATGCTGTTGCAATTTGCCTAAATGTAGATTTTTCACTGGACACTCGTCATTTTCCACGTTCTATAAGATAAATAATATACTAAGAATACGTGTTGTATGTTGGCTACAATAAATCAAATATAACAAAGAAAAAATACCATATGGCACCTGCAACTGCAAGTCACATCAATGTGACTTACAGTTTGCCCTTCATCAGTCATTGCTGGGTTTGAATGGGTGAGAGAGTGTGTGTGTGTGTGTGTGTGTGTGTGTGTGTGTGTGTGTGTGTGTGTGTGTGTGTGTGTGTGTGTGCGTGCGAGAAACGGAGAGTCAGTTTGTGTGTGTGTGTTGTGTGAGAGAGAGAAAGTCAGTGTGTGTGTGTGTGTGTGTGTGTGTGTGTGTGTGTGTGTGTGAGAGAGAGTCAGTGTGTGTGTGTGTGTGTGTGTGTGTGTGTGTGAGAGAGAGAGAGAGAGAGTGAGAGTCAGTGTGTGTGTGTGTGTGTGTGTGTGTGTGTGTGTGTGTGTGTGTGTGTGTGTGTGTGTGTGTGTGTGTGTGTGTGTGTGTGTGTGTGTGTGAGCCAACGGATGAGTCAGTGTATTAATATGCTCTCATGATTTTCTGCATCTTGGCTCCGTGACATTGCATCAATGACATCATGTTTGTCACGTCTGTCCGAATGCTCAGTCAGCAATGCACCACGCTACGCTAAGCTAGGCTAGCAGCTGGGAGCTAATTTAAGATCCTCGTGCAAAAAAACAGAGGGAGAGAGTGATAGAGAGAGAGAGCGAGAGAGGGAGAGAGAGGAGGGAGAGAGAGAGAGGATAGAGAGAGAGGGAGGGAGGGAGGGAGGGAGAGAGAGAGAGAGAGTGAGAGAGAGAGAGGGAGAGAGAGAGGGAAGGAGGGAGAGAGAGGGAAGGAGGGAGAGAGAGTGATAGAGAGAAAGAGAGAGAGAGAGGGAGAGAGAGACAGAGAGAGAGAGAGAGAGAATTACAACAAACCATAAGCTTTTTGTACATTTTATACAGCTTTGTATTATGTTTATTCATTAATTTAATTATGCATATGTTGATATTTTTGAGCTTGTTGTGTCTGAGGATATCTGTGCTATTTCTATTTCTGCATATCTATTTTTCTGCTTGATTTTAATTTTGATTCGTCTGTAGATCTTGTGAAGCGACTTGCAACTTTGTTTTAAAAAGTGCTCTATCAATAAAGTTTATCATATATTATTACCATTATAATAAAGTACAAGATGAAATGGGAAAGAAATGCTTTTGTGAAGAGTGGAACTAAATGTCTACACCGCTCTACCTGTCATATGTCAATGATTTGGCGCTGTCGGTCAAATTCTATTTTTTCTATTTTTTTCTTTTCAATTACTCAAGGAATCCTGCTGACTTCATTCATTTTTCTATTACTATAATACATTTATTTGTATAGCTATATTGATTTTTTTTTATTTCATATATTTTTTAAATGTATTTATTCATCATCAAAGGTTTGTATGTGTTAAATGTAGCCTATGTATCTTTATTGCTGCATTTATAATAAATACAAAAAATGTATTATCCCAACTCATTTCATCAGCTAAATCTCGACCCTACACTCGGGGTAACGGACCACCGACGTCACCCAGCTGTCCTGCAGAGACGAGGGAGTGATGTAACCCTTTTGGCAGCAGTGACTTTGATAAAACTGAAACAGAATATTAATAAAAAAAAAATGTATATTATTTACTCAAGGATTCCTGCTAACTATAAGCATTTTTTTTCTATTCCTATCATTTATGTATTTTTTCAATTTGATTTTACAAATTGTTTTCATTTATGTAGCCTATTGTTACATTATTAATTTCATATATATATATTTTTTTTTATAATAAATAAAACATTTATTATCCCAACCCATTTCATCAGCTAATTCTCGACCCTACACTCGAGGTAACGGACCACCGACGTCACCAGCTGTCCCGCAGAAACACAAGGGAGTGATATAACTTTGATGTAGTGATGTAACCCTTCTGGCAGAAGTGACTTTGATAAACCTGAAACAGAAAGCTCAGGGAAACATTTCTCTGCTCTGGTCTGACGGACATGACTCTGTTTAGTGAAAGGTGGAGTCAGCGATTCTTGAGAACGCTTGTTGTCAAAATCACATCGGCCTTCGTTGCAGTGGTCGCGGGTACAAATCTGACCCGCGGACCTTTACTGCAGGTCATCCCCCCTCTCTCTCTCTCTCTCTCTCTCTCTCTCTCTCTGTCTCCCCATTTCAACTCTGTTCTATCTAATAAAGCTTGAAAATGCCAAAAAATTATCTTGAAAAAGAAAATCACTTTCTGTCAAAATCAGTGAATATCTCCTCATGATCCGCTACCTGTCTGTACTGTGTGCGATAAAACTAAATCTGGTGTGAATACATACCAAACCTAGGCTCTGTAAACAGGCATGCTATGGTGGGTTCCTTTTGATTCCCCAAACTTTGAGAGGAATTTTTCTGGGTTTCTTGGTTGTATTTCGTCCCTTAATTGCACGCGGCAGACAAGGCCAATAAAGAAGTCACATAGGCTATAGTATATAGAGATTCGCCGAGAGGTTTTATTGCTTGGCACAAAAAGAATAATAAAACTCCAACCGCCATAAAAATTCATAAACCATATCACATTGTCTCTGAGCCAGGTTTTTATCTCTAGGCCTCTAACTGATAAACTGATGGAGCGATTTTGACGTAATAATAAAAGGTGTAACCCCACTGCTGCATATGGGCTTGTTTCGGATGATTTCTTACCCTGCGTTCCAATCCCCATACTTCCCTTACTATTTAGTATGCCAAAAAATAGATTTAGGGTGTCCCAATACATGCACGTGAATTGTATAGTATGCTGAAAATACATAAATGCCTCGCTAACTCCAATAGCATTTTGGAGTATTCATCTTTATTCTTGACATTTCTCAATACAATGAAAAAAAAATCTTCCTTATCTGATTTTTTTTTCTCTCCTGTCTGTGGCCCTAAAACTCTTCTGTACTTTAGTATGTAGTGTAGTAAAAAGAAAGAGTATGTGATTTGGAAGACAGGGCTTAATTTGCCTCTGATTGAGTGAGCAGGTGTGCTGGCTCACTCAATCACGCTCAGGTGTTTAAATCAGTGAGCAGCATAAAAGCAAGAGGAGACCCTCACCCTGCGTTCCAAATCTCATACCCTTACCCTTTCTTTTTTCTATTCTACATACTACATTTGACCATAAAAAGAATATTGCAATCATGTTCCTAAAAAGCTGTAAAAAATATATTATGCTAAACTTAAAAAGTAATATGGATGTGGACACCAGTCGCTGTAAACATACGATATATTGTAAGAAAAAATATTGTGTAGCTGTAATGGATTCTGCTTGTACTTGAACTGATATGCCCTGCGTTCCGAATCGCATATTTTCTACTATATAGTATGTAGAAAAAAGATTTAGGATGTCCCAATTCTTGTGGCCAGATTTAGGATGGTTAGAAGTACCCGGATGTCCTACTTCTTGCGGCCAAGATTGTTAGTGTTGAAAACTGAATCCTATTTGGGCGATTCCGACCCACAATCCGGTGCGCACGTGAAGTGACGTCACATCGGCGAGATCAAGGCGCAATGTTATGATGAAATAAAAGAGTAAAAGTATGTCCAAATAGTATGCCTACTGCATCCTAACTAGATTATTTTTATGATCAGCTATAGTATGTAGAATAGAGAAAAGAAAGAGTATGAGATTCGAAACACAGGGATAGTTTGTTCTTCAAGGACAGCGGCATACAAAATAAAATAAATAAATAAACTGCTGTGCTTCCAACTGTCTGTCGCTGCAAAACTTACGACACAATTCCTTTTGTTTCTAGGACAAAAAAAGGAAGGTCAAAATAAAAAGATCTGTGTGTGCATGTCTTTGAGAGTGTGTGTGTGTGTGTGTGAGAGAGAGAGAGAGAGAGTGTGTGTGTGTGTGTGTGTGTGTGTGTGTGTTTGTGTGTGTGTGTGTGTGTGTGTGAGAGAGAGAGAGTCAGTGTGTGTGTGTGTGTGTGTGTGTGTGAGAGAGAGAGTCAGTGTGTGTGTGTTTGTGTGTGTGTGTGAGCGAGAGAGAGAGAAACTAAGAGAAACTAAACTCAGAAAGTGTAACCTTCTTAAACCCCTGACATAATGTTATACCTGGAGCTGTGTTATCTGTGCTGGCTACGAACGAATTCATCGTGCCAAAATGTATAAAGCCAATTTCAAAAAGGCCGACAAGAATAGAATAGAGCGACCCAAGAGCTAAGGAGAGGTCACGGGCGTTTTTTAATCACCTGCTCATAAACCTTTTGAAAACGTCCGGCCAAAAAAACTGTAAGAATATTTCTGTCTGGCAGTATTTGCATTTTTCCCCCCGTGTTAGTTGAATGGAGTTCACTTGATTTGACTTTGAGGGGAGGTTTTCCTTTAGAAGTAGCTAAGAGGAACTTTTGAATGTTTATGAAATAGTTTAACTTTTCCTCTGATGATTATGAATGACATGTAACAGCAAACCAGACCATCAGTGCAAAAGAATGCTATTTTTTATGTAGTTTTTCTTAATGCCTTTGTCATGGGTATACGCTCACCCAGGAACAACAGCTGGCGCTTTTTGTCGAAAGGGGGTGCGAGAATCAATGAACACACACTGAAAGTTCCTCGTAGCACCTCTAATAAATTAAGTAAAAAATAAATATAGTAAGATGAAAATTAAACGTGCCAGAAGAGAGGCTCAGTCCTTGTTGCAGGTCCTCCAAATACTGTCTAAATAAGTTAAAATATCCCCCAAAAATAATCTTAAAAAATAAATAAATAAATTGAATGTACCTGACAATACGCCTTTAAATAAAGTAAAAATATACGGTTCATGTATTGATTTTTAAAACTTTAAAATATGCAGAAGTGGATCAGGGAGGGTGGGGGAAACTAAGGGGTGAGGAGCTGGTGATTTAAATGTGTCTGGACTCTTATTGACTTCAGCTGTTAAAGAATGAATGTGTTATAGTGTTGTATTAGAACAGGGGAGGAGATGGAAGGAGACAGGAGACAAGTGGAGAGGAGGAAGGAGACAGGAGACAAGTGGAGAGATGGAAGGAGACAGGAGGAGATGGAAGGAGACAGGAGGAGATGGAAGGAGACAAGTGGAGAGGAGGAACCTAGAACACATACAGTAATATAAAAAAAATCAATGTGCACGACCCCATTCAATCTCTGTCTCTCCAGAACTGTCAAATAAAGTAAAAAATGCCCCAAAAATAATCAAAAAGAATAAATAATCGGGCATTCTGGTGGTGTAGTGGATAGAGCACGTACCATATTGGCTCAGGCCTTCGTTGCAGTGGTCGCGGGTTAGAATCTGACCCGTGGACCTTTACTGCAGGTCATCCCCCCCCTCTCTCTCTCTCTATCCCTCTCTCTCTCTGTCTCCCCATTTCAACTCTGTACTGTCTAATAAAGCTTGAAAATGCCAAAAAATTATCTTTAAAAATAATTAGAAAATAAATAAATAATGATTTTTCGTACCTGACAGTATGAAGAATATCCCGGACACGAAGGCCAGGATGGTTCTCTGCGGGCGGATGTGTCCGATGTTACTGATGACGAAGGCAGTGAAGACGAAGAGCAGAGAGACCATGGGGAACGGGGTGGCCGTACGAACCATCTCTACAGGGAGAAGAGGTGCATTGTGGGAAAGTGTGAGAAAAATACAACACTTAGATTGCGTTACGAATCGCATACTCTTTCTTTTTTCTATTCTATACATCCGACGATGAAATTAATCCAGTTAGGATGCAGTAGGCATACTATTGGGACATACTTTTACTCTCTTATTTCATCATAACATGGCGCCTTGATCTTGCCTCTTGCTTTTATATCCATCGCATCCCCGTTTGTTTTCATACGGAGGCTCCGTCGATGTGACGTCACTTCACGTGCGCATTGGATTGTGGGTCAGAATTGCCCAAATAGGATGCAGTTTTCAACACTAACAATCTTGGCCGCACGAAGTAGGACATCCGGGTACTTCTAACCATCCTAAATCTGGCCACAA
>NC_137221.1:4393719-4398719 GCF_949987685.1 Ammodytes marinus | reverse complement strand
TAAGAAGAAACAGAAGAAGTCGATACAGTGATAGTAACGTTGACGTTGATAAAGCACCGCAGAGCTTCAGAGGAAAGAGGTCGCGGTGGAGATAGTCGGGTCAAGAAAGCTGCTGACTTTACCTCGGGACACTTTCTGTCTCAGTGAGGTCAGAGGTGAGGGCGGAAGCGCCACTATAGGACGTCCTGGACATGACAGGGGCCATTTCTCTTGCTCAAGGGCACTGCAGCAGGGAAAATACTCACTGCTACTTTGATTTCATTTGATGTATCTTGTGTATTCTTGCCACTTGCCTGCCTGTCTGCTTGCTAGCCTGTCTGTCTGTCTGTCTGTCTGTCTGTCTGTCTGTCTGTCTGTCTGTCTGTCTGTCTGTCTGTCTGTCTGTCTGTCTGTCTGTCTGTCTGTCTGCCTCTCTCTCACCCTGACTTCCTCATTCCACTACCTCCCATTCCTCCGCCTCATTCCTGCTCTGACAATAAACCAGTTTTTTTCCCTGTCTGTCTGCTACCTTAACACCTTTACTGTCATGTCATCCCCCTCTCTCTGTCTCTCTCTCTCTCTGTGTCTCTCTCTGTCTCTCTCTCTATCTGTCTCTCTCTCTCCCTCTCTCTCTCTCCCTCTCTCTGTCTCTCTCTCTCTCTCTCTCTCTCTGTCTCTCTCTCTATCTGTCTCTCTCCCTCTCTCTCTCTCTCTCTCTCTCTCTCTCTCTCTGTCTCTGTCTCTCTTTGTCTCTCTCTCTGTCTCTCTCTCTCTGTGTCTCTCTCTCTGTGTCTCTCTCTCTCTCTGTCTCTCTCTCTCTCTCTCTCTCTCTCATTTCAACTCTGTACTCTCTCCTCTTAACTGTCAATAAAAAGTTAAAATACCTTAAAAAATATCTTTAAAAAAAAAATCATTGCAAAAGATAGGAGCAAGATTAAGATGGTACGGCCCACTTTAGGGGTGTCTGAAGTTGTTGGGAATCATACAGCTCTTGAAAAAATGAAGAGACCACTCCAAATGTTCAGTGTCTCTCATATGACCATTTCTAGGCATATGTTTGAGTAGAATGAACATTTTGGTTTTATAATATAAACTACTGACAACATTTCTACCAAATTCCAATACTTTTTTTGACATTAAGAGCATTTTCAATAAGTTATCTAGAGATGAAAATCCAGACTGGTCTCTTATTTTTTTTCCGGAGCTGTATATAGTTAAATATAAAATGGATATAGAAATGTTTCAGTCCCCTGACCTGTTATTTTTAACTCTTTTCGGGGAGAAGGGGGGTTTTCTTTTTTATATATGTTGTTTTGAGTGGGACAAATTAACCTGTCTGTCTGTCTGTCTGTCTGTCTGTCTGTCTATTTATATATGTTTTTGAGTGGGACAAATTAACCTGTCTGTCTGTCTGTCTGTCTGTCTGCCTGTCTGCCTGTCTGCCTGTCTGTCTGTCTGTCTGTCTGTCTATTTATATACGTTTTTGAGTGGGACAAATTCACCTCTTCTCAGATTGTGTATTTTGAAGTCTTTTAGTGTCAGTTCTGATATGTGCAAGACATACATCAGAATCGAAATGGCGTTTTTCTCTGGCCCACAGTGCAGTTGGATGGATAAAAATAAAATAAAATAAAATAAAATAAAATAAAATAAAATAAAATAAAATAAAATAAAATAAAATAAAATAAAATAAAATAAAATAAAATAAAATAAAATAAAATAAAATAAAATAAAATAAAATAAAATAAAATTAAATAAAATTAAATTAAATTAAATTAAATTAAATTAAAATTAAAATTAAAATTAATAAAATAAAATTCTAAATACTAAGTATTCATTCAGGAGGCTTCGACAGAGTCCTCAATGAAGTCCTGACTTAATGAATGAGTGTGCGTTGCTGATTAAGGTGTTAAGGTTGTCTGCGTAGGAGTGATTATAAATTCCCCTTAATCAGTAGCTTTTGTTCATATGAATTAATTTTCTAGAAATAGCTCATTTATTTAACAGAGAGCCCATTGTACTGTACAGACTGGGAGGTGATTATTCAAGCCTCTTTATCGGTGTATAGTGGGACGTGTGTGTGTGTATGTGTGTGTGTATGTGTGTGTGTGTGTGTCAGTGAATGTTTAAAATAACAATAGTATATCCCCGTTTTGAGGAACACAGAGTAGGTGCAATAGAAAGGGATTAATATGCATTTAAATAATGTGAGCACTTCAAATGATGGGTGTGTGAGTCATACAGTACAGAGCAATCATTATATAACGGTAACTACGCAGTCGGCTTCAAACATATGTTCTCAATCAACTTCTTAAAACTTTGAGATACTATTTTAATTTTAATTTTAATTTTAATTTTAATTTTAATTTTAATTTTAATTTTAATTTTAATTTTAATTTTTAATTTTTTTATATATTTTTATTTTTATTTTTTTACTATGGAAAAGGGGTAGGATTAAATAAGTGTATACTTCTTCCTGCTCCTTTTCGGGCATGTCACATCAATACAGATAATTTTCTTTTTGTGAAGTCTTTTAAACCTAAATTTTGTTTGTTGTATTTTTGTGCTTTTCATTTAGTTTTGTATTGTTTTTGATATGTCTGAAATAAAATAAAAAAATGAAATGAAATGAAATGAATACTTGAAAGCATTCAAGTATTTTGGACCAATCACAGCGGCTCTCTGACCAAACGTTCTTTAAAAACAATGGACTGTTGCCATGAGGACAATTTAATACGAACAAGCCCACACAGACCAGATACTCAATATGTTTTGCACAGGTGCGGTCGGAGCATCAAATCAATCAGTGAATGAAAGAATGGCCAGCTATTTTCTTAGGGTTCATTGTGAATAAAAAAAATTGTTTAAACCTGCAGTGTGTAGAATTTTGGGTTTTATTTCCTAGCAGATTTTGTAGAAAGTAATTATAATATCCATAAGTACATTTAATTTAGTGCATAATAGCTGAAAAAAAATTTAAATTATTATTTTTTCCTTTAGAAAGGGTCTCATATATGTCCATATTTCTGCATATTTTGGACCAAGGCCTAGTGCCGCCATCTTGACAGTGTCATAGTTGGAATGTCATCAGGTGCATTGTTTATAATTTAGAATTGTTCTTGTCCATGAAGGCCACCGTAGCTTCTGTTATTATTCAAAAGGGTTGGGGTTACCCAGGGAGCGTTGCATTCTAGAACTTTGTAGAACTTTCTTGATGATGTCATATTACACACTGCACCTTTAAAACACTTTGGAGGGGGGACTGTAGTTTCCTTTAGTATTTATTCAAATATCTTTGTATGTTCTGCTCAAGTAAAACAAATTCAATGTTTCATGTTTTTTCTTCTTGAATGCTGGTGTCTTATACTGGTGTGAAGTTGGTGGAAAAAACTGAACAAAAACTAAAAAAAACAGTTTGGATAATGTAATTCTAATTTAAATCATTTGAATGTCAATGAGGTCAGCAAACCAAAGAATGAGAAAATTACAAATACAAGTTGTGTTTTTGACAGTCAAACTCTTCAAATAAATTATTTAAAGGTGCAGTGTGTAATATGACATCATCAAGAAAGTTCTACAAAGTTCTAGAATGCAACGCTCCCTGGGTAACCCCACCCCTTTCGAATAATAACAGAAGCTACAGTGGCCTTCAAGGACAAGAACAATTCTAAATTTCAAACAATGCACCTGATGACATTCCAACTATGACGCTTTCAAGATGGCGGTACTAGGCCTTGGTCCAAAATATGCAGAAATATGGACATATATGAGACCCTTTCTAAGGGAAAAATAATAATTCAAAACATTTTTTATTATGCACTAAATTAAATGTACTTATGGATATTATAATTACTTTCTACAAAATCTGCTAGGAAATAAAACCCAAAATTCTACACACTGCAGGTTTAAAGATTTGTTCTGAAATGTTACTTATTTCGTGATACAGATTGAATGTTATCTGTCGTTTTTTTAAGGCATTTCACTGACAGGTCAAAGGCTTTGCAGTGTCGATGACGGGTCAATATGAACCAAAGCAACTGCTGATGATCACAAAAAAAAGACTAGTCCCATGGTGCCGCTGTGTGTTTGTGTGTGTGTTTGTGTGTGTGTGTGTGTGTGTGTGTGTGTGTGTGTGTGTGTGTGTGTGTGTCTCTGTGTGTGTGTGCGTACGTGTGTGTGTGTGTGTGTGTGTGTGTGTGTGTGTGTGTGTGTGTGTGTGTGTGTGTGTGTGTGTGCGAGTGTGTGTGTGTGTGTCTGTGTGTTTTTGTGTCTGAGTGAGTCTGTCTGTGTGTGTATGTGTGTTCGTGTTTCTATGTGTATGTATGTGTGTGTGTCTGTCTGAGAGAGTGTGTGTGTGTGTGTGTGTGTGTGTGTGTGTGTGTGTGTGTGTGTGTGTGTGTGTGTGTGTGTGTGTGTGTGTGTCTCTCTCTCTGTCTGAGTGTGTGTGTGTGTGTGTGTGTGTGTGTGTGTGTGTGTGTGTGTGTGTGTGTGTGTGTGTGTGTGTGTGTGTGTGTGTGTGTCTCTGTGTGTGTGTGTGTGTGTGTGTGTATGTCCACAGATGGTGTTCCCAGGTTAGCTTAGTGTTTGGGACGGTGGGAGCGTTGCTGGTGGGGGTTTGTGTGTTTCTGTTGAGGAGGCAATATGTCGCTCAGTCAGCAGTGAGAGAGCTGGGGCCAACTGGCAGGAAAACAGACAATACGTAAAGATGAGAAGAATAAAAGACAGAGGAAGAGAGGAGAGGAGAGGGGGATGAAAGGATGGATAGAGAGAATAAGTGAGAGAAGGAGAGAGGGGAACTTTTGTTGTTGTTTAGTTAAAGGTTGAGTCAGCGATTCTGGAGAATGCTTCTTGTGAATGAAAGATGAAAGATGAGAAGAATAAAAGACAAAGGAAGAGAGGAGAGGAGAGGGGGATGAAAGGAAGGATGGAGAGGATACAGGAAGGAAAGAAAGAGTAAAGTCAAGTCCAAAGTCCAGTTTTTATTGTTGTTTAAGGCGTAGTCAGCTATTTTTTAAGAATGC
>NC_137221.1:4376219-4383719 GCF_949987685.1 Ammodytes marinus | reverse complement strand
GTGTGTGTTTTGCTCTGTGTGGGTGTAAATGCATGGGTACATGTGTGGCTAACTCATCCCACCTGCAAGCACTAACCTCACACACACACACACACACACACACACACAAATTTGCCATTTTATTTATTCAATTTCGGCTTATTGTAAAACAGAATAACTATCATATTCTACTAGTGCACCATCCTGCCAGTACAACGTCATCATACAAATATTGAATCAGTTACAATCTTCATCTCGAAGTTAAACAAAACTAAGGTTGCGTTCCGAATCGCATACTCTTTCTTTTTCCTATTCTACATACTACATCCGACGATAAAAATAATCTAGTTAGGATGCAGTAGGCATACTATTGGGACATACTTTACTCTCTTATTTCATCATAACATTGCGCCTTGATCTTGCCTCTTGCTTTTATATCCATCGCATCCCCGTTTGTTTTCATACGGAGGCTTCGTCGATGTGACGTCACTTCACGTGCGCACTGGATTGTGGGTCAGAATCGCCCAAATAGGATGCAGTTTTCAACACTAACAATCTTGGCCGCATGAAGTAGGACATCCGGGTACTTCTAACCATCCTAAATCTGGCCACAGGAATCGGGACATCCTAAATCTTTTTTCTACATACTGTATAGTAGAAAGTATGCGATTCGGAACACAACCAAAGACATGGGCAATGCAGTGGTTGGAAATTGATCGTGTCTTTGATAACAGATTGTACAGATGAAGATCAATTATCGTATATTATTTTCATTGAAGAACATTTCTTTGTGGGAAAAATAAATACAGCTTCGGTGTCTTTGGATTTCTCCTGCGACTGTGGCTCACGTGGTAGAGCGGGTCGGCTGATGATCAAAGGGTTGGAGGTTCGATCCCCGCCCTGCCACCTGTTTCATGGTTGATGTGTCCTTGGGCAAGACACTTCACCCACATTGCCTCGTGTGAATGTCAATAGTTAGCCTGCTATCGGTGTGTGAATGGTAACGTGTAAATGGAAACAGGTCTCCCTTGCAAACGAGTCTCCAGTCTCAATGGGATTTACCTGTATAAATAAAGGTTAAAGAAAAAAACCCCAGTTGAAGACACAGTGATGCAGCAGCAAATGCTTTGAAGGAGAAAAATAAAATCAATATCAGCTTTAAAAATTGAGCATCACTGCATCTGTAAATCATCACACACACACACACACACACACACACACACACACACACACACACGCACGCACGCACACACACACAAGCACACACACACACACACACACACACACACACACACACACACATACATCCATTCAAGTGAAACCAGATTCTAATGTGAGCTGACATGAGCCATGTTGTCGCCATAGGTTACTGAGTCCATGGTAAACACATCCCGTCAGTATGTGTTGACTCTTCACAGCCACTGGCCTACATGCACACACACACACACACACACACACACACTTACGGTTATGCACACACACACACACACACACACACACACACACACACACACACACACACACACACACACACCACACACACACACACTGCTTATGGTTACACACACACAAACATACACGCGGTTCCGCACATGCACGCCGGACACACACACACGCACATGCACACACACACACACACTTACGGTTACACACACGCACACACACATACACACACTGCTTATGGTTACACACACAAAAACATACACGCGGTTCCGCACATGCACGCCGGACACACACACACGCACATGCACGCCGGACACACACACACGCACACGCTTACACACACACACACACACACACACACACACACACACACACACACACAAACACACACATTACATCGGGGTCGTGCCTTAGAAAATAAATATTTGTTTAGCTTTAAAATGGGTCATCCACACTTCAGGTGGGCTCTCTAAACCCCTCAGCGCTACAGGACAGGCAATCTGTGTCCTGATCAAACCGTTAACCTATTTACCAGAGCAACAAGCCACGTGAGCTGGAGGGAAGATGGCTTCAATACCGTATTGGTCCGAATATACATGAGACAACACTGATTATAAGACGACCCCCGTTTTTCGGACCTATTTCGAGGGGAAAAAAGGCTGTCTTATATTCGGACCAATACGGTATATACACAGATCAAGTTGTATTTATTTACATCATTTAAACCTGCAGTGTGTAGAATTTGGGGTTTTATTTCCTAGCTGATTTTTTAGAAAATAATTATAATATCCATAAGTACGTTTAATGTAGTGCATAATAGCTGAATTTTTTTTTTATAGTTATTATTTTTTTCCTTAGAAAGGGTCTCATATATGTCCATATTTCTCCATACTTTGGACCAAGGCCTTGTCACCGCCATTTTGGAAGTGTCATAGTTGAAATCAGGTGCATTGTTTAAAATTTTGAATTGTTCTTGTCCTTGAAGGCCACTGTAGCTTCTGTTATTATTCGAAAGGGTTGGGGTTACCCAGGGAGCGTTGCATTCTAGAACTTTGTAGAACTTTCTTGATGATGTCATATTACACACTGCACCTTTAATACGCTGATGACACTCTTCTCTACCTTCCACTTTAAGTTTCTGATGATACATTAGTTTTTAAGTCGATCACCTTGATAGAGAAATCTCAGAAGGAAGGAAAGAAAGACAGTTCTCACCTTTAAAGGTGCAGTGTGTAATATGACATCATCAAGAAAGTTCTACAAAGTTCTAGAATGCAACGCTCCCTGGGTAACCCCACCCCTTTCGAATAATAACAGAAGCTACAGTGGCCTTCAAGGACAAGAACAATTCTAGATTTTAAACAATGCACCTGATGACATTCCAACTATGACACTTTCAAGATGGCAGCACTAGGCCTTGGTCCAAAATATGCAGAAATATGGACATATATGAGACCCTTTCTAAGGAAAAAAAATAAATAAATAATAAATGTTCAGCTATTATGCACTAAATTAAATGTACTATGGATATCATAATTACTTTCTACAAAATCTGCTAGGAAATAAAACCCAAAATTCTACACACTGCAGGTTTAAGACCCTAACCCACTTACCCTTAGAAATTAAAAAAACATGTCACAGTTTTTAACTGTCCAGAATTTCTGCATACAGCCGTGGAAAAAATCAAGAGACCACTCCAAATGTTCAGTGTCTCTTGTTCTAATAGGCATAATGTTTGAGTAGAATGAACATTTTGGTTTTATTTGATAAACTACTGACAACATTTCTACCAAATTCACAATAAAAAATATTGTCGTTAAGAGCATTTCCATGAAGTAATGTAGAGATGAAGGTTGAAGAAAAATCCAGACTGGTCCCTTAATTTTTTCCGCTGCTGTATAGTCCCCACCTTCCAATAATTT
Source organism: Ammodytes marinus (assembly GCF_949987685.1). Classification (NCBI taxonomy): domain Eukaryota; kingdom Metazoa; phylum Chordata; class Actinopteri; order Uranoscopiformes; family Ammodytidae; genus Ammodytes; species Ammodytes marinus. The sequence continues at coordinate 4,380,375 of NC_137221.1, read as the reverse complement.
GCTTCTCACTTACAATTTCTGGCTCCCAGTTTGCCACATGACTTACCTTCATATGGCTGGGTGCTGGGAAGTATAGTATATCTCACGGGCCACTTTATGCCATGTTCAAAGTCACTTAAACCCCCTTTCTTCCCCATTGATGCCCGGTTTTAACTTCAGCACGTTGTATTGACCACATCTACATGCCTTTGCATTGAGTTGCTGCCATGTGATTGGCTGATTATCTAAGTGTTACAAGCAATTGAACAGGTGTACCTAATAAAGTGGCCGGTGAGTGTACAAAGGTGGCAATGCTAAAAAAAAAAAAAAAAATTAAAGGTGCAGTGTGTAATATGACATCATCAAGAAAGTTCTACAAAGTTCTAGAATGCAACGCTCCCTGGGTAACCCCAACCCTTTCGAATAATAACAGAAGCTACAGTGGCCTTCAAGGACAAGAACAATTCTAAATTTTAAACAATGCACCTGATGACATTCCAACTATGACACTTTCAAGATTTGCGGCACTAGGCCTTGGTCCAAAATATGCAGAAATATGGATAATATATTTTTCAGCTATTATGCACTAAATTAAATGTACTTATGGATATTATAATTACTTTCTACAAAATCTGCTCGGAAATAAAACCCAAAATTCTACACACTGCAGGTTTAAATAAAATACAAGTATAATTTTTCATACATACACATTGTATTTGGAGTTATCTACTTGTAAAACAGCAAGACGGTAGTTAAGTCTTATGGCTGAATGCCTCGTTCACCCCCCCCCCCCCCCCCCCCCTTCCCTCCTTATCTGTCTAGCAGCAGAAGGCAATTTGAGTCAGGACCAGTTGGTCTAACTGGGGAATAACCAGTAAAAAAATAGGCCATGCGCTCCCTTGCTGTTACTGTGTATTTTGATTAAGAGTCGCACATTACTCCATAATAACTAAAACCATCTGCTGTTCTGGGGCCTTCATTAAAAAAAAATGTTTCACTGGGAATTCGAGTTTCACTTTATGAAACGCACACACTATACAAGTGATCACTGTATGAATAAAGAGCGATTTAACACTGATATTAATATAAATAAACCGCTTACTTCACCTTTAAACTTCCTTTGTAGACTGCTGAGTGCAACGATAATTCACTGAATCAATACTTATATCTATTTTAGTCTATCTATAAAGACAGTGAGTGTGTGTGTGTGTGTGTGTGTGTGTGTGTGTGTGTGTGTGTGTGTGTGTGTGTACATAGCGATATAGCCAATAAGTTCACAAAGGGCAGAGCTCAGAGAATTACATCGCTATTGTCTCTAGGGGGAATCTTAAAATGGCCACTTCTGATCAATACGTTCATTGATCCATCTTCATCCCAATAAATAATGTTAAATGAGGTTGTTAACTAACGTGTCAACATCTGGCTAATTAGTTTTCTAAGCAAGAAAGTGTCCCAATAGGATAAAATATGAAAATTACCCTAATCTTGAGTGTGTACGGTAAATGTAAAATTTTGAAGTATTCCTTTAAGCATTTGTACCGTATATAACCTACATAGAAACTTCAATTTCAGAAAGGTATAAGATACAAATATCATGGTGATGGGATAGTTTTGATGGCATCTCATTAATGCCATCAAAACTATCTGTTAAAAAACTGTTGTAAACTGTTTTTTAAGCAAGAAAGTGTCCCAACAGGATATGGTTCTAAAATGCTCTTAATTTTGAGTGTGTATGGTAACTTAAAAATGACTTGTTTGTTTGCTATAAAATGTTGCCAATACATTTGCTGGTGAAATGATATCTACAGTACATTTCCAAATTTAAACTAGGTACATGTCATATCGGAATACTAATAACTGCGATGTCTGATGTAGATCATGAGAACAGTAGATTCTTTACACTGATTTTGCCATAGAAACTTGAATTTCAGAAAGGTATAAAATACAAATATCATGGTGATGGGATAGTGTTGATGGCATCTCATTTCATATAGAAATAAACACAAATTAATCTGGGAAACAGAACTGATTTTACTGCAAAAATCGACAAAATAATTTTTTTTTTAAATCTTAAAAAATGTGTTATCTTTGTACATAGCCCATATATACAACTGAATTTCAGATATACAAGAAAAAAATATCATGGTGATAGAATAGTGTTGATGGTATCTCATTTCATATAGAAACAAAGACAAAATACCTTGTGAACAGAACATATTTTACGACAAATTTAGCGAGGGAACTGTACTAGAAATGGTAATACAGTTAAAAACTATTCTTTAAAAGCATTTTGTTATATTTGTACATAGCCTATATACACACAATTGAATTTCAGTTACCTAAGAAAATAAAAATATGTCATAGCGTTTATTTGATGGCCTTTCATTTCATAACAAACTCAAAATACCTTTGCAAACAGAACATATTATTCCCCAAATTCACCAGTGAAAAAAAAATTTAAAATATTTTTGTTATCTTTGTAGATAGCCTATATACACATGAATTTCAGTGAGATATGAAAATAAAAAAAATATCATGTCGTTGATTTGAGAACATACTGTATTTAACTGCACCATTCACCAGTGAGCCTGTGTGTATGTACTGTACTGTACTAGAAAATGGTGCATAGAAAGAGTATCACCAAGGCAAGCAAAGCAGAGTCTTCTCCTGGTTGTGTGTGCTTGTCTTAGTCCTGTGGGGTTTGTCTAGCCCCCTCTTTCGCTCGCCCCTCTCTCTATTTATAGCGCCCTGCCAGGGAAATCCAATACACGCGCTCGGCTAAATATAGCCGCCTGCCCATTGATCTACACACGTGCACCGCAGCATGAGGGAGAGAAAGGGGGATTTTTCTCTCTCTACATTAATAGACTGCAGAAACTGGGGGTGTGGTATATGGAGATGGGTTATTTTAAGGCTCATGCGGTCTATTTGTGTTGTTGCTGCTGTTGCATAATGTGGTGTGTGTGCGTGTGTGTGTGTGTGCGTGTGTGTGTGTGTGTGTGTGTGTGTGTGTGTGTGTTACTGTAACGTGATTATTTCAATGGGTTGGTATGAATACACAAATTAAGAGACCACTCCAAATATTCAGTGTCTCTTGTTTTACTCTTTAGAGGCATATGTTTGAGTAGAATGAACATTTTGATTTTATAATATAAACTACTGACAACATTTCTACCAAATTCACAATAAAATTATTGTCATTTAGTAGCCTGGAAATCCAGACCCTTATATATCTTGAATGATAGAGGGTCTGGCGACGATCAATAGTAATTTCCAACTCAAGGGGCGGCTCCTACTCGTGCATTTCAAATGCCACTGCACGCAGTTGGATAGCACTACAACCAATCAGAGCAATGCACAAGGCGACGTAAGCCCCTTTCGTTTAGCGAACAGCTGTTAAACTGTTAAATTAAACGTTTGCCGTTGTCGGTCGGCAAAATAGAACATTCCACTTACTTGCTAATGAAAGATTTGAGTGCCGTCTTCCAAATCGTTAAGGGTCGAGGCCAAAGCAGTCTCAAACTCACACAACATATCCGCAGCCATCTCTGATGTTTACTATCACGGCTTCGACGTCACATGCACGTCACTGTCGTCATCCGGTTACGTCCTCCCCAGAGTACCATATAAGGGGCTCTGGCGCGCCCGCCAGATTTCTGGCTTTCTTGATAAAGCTTCAACGGACCGTGTCCAGACCAACACGCGCAGCAAATTTAATTTGCCAGCGCCTAGTGGCAGGTCTGGGAATGCCAGGCTAGTCATTTAGAGCATTTTCATTAAACCTGCAGTGTGTTGAATTTTGGGTTTTATTTCCTCGCAGATTTTGTAGAAAGTAATTATAATATCCCTAAGTACATTTAATTTAGTGCATAATAGCTGATTTTTTTTTTTAATTATTATTTTTTCCCTTAGAAAGGGTCTCATATATGTCCATATTTCTGCATATTTTGGACCAAGGCCTAGTGCCGCCATCTTGAAAGTGTCATAGTTGGAATGTCATCAGGTGCATTGTTTAAAATTTAGAATTGTTCTTGTCCTTGAAGGCCACTGTAGCTTCTGTTATTATTCTAAAGGGTTGGGGTTACCCAGGGAGCGTTGCATTCTAGAACTTTGTAGAACTTTCTTGATGATGTCATATTATTACACACTGCACCTTTAAAGTAATGTGGAGATGAAG
>NC_137221.1:4358719-4363719 GCF_949987685.1 Ammodytes marinus | reverse complement strand
TGTATTTATTTTAAATTTGATTGATTGTCTAAGTAAATTATCCAGATTTTTGGCAACAAAGCATATAGGCTAAATAAGCATTTTTCAGTACATATAAATTATGTTTTTTCATATTAAATGTTATGTATGATTAAACAATATAATCACATTAATATAGTCTATCCATCTCCCTTTGTGTATGTTGTTTAACCGTCTTTAAAGTAATCGTCTTGAGCAGTAGAGATGGGTGTTGGTTCTGCGCTCGTTGCCTTGCTCGTGGCCCTGTTGCAAGGTCAGTGGTTTCCTGTTTGCACATGTAACAGATTTGTTCTAAAGGTGGAAGTAAAGAGTGTTTGTTTTATTTTACATTCAAATCTTAAAGGTGTAGTCAGTGATTATTCATGTCAAAATCACTTTTTATCAAAATCAGGGAATATCTCGTCCCGATCTACTACCTGTCTGTTCTGTGTGTGCTCTGAAAAAAAATCTAAATTTCAATGCACAGCCTAGGCTCTGTAAACTGCTATGTAAACCAAGGGGGTCCACCATAGCATAGGCTGTGTATTAAAGGTGAAGTAAGCGGTTTATTTATGTTAATATAAGTGTTAAATCGCTCTTTATTCATACAGTGATCACTTGCATAATGTGCGCGTTTCATAAAGCCGATCTCTCAGTCAGCTGCTCTGCATGTAATCGGCAAATAAACTTATTGGAGGATTCCGAAATTTTTATCCAATCAGAAGAGAGAACGCTACAAACCGACACTCGTCTCACTCATATATAGTACATACACTCCATGGTCTCACTGCCGGTGCACGCCAGAGCAACAGATGGGCGAATGTTTATGTGCCTACAACGGCGGAGCAGGTAAAAATCCTTCCCAATGTCTGTTTTGATGGTTTTTATCATGTTTTATCACACTTATGGATCTGAGATGATGCTAGATAACTCGCTGCTTGAAGACCGCAGTGCATTAATGTGGTGACGTAGGGACGAGCGAGGGGGCTGCTAACTGCAGTAACTGACAGGAAGTTAGCTAAAAGAACCTTTCCGCTTACAGCACCTTTAACACTGAATTTGTTTTGACTGATTTTGACAACAAGCGTTCTCCAGAATCACTGACTCCACCTTTAATCTGGGAGATAAAAAAGTCTTAGAAAATGGTTAGATAAATGTTAGACTAAGTATTGTGGTTTCTCGAGACGGTATAATATATAATATCGCTAATTAATCTGCGTAATGACGAATATGATTTCTAAAGTCATTTTAAATGTTATGTACTTTCATGTTTTGCATGTTTGTTTGTACGTTTATGTTTGTTTTGTGAATTGTAAAAAAAAAGATAGACAGACAGACAGACAGACAGACAGACAGACAGACAGACAGACAGACAGACAGACAGACAGACAGATATATTTTAAAGGTGTCTGTTGTCAAACCTGGGAGGGGACTGTGCTGTTGCTGCTATTGTGAAGGAGAAATATTGTGGTTTCTTCAGAATGGATGATATATAATATCACTAATAAATCTGTGTTTTCATGTATATGTTCAGTCACAACCGAAATTATTCATTCATACCCCTGGCAAATTTCGCCAATTTTTGTTCAAATGTTAATAAAATCTGAAAAAAAATGTCCACAATGATGCCTCTTGTGCGTCGTATTATTATCTTTTGGGAAAAAAGCTTGCTGGTTTCATAAAAGTACCGTAACTTTATAGAGGACCATATGATACTTTTCGACTTTTATGACCTATAAACGTTGTTATAATGATTTATAGGGGGCGGAGATGGCAGAAGCAAAGCGTTTACAGGGCCTGCTGGATCGCCAAAATAAGAGGAAGAGTGTCCCGAAAATCTACATAGTTTTTTGTGATGTGATTCGTGTCAGGTTGCTCTATAGCAGTTTTTAACAAGAAATGAAGACCAGAAAAGTAGTATAATAGGATATCTTTAAGTCAAAATTTGCCAGGGGTATGAATAATTTCGGTTTATGTGTGTTATGTTATGTCTGTCTTCTGAATTGTATTAAAAAAAAACTATCTATGTTTTACATTTTAAAGGTGTGTATGGTCAAGCCTGGGAGGTGATTCTGCCCCGGAGCATTGTGGGCGTCTCTGGTTCCTGTCTTACTGTCCCGTGTCGGTTCAACGTGCCGTCCCATCTCGAGAGAGACATCCTAAAATGCTCAGACAAGGGAAAGTGGCAGAAAGGGAAATTATATAATCTCCCCATGCACAACACACGCAGTCCTCAGTCTGGCATACAGGTGGGTGTCCATCTCTTTATTCTACTATAAGGGACACACAACTTATTAACATAATTTAAAGGTGCAGTCAGTGATTCTGGAGAACGCTTGTTGTCAAAATCCCTGACCTGTCCATACTGCATGTGTGCTGAAATTAATATCAGTAAACAGGTATGTAGATAAATGGTATGTCAACAACCCACCGTAGCTAGCAAAATGCCCGTTTACAGAGCCTAGGCTGTGTATTAACACTGTATTTTATTCTTCAGTGCACACACAGTCACGAAGCTTTCTAACTTCAAACAGTGTTCAAGAGATCCAATTTTTCCTTTGAGGAAAGTGTATTTTATTAATTTATAAGAATATACCTTTAGAAATATGTTCACTTCTCTGACACAGCCAAAAGTTACACAGTGCACCTTTAAAACTGAGCCTTAAATGTCTGGCATCGTTGTAAACATTTCACATTGTTTTATTTTAGTGGGGATTCGTCGGGGACTTGACGAAGAAGAATTGCACGACCACGTTCACCGGCTTCACGGAGAAATTTAACGACGAGTATTTCTTCAGACTGGAATGTTCAGAGAGAGCCACGTTCACTTTCACTAACGGAGTCAACATCAGCATTAGGCCAGGTAGGGAGGGAGGGAGGGAGGGAGGTAGGGAGGGAGGGAGGTAGGGAGGTAGGGAGGTAGGGAGCGAGGGAGGGATGAAGGGATGGAGGGAGGGACGGAGGTAGGGATGGAGGGAGGGAGGGAGGGAGGGATGGAGGGAGGAAGGGAGGGAGGGAGGGATGGAGAGAGGGAGGGAGGGATGGAGGGACGGATGAAGGGAGGGAGGGAGGGGTGGAGGTAGGGAGGTAGGGAGGGATGGAGGGATGGGGGGAGGTAGGGAGGGAGGGAGGGAGGGAGGGAGGGAGCTCACGTTTAAAAATACAAAGATTTAGGCTTAATGCTGGGGTATGTGATTTCTGATTGGTCAAAGTTAACATGAGCTGTACACTTTGACCAATCAGAGCGAGGCTCCGATTCTCTGTTCTTATTGGCTGTTGGGGCTGTCCATTCACTTTGGCACGACTTTGTTGGTGTAGAGCGTGTCAGGGAGGGACCATAGGGGAGGGACCAAAGAGAACAAGTGGAGCAGTTGAGGTATTTGGAATCGAATCTCTATATCCAACTGCCATTTTCTCCCCAAATCCTCCACCCCAGCTTTAAGTTTTATTTGTGTCGCAACATTTTTACACCAGGGGTTGAGAGTTTAAATATTTGGTGACAGGAAAAACTTTTGCTTCTGTGTGTAGAATGTTTTTTAGTTAGTGAATGTATAATCACTTGAAAATCAAAGCTTTTTATTCTTTTATAAACTTAGATATTAGCCTTTTTGATCTACGTATAGGAGCGGGTCACCCTACATGGAGGCCGCCATGTTTCTACTGTAAAAAAGAAAGTTAACAGCCATGTGCATTTTAATATAAAAAGTGGGCGTCCTGGGGAAATGCACCTGTTGGAAGACCAAGAAGAAGAAGAACTATAGAATAAATAACTAAATACATCTTCACCTCATCACTTGATATTGTGGAAAGACTTGAGGCAGTGGTGCATGCTTGATGGCACTAAATATTCTGAGATAACATACTCTACCTATAATTTAAGTACAAATAGTTGAATCTTAAACTTTGCATTGTCATTGTAGGCCCACCCCCTCCCCTGTTGACCCCCCCTGCTGTTGCAAAGCTCTCAGTTGGTGCCATGGTTACCCTGCAGTGTTCCGTCCCAGTGGTTTGTCCCATTCTGCCCCCCTCCCTCACCTGGCTGCCACGGGACGAAGCAAGGCAGGAGAGAACACACACACACATACAGGTGATTATAAAACGGGTGGCTCTCCTCGCTATCCGCTACCTAAAAATCTGGTGTTAACTCACAGCCTAGCCTCTGTAAACTGGTATATAAACTGGTATGTAAACAAAGGGGCCCACCGTAGCTTGCCTTGCACCATGCCAGTGTACAGAGCCTAGGCTGTGTATTAACACTGGGGTTATGTTTCAGAGCACACACAGTACAGACAGGTAGATTTTCTCGATTCCTTGTTGTCAGTCCTGCGTACAGGATATTCTGCCATTAAAAAAAAAGTATTGTGGGACTGTAACACATAAATATTAAACCTGCAGTGTGTAGAATTTTGGGTTTTATTTCCTAGCAGATTTTGTAGAAAGGAATTATAATATCCATAAGTAGATTTAATTTAGTGCATAATAGCTGAATTTTTTTATTTATTTATTTATTTTTTATTATTATTTTTTCCCTTAGAAAGGGTCTCATATATGTTCATATTTCTGTATATTTTGGACCAAGGCCTAGTGCCGCCATCTTGAAAGTGTCATAGTTGGAATGTCATCAGGTGCATTGTTTAAAATTTAGAATTGTTCTTGTCCTTGAAGGCCACTGTAGCTTCTGTTATTATTCTAAAGGGGTGGGGTTACCCAGGGAGCGTTGCATTCTAGAACTTTGTAGAACTTTCTTGATGATGTCATATTACACACTGCACCTTTAAATTACATTTTTATTTTTTGCAATTTTTCCATATTATGTTATATTTGTTTGCATGACCTTAGCCTGATGGAGAGATGACCCTGACCTTCCCAGAGCCTGTGTATTACACTAACAGTGGTACTGAACAGAGTGCAGATAGATAGCAAATCATGAAGATCTATTCACTGATTTAGACAAAAAGTGATTTTGTCAACGAGCATTCTCCAGAATAACTGAAGGCAAGGCA
>NC_137221.1:4348719-4356219 GCF_949987685.1 Ammodytes marinus | reverse complement strand
TCCATGTGCGATCACGGAAGGCTTTACCTCATGGTAGATGCACCGACAGTGTTGTTTTAATTACACTTCGGTGACAGAATTTACGCACTATAGCTTCAAATATCAGTAAAACAATTAGGATTGTTGTTTTTACACTGTTTTTTTTGTTTTTCAGATGCTCCTAGATTCACTGTTGCGTTGCTGAGCGCGTCTGGCCCTGTTTCTGAAGGCCGCACTGTAACGTTTACATGTTGGAGCGACGCAAACCCGCCTGTGACCCGCTACGCCTGGTATAAAGCCGAGAGTGGGAAGGTAAAGCCCCTATCTCACTGGGCTGCGACTGTTTGCATCTGCATTCGCGAGGGAGTCTCTAAACTGTTTGCGGAGGTCTCAATTTCCTCGCATGAGTCGCAGAGCCGCGCAGTCCTGTCGCATGAATTTTGAACATGTTCAAAAAAAGTGTGCGACAAATCTAGTCTCAAAATAGTCTCAGAGTGGTCGCAGGTGTCTCGAACGCGTCGCACACCCTTCTCAATTTAGTCTCCGCGACTCAGAAAGTGCGAGAAGTGTGAGACAACTTTGCGAGGGTTTGGCGAAATATGAAACTAAATTGCGACTGATTTGAGACAAAAATGAGACTGCCATTCCGTTTGTGCGACGCTTGCCAGACATAAATGCGAGCTCCCGGCAAGTTTTGGCCAGGACATTCGCAAACGTGTCGTGAGAAAACAACTCAGTGAGAATGCAAATAAAAAATGTCGCTAATTCGCATATTTTCTCGCAATTTTGTGTCTCCAACTTGTCGCAAACAGTCGCAGCCCAGTGATATAGGGGCCTAAGAGACAATCTACTGGACTTTACTGGAAGTTTTATTGTGTAGCTACCGAGTTATTTTACCTTCTCCTTGTTGTCAAATATACGTGGACAATTACTTTTTTCAAAATCAGTGGATATCTCCTCACAATCTGCCACCTATCCGTACTGTGTGTGCATGCTGAAAACTCCAGTGTTGTTATTACACAGCCCAGGCTCATCAAATGGGCATGTTGCTAGCTATGGTGGTCCCCCTTTCTTTACATACACGTTTACAGAGCCTGGGCTATGTATTAACACCTGCTTTATTCTCAGGACACACATGGTATTGACACATGGTGAGGAGATATTCACTGATTTTGACAAAAAGTGATTTTGACAACAAGCGAATCTCCAGAATCACTGACTGCACCTTTAACTGTAGTGTATTACCACCTGTTCTCTTCACAGCTGACTAGGAGAGCTGAAGGACAAACCCTCATTCTGCCACGGGCCGGTCCCACAGACAGAGGGGCGTATCTGTGTGAAGCCCAAACCAACAGAGGCTCTCACCGGTCCGGGCCTGTCTATCTGGAGGTCATTAAAGGTAAACCTAAAGCCATGGCATAATTTAAAGCTATAGTGCGTTTTTTTGCCACCCAATTCTGAGTAATTACAACAACATTAGTGGTGAGAAAAAACACAAAAGCTTATAAATAGACCTTAAAGCTCTATGCGAAACTTTTGTTGAGCCCCATGAGGAATTCTGAGGAATTACAACAACACTGTCGGTGCATCTACATGAGGTAAAGCCTTCAGTGATGGCACGTGGATTTTTATACCTTCTGCTGTACGTCCAGGTTTTTTTCATAGCAGTAGAATCAACAACTGAAACATTTCTTGGGCTCTTCTTGGGATTTTTTCTGAGCTCCTGCACCAGTGTCAGGGGAGGGGGGGGGGGGGCAGTTTATAAACACTGCCATACTGAGAAATACAGAAAGAGTTGTGTGTAGCTGATAATAGGCTTAATCAACCTTGTGTCAACTCTTTTTTCAAATGGCTTGAATTTTAACCATTAACCATTAATATATATATATGGAAAAAAGTTACACACTGTAGCTTTAAATGATTTTGTATTGAACCAACACTATAAGGTTGTACCACTATGGTCCTATTTACAAATACTGGGCTGGAATTGTACAGCAGGTCGTGACTTATGTTTCAACAATCAGTCAGTCAGTCAATCAGTGACTCAGACGTTAATGTAATTTTCAAATCACTAGATAATGATTCAGAAGCCGATGAGGTAAGATATTTTACGGAGACTGAACTATGATGTAAACAAAGGAAATCTACAGTGAAAAACACGCAACAACTGCTGACATGATGCGACCTGACAAATAGCTGGAGGATAATGGTGCCAAGGGAAGTCAAGTTAAGGTGAATGGGAGGGATGGACAGATGGATGGACGGATGGATGGATGGATGGATGGATGGATGGATGGATGGATGGATGGATGGATAGATGGATGGATGGACGGACGGACGGACGGACGGGCGGACAGGCAGGCAGGCAGGCAGGCAGGCAGGCAGGCAGGCAGGCAGACAGACAGACAGACAGACAGACAGACAGACAGACAGACAGACAGACAGACAGACAGACAGACAGACAGATACTCCAAAATCGTTGACTCCACCTTTAATGTATAGATATAACTTGCATTTTTTTGCTCTTTTTGTTAACATGATTTTGACAAGAAGTGATTTTGACAACAAGCGTTCTCCAGAATCACTGACTGCACCTTTAATGCCCTTTGTGTGTCCCAGGCAGTGAGTGTGCTGTGGTGTTTCCCTACATCATGTGTGGCGTGCTGCTGGCTCTCTACATCCTGACTGTGGCTGTGGATGTCTACAAGTATAACCTGTAAGAACTATAGGTTGCGTTCCGAATCGCATACTTTCTACGAAATAGTATGTAGAAAAAAGATTTAGTATGTCCCGATTCTTGTGGCCAGATTTAGGATGGTTAGAAGTACCCAGATGTCCTGCTTCATGCGGCCAAGATTGTTAGTGTTGAAAACTGCATCCTATTTGGGCGATTCTGACCCACAATCCAGTGCGCACGTGAAGTGACGTCACATCGACGAAGCCTCCATTTGAAAACAAACAGGGATGAGACGGATATAAAAGCAAGAGGCAAGATCAAGGCGCAATGTTATGATGAAATAAGAGAGTAAAGTATGTCCCAATAGTATGCCTACTGCAGCCTAACTAGATTATTTTTATCGTCGGATGTAGTATGTAGAATAGAAAAAAGAAAGAGTATGCGATTCGGAACGCAACCTTAGTTTAGTGTAGTTAATTCAAGCACTGGTCAATTTTGAGATTCTAGTCTATTTTATCTTCCATAACATGTCTTCTTTCATACTAGTATAAATCAAAGGTCCAACATGTACATTCAGGTGTTTTATTTGACTAAACCTTGTCTGTTTGCGTCTGTATATTTCTCCTATACAACCATCTTTAACGGACATTATCTCAACAGCAGTTTTTTTTTTCAATTCTCTGAACCGAAAATCTCAACTTCTAAAGCACTTACATTTACTAAACTTTCCATAATCATTCTCAGCAATGTTCTGAAGGTTATTACAGAAGGATTTGTACATAAGTTGTTAATTGTCTGAGGTATGGTACATTTATTGCTGAAAATATAAGAAGTTGTAATTGTTTAATTGTTGCACAAAACAGTTTTCAACCAACATACTGCCGGTCTAGTGTTTTTTTTACATTCCTTCTCTGTCTGTCTCTTTTTCTGTCTGTCTGTCTGTCTGTCTGTCTGTCTGTCTGTCTGTCTGTCTGTCTGTCTGTCTGTCTGTCTGTCTGTCTGTCTCTCTCTCTGCCTCTCTCTCTGCCTCTCTCTCTCCTCTCAAGTCTTGCCAGAAGGCTAAAGGTAAGAGCATTTTTACATCACCACCCCCCCCCCCCCCCTCCCCCTCCACACACACCCAACCACACACACACACACACACACTTCAAACAGAGAAAGTGACAGACAGGCTTTCATACAGTAGATCAGCAGATAAGGGCTTTTGACATCCGTGGCCCGTCACTCTGTACTCACAGTCTAGTCTAGTGCTTCACTCTTACTCTGTAGCCATGACTCATGCTTTAATAAGTCATAGAATACTCTGTCCTCCATTACTTTATTTATTTATTTTAGGAGAAGGATTTTCTCCCCGGCAACATATTCACAGATAAAACACTCGATTGCAAACTATATACATCTACAAAAGTGAAGCCTGTACGGTGTGCGCGCTGAATACAAATCCAGTGGTAATACACAGCCTAGGCTCTGTAAACCGGTATGTAAAACAAAGGGGTCCGACGTAGCTAATCATCCCGTTTAAAGAACCTAGGCTGTGTATAAAAACTGGATTATTGGAATCCAATTTGATTGCAGAATATACAAGACTATGATACATGAGATAAACACACACACACACACACACACACACACACAAACACACAAACACACACACACTATTTACTTCTATATTTCCCTCAGCAGTTGGAGCAGAAAGGGGAACACACCTACACTGCTCTGACGGTCGGCAGCGTCGCCCACGACTACGACCAACTGCAGGTAACTACGGCAACATTAGTTAAAAAATATATATTCTAAAGTTACAAATCATTTTATTTTGCACCAGAGTAACCAACTGTTATTCCACTGTGACCACACGACAAGTGGATTTAACTAAAGATTAAAGGAGCTATGAGGAACTTTTAAATATTTCTGAAACAGTCTAATTTTTCCTCTGATGATCATGAATGCCATGTAACAGCAAACAAGACATGCAATCATGCCTTTAAAGGTGCAGTGTGTAATATGACATCATCAAGAAAGTAACCTGAAACAAATAAGAAATGTTAATTTACTTTATTAATCAAAGGCTACATTGGAAAACGAAGGAACAATACATATTAAATGGGCTTTAATTCTGGATTCTGTTTCATCGTATAATCAACTTCAACATGATGAATTTAAAGGTGCAGTGTGTAATATGACATCATCAAGAAAGTTCTACAAAGTTCTAGAATGCAACGCTCCCTGGGTAACCCCACCCCTTTTGAATAATAACAGAAGCTACGGTGGCCTTCAAGGACAAGAACAATTCTAAATTTTAAACAATGCACCTGATGACATTCCAACTATGACGCTTCCAACATGGCGGCGCCAAGGCCTTGGTCCAAAATATGCAGAAATATGGACATATATGAGACCCTTTCTAAGGAAAAAAATAACAATAAAAAAAAAAAATCAGCTATTATGCATGGATATTATGATTATTTTCTACAAAGTCTGCTAGGAAATAAAACCCAAAATTCTACACACTGCAGGTTTAATTATTCTTTTATATCCCAACCAATGTCAACAGCTTAAACCGATGCCAAATCCTGCCGTACGAAACTACGAGAACCTTCCAGAATCAACCGACAATCCAGTTTCAAACAACAACCAAAGTGCACCTGACGGAGCGGGTCGAATATCAAATTAAGATTGATCTAGATGTGTGTGTGTGTGTGTGTGTGTGTGTGTGTGTGTGTGTTTGTGTGTGTGTGTGTTTGTGCCTGTGTGTGTGTTTGTGCCTGTGTGTGTGTGTGTGTGTGTGTGTGTGTGAGTGAGTGAGTGTGTGTGTGAGTCTGTCTGTCTGTGTGTGAGTGAGTGAGTGAGTGAGTCTGTCTGTGTGTGTATATGTGTGTGTGTGTGTGTGTGTGTGTGTGTGTGTGTGTGTGTGTGTGTGTGTGTGTGTGTGTGTGAGTGAGAGTACTGTTTAACAAAGCTTCAAATCTAGTTATAACCAGATGTTATACACAGCTCTGTCAAATGTATCCATTGCATATATTTATCCATTATCTCCACTGCTGTGTCATGCTTATATCTAGTTGATTTAAAAATATACTTTATAACGCAAATGTCATGTTATTCATAATTTCATATTTGAAGTGTGTATCATATATAAAACTGGAATGTATAATAAAGTTATGTTCATGTTAAAATAAGATTTGTTGAAAGTTGAAAACACAAACACACACACACACACACACACACACACACACACACACACACACACACACACACACAATGTAGCCTATATTACATCCCATTTGAATGTACAGCTATGCATCATCAGACAAGAATCTCAGTCAACCATCAAAGCAAAACCTCTACTGATTGCAAGTTAAAAAAAAAAAAGAAAAAAAAAATCCACTTCCCATACTGCGTGCATAACCTGCGTGTGTCTGTCTGTGTGTCTCCAGTTACTGACACTAGAATATGTGTCACATTCAGATCAAAGCACTTTCTTCTTGTGTTAGTGGAAACTAACAAAAGGGGAAATGACATAGTCGCCATTTTGGGGTCAAAAAAACCCTTTGAAGCGGTGTGTGCGTCTGAGGTCACACACTGAAACCTAGTGAGAATGTTAGTAACCTCTTCACCTTTCCGTGTGCGTTAACTCTGTTTACAAAACTGCAACTATTATTTTTATTTTATTTATTTTTTATTTTTTAACATTATTTGAATAACTGTTTTTACTCACTTGTTCTGTCGGTTGCATGTTTTTTTTTTTTTTTTTTTTTTTAGATTGTCTGTTTTTATTTATGAGTACACGCGTATGTTTGTTTTATGTGATTGGTGTCGACCAATCAAGGGACAAAGGATGCAAATTAGCACTTGCTACAATCCTGTATATTTACATGTAAATGTCTATTAATATGCAATGTCCCTTTTAAATAAATAAAATAAACTTATGTTATTATATTGGTTTTGTTAAATTGCCTTAAAAAAAATAAGTCTGAAAAGGACGGACAACTTTAAAGGTGCTATACGAGGAACTTTCAAATATTTCTGAAACAGTCTCATTTTCCCTCTGATGATCGTAATTTACATGTAACAGCAAACGAGACCATCAGTGCAAATAATAGTGTTGTTATATAGTTTTTTCTTAATGCCTTTGTCATGGGTTGTACGCTCACCCAGGAACAACAGCTGGCGTAGTAAAAACGCTACCGCTTTTGTCCAAAGGGGGCGCTAGAATTAACAAAAAACTGAAAGTTATTTGGAGCTCCTTTAAGCAGTGAGTTATTCTTATTATTGAATTATTATCCAAACGAAAAAACTCAAACAAATTATGAAGTCTTTGATTTGCTAGAATTCAATCATGAGGAGATATTCACTGATTTTGAGAACACACACTCTCTAGAATGGCTGACACACACATGCCATGTCTCGGTTGGTGTAACAGCACATCAGAAACAGTACAGGTGTGCAGACCAGTACAACTAAGGAATGTAATGGGCTCAGCATTGTGTTACATTTTGTAACAGTTATTACGTTTGGTGTTTTATCAATTTAGAAAAAAAATTCAATACATTTTCAGGTGTTTTTACATTTCTTACATGTCTTAAAGGTGCAGTGTGTAATATGACATCATCAAGAAAGTTCTACAAAGTTCTAGAATGCAACGCTCCCTGGGTAACCCCACCCCTTTCGATTAATAACAGAAGCTACAGTGGCCTTCAAGGACAAGATCAATTCTAATTTCTAAACAATGCACCTGATGACATTCCAACTATGACACTTTCAAGATGGCGGCACTAGGCCTTGGTCCAAGACATGCCGAAATATGGACATATATGAGACCCTTTCTAAGGGGAAAAATGATA
>NC_137221.1:4338719-4343719 GCF_949987685.1 Ammodytes marinus | reverse complement strand
TACATACCAGTTTACGGAGCCTAGGCTGTGGATTAACACTGGATTTTTTTCTCAAATCACACACAGTACAGACAGGTAGTAGATCGCGAGGAGATATTCACTGATTTTGACAAGAGTTCTCCGGAATCACTGACTCAAGCTTTAATCTGGTTTTACATCTAGTATCAAACTAAACTGTAGCTTCCTGATAGAGACTCAGATGACTTTCACTGAGGGGAAACTGAAGGTTCAACAGAAAAATAAGTAATTTGAGATTTAAAGGTGCAGTGTGTAATATGACATCATCAAGAAAGTTATAGAAAGTTCTAGAATGCAACGCTCCCTGGGTAACCCCAACCCTTTCGAATAATAACAGAAGCTACAGTGGCCTTCAAGGACAAGAACAATTCTAAATTTTAAACAATGCACCTGATGACATTCCAACTATGACACTTTCAAGGTGGCGGCACTTGGCCTTGGTCCAAAATATGCAGAAATATGGACATATATGAGACCCTTTCTAAGGAAAAAAATAATAATTCTAAAAAAAATGTTCAGCTATTATGCACTAAATTAAATGTACTTATGGATATTATAATTACTTTCTACAAAAGCTGCTAGGAAATAAAACCCAGAATTCTACACACTGCAGGTTTAAGAATTTTAAGTCATAAAACTCTGGCGAATTATACAGTTAAAACCTCAACTTCCAGAAAAGAAGGAACCAGTCTGTGTCAGCAAGGAAGTTATACCATTTAAAGCTGTAGTGCGTAACTTTAAAAAAAAAAAATGAATTAAGGTTGGTTACATTGAAGCCATTTGCCAAACGAGTTGACACAAAGTTGATTAAGCCTATTATCAGCTCCACAAAACTCTCTCTGACTCTCTCAGTATGGCAGTGTTTGCAAACTGGTCCCCCCCCCCCCCCCCCGCCCCCTGAAAAATCCCCAAGAAGAGCCCAAGAAATGTTTCAGTTGTTGATTCTACTTCTAAGAAAAAAACCTGGACGTACAGCAGAAGGTATACAATCCATGTGCCATCACTGAAGGCTTTACCTCATGCTACGTCGACATTGTTGTTGTAATTACTCAGAATTCCTCATTGGGGACTTCAGAAGTTACGCACCATAGCTATAAAAATATCTGGGAAAAAATCATATCCTTTCTTGTGAACTCTAGAAATACACAAGAGCAAATACATAGTAAAGTGGAAGTGGAAGTGACATGTTAATAACAATACCACACTCAGTAAACTGGCCAGTACATGACCACAGACCATATTAGTGGTGGAGCGAATGGTTTATTGTGTAGTAGAGAGTGATTTGTCTATAATGGAAAAGGGCTCTTTGTTTACTTAAGTCTCGAAAGCATTTTATTATTAATGGCCTGTGTGGCTGAGCTGTCCTCACTGCAATTACACACTTGACTTTTTCCCTTTAAAGGTGCAGTGTGTAATTATGACATCATCTAGAAAGTTCTAGAAAGTTCTAGAATGCAACGCTCCCTGGGTAACCCCACCCCTTTCGAATAATAACAGAAGCTACAGTGGCCTTCAAGGACAAGAACAATTCTAAATTCTGAACAATGCACCTGATGACATTCCAACTATGACGCTTCAAACATGGCGGCGCCCATGCCTTGGTCCAAAGTATGGAGAAATATGGAGATATAAGAGACCCTTTCTAAGGGGAAAAAAAATAATTCTAAATTTTTTTTTCAGCTATTGTACACTAAATTAAACGTACTTATGGATATTATAATTATTTTCTACCAAGTCTGCCATGGAAGAAATCCTAAAATTCTACACACTGCAGGTTTAAGTTTCAAGATTTTAATTTTGTCTTTTGGGTGAATGAATGAATGAATGAATGAATGAATGAATGAATGAATGAATGAATGAATGAATGAATGAATGGATGCAACTCTTGTTGACTCACTTTTTTTGCATTGGCCTTTAAAACAAGTTGAGACTTTTTGACACTCCTATGTTTTTTTTATTATAATTTCTCATCATATTTATTTTTTAGTTTTTTTTATGTTGTGTTTAAATGTGCTATGGACATTCATTTGACTTTGACATTAAATTATTATTTCTTTCACGCCTCTTTATTATATATCCAGGAGTTCAATGTAAATAAGCATTTTTGTCCTTTTTTTAAATTGAAAAAAAGTTGAGAAAAAAATAAAATAAATCTGAACATTTTGATTTCAAAATAGATTAAAAAAAAATACATGTACCTACAAATATAAATGTGCAAATAGAAATTAGAAAAATAGAAAAATTAATTATCTTTAAAAAAATAAGAGGCTTTCAGGGCTTGAGTGTGATGTGATCTCAATGTGATGCGGTATTCAAATATCTGATTAAAAATAACAAATATTTCACTTTGTTGCATCTGGCTTAGTGCAGCCAGAACCGAATCACTAAACCATTTTTTTTTTTACTAAACTAAAGTTGATGAAATAACTGAGAAAGTGAGGTGATGACATCAGGGGAGGGAGGGGGGGAGAGGGGGGAGGTGAGGGGGGAGGAGGGGGGAGGTGGGAGGGGAGAGGGGGAAGGGGGGGGAGGAAGGTTTCACAATGTGGTACTTTTTGATTTCTCCAGAATATTTTATCCATTCAATCTTTTTACTTCCTTTCAGATGAGTATAGGTAGGGGGGGGTTGTGTGTGTGTGTGGGGGGGGGGAGGTTGTGTGTGTGTGTGTGTGTGTGTGGGGGGGGTTGTGTGTGTGTGTGTGTGTGTGGGGGGGGGGGTTGTGTGTGTGTGTGTGTGTGTGTGTGGGGGGGGGGGGTTGTGTCTGTGTGTGTGTGTGTGTGTGTGTGTGTGTGTGTGTGTGTGTGTGTGTGTGTGTGTGTGTGTGTGTGTGTGTGTGTGTGTTGATTCTAGCATTTTATTATTTTATTGGTTTACTTCCTTCAGATAAACTTCAACAATCAGAAACAAACAAAACCAGAAATGTGAGGCTTTTGCAGAGGGGGGGGGTAGTGTGTGTGTGTGTGTGTGTGTGTGTGTGTGTGTGTGTGTGTGTGTGTGTGTGTGTGTGTGTGTGTGTGTGTGTGTCTGTGTGTGTGTGTGTGTGTGTGTGTGTGTGTTGGAGGGGGTGGGGGGGGCAGGCTGTCCAGCGTGGGCGTTGATGCTTGAATGGCGACGCTGGCTGATGACTCAGGTGATGTGTCATACTCCTTTCTATAAAAGGGAACTTTTACATTTTGTCAAACACAACACACACACGCACACACGCGTACAGTTCACACACACACTCTCACACACACTCACTCACTAACTGACTAACTCACTCACTGGACTCAGAAAGGAGGTTTTGTTTACAACCGCAGAAGCAACAAAAGATGAAATGTAAGTTTTTGTTTATGATACTTTTGAGAGAGTGAGTAAAGATGTGTGTGTGTGTGTGTGTGTGTGTGTGTGTGTGTGTGTGTGTGTGTGTGTGTGTGTGTGTGTGTGTGTGTGTGTGTGTGTGTGTGTGTGTGTGTGGAGGAGGGGGGCGGTTACTACACGTGCTCTTAACTTGTATACTCAGCCTGAGTGAGTTTGAAAGACTGTGTGAGGGAGAGAATGAATGAATGAATGAATGAATGAATGGGTGCAAGTTAAAGTTTACATGTAATTAAGTTTCTTTCTCTTTTGAATTTCACCATGAAGCTGTTTGGTGTCAGATTGGCTGCTCCTGCTGTGTGTGTGTGTGTGTGTGTGTGTGTGTGTGTGTGTGTGTGTGTGTGTGTGTGTGTGTGTGTGTGTGTGTGTGTGTGTGTGTGTGTGTGTGTGTGTGTGTGTGTGTGTGTGTGTGTGTGTGTGTGTGTGTGTGTGTGTGTGTGTGTGTGTGTGTGTGTGTGTGTGTGTTCTAGGGAATTTCCCTCATACTTTTTGAACCAGTCAGCATTATGATTGAGTCCGATAGCAGCATCAGCCTTATTGTAGTAAACATCTATTCTTGCATAATTTACAAATACAAAAATCCAGTGTTAATACACAGCCTAGGCTCTGTAAACAGACATGTTGCTATAGCTACGACGGACCCCCCTTTTCTTTTTACACACCCGTTTTACAGACCCTAAGCTGTGTATTAACTAAGCGAGGAGATATTCACTGATTTTGACAACAAGCGTTCTCCAGAATCACTAACTCCACCTTTTTAGAGGTCAAAGATGCATACTATTTATCGTTTTCTATTCTACATACTAAAGCTTATCATAAGAATAATCTAGTTAGCATGCAGTATGCTACAATTGGGACATAGTTTTACTTGTTTATTTCATCCTAACATAACATGGCTCCTTGAACTTGCCTCTTGCCGTCTCATCACTGGTTGTTATCACTCGGAGGCTCAGTCCATGTGACGTCACTTCCGGTGTGCAGTGGATTGTGGGTCAGAATTGCCCAAAAAAGCATTCTAGTTTTAACACTTAAAATCATGTAGTAGGGCATTCAGGTATGTTTCAGTATGCTGCATCCGACCCCATGTATTGGGACAAACTAAATATTTTTTCCTACCATACTAAATAGCAGGGAAGTGTGGGAGATTGGAACGCAGCCATGTTTTTTATGAATGAGTTTGTGTGTGTGTGTGTGTGTGTGTGTGTGTGTGTGTGTGTGTGTGTGTGTGTGTGTGTGTGTGTGTGTGTGTGTGTGTGTGTGTGTGTGTGTGTGTGTGTGTGTGTGTGTGTGTGTGTGTGTAGCAGTGAAGGTGGGCTCTGTTTGTTTTTGGGTGAATTCTTGGATTATGATGTCACTGCCACAGGTGTTATTACGGGCCAGGTAATGTGTGTTCCGTGACTTTGAAGTTGCAGGTGAAAGACCACTGTCGGTCGATCACTGTTTAAGTAAACAGGAGCAGGAGCCTTTTGAACTACGAGTGTGTGTGTGTGTGTGTGTGTGTGTGTGTGTGTGTGTGTGTGTGTGTGTGTGTGTGTGTGTGTGTGTGTGTGTGTGTGACTGAGAGAGAGTGAGTTAGTGCATGCTCTGTGCGTGTGTGTGTGTGTGTGTGTGTGTGTGTGTGTGT
>NC_137221.1:4311219-4321219 GCF_949987685.1 Ammodytes marinus | reverse complement strand
ACAGACAGACTCAAACACACACACACAGACGGACAGACACACACATGCAAGCATGCACACACACACACACACATACACACACAAACACACACACACATAGACAGACACACACACACACGCAGCAGTCATTCCACGTCTAGCCTTGTGTGTGTGTGTTATGTAACATTCAGTCTGGAGTTGTACTGGTTGAGACCGGTGTCATCCTCCTCCTGCACATGTCACCTACACTGCTGAATACACTCTCAACCCCTTTAATGCATTTGACTTTCCTTAGCTTGTATCTGAAAATAGATGGACGGGGTTCAAATAAAGCTTCTTGCTAAATGATCAACAATGTTCAGTGAATATATATATTCCAAGTTTTTCAGATGATCAGAAATATGTGTGTGTGTGTGTGTGTGTGTGTGTGTGTGTGTGTGTGTGTGTGTGTGTGTGTGTGTGTGTGTGTGTGTGTGTTTCCTAGCTCATGAAACGTTGATGTGTGTAGCCCTATGTTGTTGGTACACTTAATCCAACGGGGAAAGCGCTTGGGTTTAGGGTTCAATTCCCACCGAGACACCCACCACTGATTATGCAGTCAGACAAAGACATAGTGCTGATAGATTAGACATGGACATATGGCTCAAAGGCCCCATGGCAACGCTCAAAAATAAATATATGACCGTTAAAGGTGCAGTGTGTAATATGACATCATCAAGAAAGTTCTACAAAGTTCTAGAATGCAACACTCCCTGGGTAACCCCACCCCTTTAAGAATAATAACAGAAGCTACAGTGGCCTTCAAGGACAAGAACAATTCTAAATGTTAAACAATGCACCTGATGACATTCCAACTATGACACTTTCAAGATGGCGGCACTAGGCCTTGGTCCAAGATATGCAGAAATATGGACATATATGAGACCCTTTCAAAGGGAAAAATAAATAAATAAAAAAAAAAAATTCAGCTATTATGCACTAAATTAAATGTACTTATGGATATTATAATTACTTTCTACAAAATCTGCTAGGAAATAAAACCCAAAATTCTACACACTGCAGCTTTAACGTTTTGGGTTTCTCAATAAACTGTTTACAATAATCGGATAAAAAAATCATAAATATTTTAAAAGTCTTAAAAATGTATTGTGTGTGTGCTGCACTGTCACTGCAACTCAAAATATCAAGAAATATTTGTATAAAAACAATAACTGAAGCCATGGAAACGGTTTGATACGGCCACGCCCCCACACAGTCCTGTCAAACGTTCTAGTAAATAAAATAAACTGTTCTATAATATTTAGATGGGAAAAAAATCATTCTCCGGAAAAGAATTTTGCCAAAAATGTTGCGAGTGCTTCTA
Source organism: Ammodytes marinus (assembly GCF_949987685.1). NCBI lineage: Eukaryota > Metazoa > Chordata > Actinopteri > Uranoscopiformes > Ammodytidae > Ammodytes > Ammodytes marinus. Next base: position 4,319,877 of record NC_137221.1, on the reverse strand, counting down.
GAATTTGTGTGTGTGTTTGTTAGTGTGTGAATTAATTCCCACCGTAAGTTAGAATTCACAGTATCCGTGTGTATGTGTGTATGACACATTCTTAGCATAACATTGTTTTCTAATGGGCAGTAATGAGACGCACCGAGACACCTAATCCCCACCCGGGCCTGAGGGGCACAGCTGTGGTGGAAACATCAAGTACAACCAGACAAAACAAAGAGAGCTGTGTCTGTGTGTGTGTGTGTGTGTGTGTGTGTGTGTGTGTGTGTGTGTGTGTGTGTGTGTGTGTGTGTGTGTGTGTGTGTGTGTGTGTGTGTGTGTGTGTGTGTGTGTGTGTGTGTCTGTCTGTCTGTCTGTCTGTCTGTCTGTCTGTCTGTCTGTCTGTCTGTCTGTCTGTCTGTCTGTCTGTGTGTGTGTGTGTGTGTGTGTGTGTGTGTGTCTGTCTGTCTGTCTGTCTGTCTGTCTGTCTGTCTGTCTGTCTATATGTCTGTGTGTGTGTGTGCCTGTCTGTCTGTCTGTCTGTCTGTCTGCCTGTCTGTGTGTCGAGGATTTCATGAGGCTATTTAAGAGACATGTTTATACCCCGAGGATAAGCGTTGCTATGAGAACGATCATCACGGCAACAGTTGTGTTAAATTCCAGAGAGCTCAAACAGATTTCACTGTGCCAATATTCACCCACTAGCTATGCTCTGTTAATTCTTAAAGCTGCAGTGTGTAGAATTTTGGGTTTTATTTCCTAGCAGATTTTGTAGAAAGTAATTATAATATCCATAAGTACGTTTAATTTAGTGCATAATAGCTGAAAAAAATGTTTTGAATTATAATTGTTTCCCTTAGAAAGGGTCTCATATATGTCCATATTTCTGCATATTTTGGACCAAGGCCTAGTGCCGCCATCTTGAAAGTGTCATAGTTGGAATGTCATCAGGTGCATTGTTTAAAATTTAGAATTGTTCTTGTCCTTGAAGGCCACTGTAGCTTCTCTTATTATTCTAAAGGGGTGGGGTTACCCAGGGAGTGTTGCATTCTAGAACTTTGTAGAACTTTCTTGATGATGTCATATTACACACTGCACCTTTAATATTAAATAAAACAGTGGACATATATCTTTATTTACGCAGTGTTTCTTTAACAATTAATCCATAAAATAATGTTTTTTATTTTGGAATATTTAGTGGCATAAAGTGGTGGGAGTTCTAGATTGCAACGCTCCCTCGCTGACTCCTTTCTTTGGGAGAATTTACAGAAGCTATTTTGAATGAATGAATGAATGAATGAATTAATGATTTATTTCAAATATGCAACAACAATACAATAATAAAAATGCATCAACAGGAGTCAGCCCTAGTGACTCCTGCACTGATAATTAACTGACTTTAATTTTCCAAGCGAATATTCATTAAAACATACTTTAGAACATATTATATTCCCCATTTCCTCCAAGTCTGTTAAAAAAAAGTGCCAATAAATTCTACGCACTGCACCTTTAATAGGATCCAACTATATGGAATCAACCCAGAACATTGCGAGAATCCTGCCACCACAGCTACATCATTAAATCTGCTCTATGCAACTGAAGCCAGGAAGCAAAACAGGACAATGTACAGCTGGTAATAATAACATTAACGACGGCTGCCTTTCCATCCAGCAGTTAAATTATACGGCCGGCCGCGGGGTTTTGCTTTTTGATAACGCTGCTGCTGGCGCCATTAACTTATCGCCCAGTTAAACCAGGCTGTAACCAACACTGCCAAATGTACTTCTGTGGTGAGGCCAAAAGCAGAAGCGGACAGGGGAAGCAGTGGGCTAAAAACAGCAATATGCAGTTGTTAAAGGCCTACTTCACCGGTTGGAATATGAAGGTGTATTGAATTCTGAGATCCTATGTAGTATAAATGTGCAAAAAAAATTGAAAGTGGTTCATCCTAGCCTGAGAAAAGGCAGAAAGAGTGTTTTATGGTCTCACTGTCTAACCCTACATTTTCCTTATTGTGACATCACAGTAAGGGCTAGGATTAACAGGACAGCTGGGCCAAGGGAAGACTGAGGGAAGACTGAGGGAAGAAAAACCTCATTCATTATATTATAATAGTGATTTTATAATGATAGAACGCTGGTTCCGTATGGGTGAAGTATTCCTTTAATATCGACTATAGAATAAATAACTAAATACATCTTCATCTCATCACTTGATATTGTGGAAAGACTTGAGGCAGTGGTGGATGAAGCCATCTTTAGTAACTATAGCTTCTTGTCCTCGAAGGCCACCGTAGCTTGATGCAACTAAATGTTCCGATATTACACATTGCACCTTTAATTTGTAGGGAGGGTTAATATCTTGTGGTGTTCTTCCATCTCACTTCTGCTAACCTTTTTGTACGGTGTGTGTGTGTGTGTGTGTGTGTGATGGCGTGTGTCTGTGCGTGCGTGCGTGCGTGTGTGCGTGCGTGCGTGCGTGTGTGTGTTTGCGTGTGTGTGCGGCGTGTGTGTGTGTGTGTGTGTGTGTGTGTGTGTGTGTGTGTGTGTGTGTGTGTGTGTGTGTGTGTGTGTGTGTGTGTGTGTCCAGGCTGCCACTAGACTCCTGGATGAGATGTGTCACCTCAGAGCTCAGTCTCTGTCGCCGATGGAAACGACGGAACATTTCAAAGTTCTGAAGCTGTTGGGAGAAGGATCGTACGGGAAGGTCATGCTGGCCGTACACAAGAAGAGAGGTGAGCCGCACAACACTGGCACTCAATCAATTTGTATTTGTTTCGCGCTTTTCATACAAAAGTAGCTCAAAGTGCCTTACAACGAATAAAAACAACAGCAGGGAAATAGAAAAACAGCAAATAAAATCAAGAGAAGAAAATGAAAAGAATAGGGGACGCCCTTAGCTCAGTTGGTAGGGCGTCCCCCCCCCCATGGGCCTCGGCCAGCAGCGGACCCGGGTTCGATTCCAGTCCGTGGTCGTTCTCTGCATGTCACTCCCCTCTCTGCCCCATTTCACCTCTGTCTCTACACTATCAATAAAGCATAAAAAATGCAAAAAAAATAATCTTAAAAAAAAAGAAAAAAGAAAAAGAACCCAACCCTCCTCCCACCCCACAGACACGCACAAATACATACACACTCATACACATACTCATACACATACACACGCAGACACACATTCATACACATACACACGCAGACACACACTCATACACATACACACGCAGACACACACTCACACATACACACGCAGACACACACTCACACATACACACGCAGACACACAAACTCACATACTCACACATACACTAGCTGTCACTATAGAGACATGGACTGGCACTGAGACCTGAGGCGTGGAGGAAAGACACTAGCAATATCACTGCTTCATTTCAACTGATCTCTTGATTATAAATAAAGGTTAAACGCAATTAATAAATTAACATTTCAGCCAAGCACACCGACTTAAACCTGCAGTGTGTAGAATTGTGGGTTTTATTTCCTAGCAGATTTTGTAGAAAGTAATTATAATATCCATAAGTACATTTAATGTAGTGCATAATAGCTGAATTTTTTTTTTTATTATTTATTTTTCCCTTAGAAAGGGTCTCATATATGTCCATATTTCTGCATATTTTGGACCAAGGCCTAGTGCCGCCATCTTGAAAGTGTCATAGTTGGAATGTCATCAGGTGCATTGTTTAAAATTTAGAATTGTTCTTGTCCTTGAAGGCCACTGTAGCTTCTGTTATTATTCAAAAGGGTTGGGGTTACCCAGGGAGCGTTGCATTCTAGAACTTTGTAGAACTTTCTTGATGATGTCATATTACACACTGCACCTTTAAGAACAGCAATAATACATTTTATTTATATAGCACTCTTCTCTCACTCAGAGCGCTTTACAAAAACAAAACAATAAACAAACAAAAAGGAACATGTAGAGTTGGGTTGGTGGGTGAACTAGGGGTAGGCAGAGGAGAAGAGATGGGTCTTGAGTTAGTACTAGTACATACAAGCACTGGTTCATTTTAGTTTGGCACACTAAAAATAGCAATTAAGTACATTTCAGTCAATGAATGTACTTAAAAGGTGGAGTCAGTGATTCTAGAGACTGTTTGTTGTCAAAATCACTGTGTGCACCGCAGAACCAATCCAGGGTTAAAACACAGCCTAGGCTTTGTAAACAGGTATGGATAGAATGTGGAAACAAACGGGTCCCAACATGGCTTAAAGGTGCAGTGTGTAATATGACATCATCAAGAAAGTTCTACAAAGTTCTAGAATGCAACGCTCCCTGGGTAACCCCACCCCTTTAGAATAATAACAGAAGCTACAGTGGCCTTCAAGGACAAGAACAATTCTAAATTTTAAACAATGCACCTGATGACATTCCAACTATGACACTTCCAAAATGGCGGTGACAAGGCCTTGGTCCAAAGTATGGAGAAATATGGACATATATGAGACCCTTTCTAAGGAAAAAAATAATAATTCTAAAAAAAAAATCAGCTGTTATGCACTAAATTAAACGTATTTATGGATATTGTAATTATTTTCTACAAAATCTGCTAAGAAATAAAACCCAAAATTCTACACACTGCAGGTTTAAATAACCTTCATCAATATGTATTTTCTTGTATGGTCCAAATATGCCAAAAATATAATTAAATTTCTATTTCTCCTGTATGATCCAGGCACCCCCATGGCCCTGAAGTTCTTCCCCAGGGAATGCACCTCTCTGCTGGCCTTCCTGAGGGAGTATAACCTCTCTCTGTCCTTCTGCACCCACCCGTCCCTGGCCCGGGCCCTGGGCATCGCATACTCCACTCCCACTCACTACGTGTTCGCTCAGCAGGCCGGGCTGTTTGGAGATCTCTACGACGTCATTACTCCAGAGGTAGGTACACGTATTGAAACACAGCTATTCGTGTTAATAATAATGATAATTGTACGCACATTTTAAATAGCGCTTTTGTTATGAGTAATAGTACAACACACACTGGAGTAGTCATGTTTTTTGGTGCTCAGATTTCCACTATTTAGTGACCAATTAAAGGTGTAGTCAGTGATTCTGGAGAACACTTGTCAAAATCACTTGTTGTCAAAATCAGTGAATATCTCCTCACGAGCCTCTGAGGCTGTAATACCATGTGTGTGTGAGCTGAAACAATCCTGTGTTAATATACAACCCAGGCTCTGTAAACTCACATGTTAACAAAGGAGCTAGAAAAATGCCAATTTACAGAGCCTAGACTTTGTATTACCAGATGAAGGTCTTGTGCCGAAAATTTCTATTGAATTACAGAAAGACAGTGTCAAGAAAATCAACGTTTTCTTTGTATAAATAAAGGTGAAATAAACTAAATAAATCCCTTTCTTCCCCTTATAGTGGGAAATAAAAACCCTTAAAATGTCCCCCCTTCCCCTTTAGGTTGGCGTGAAGGAGGAATATATAATCTTCAGAGGAAAAAATTTACTGTTTCGTAAAGGTTCCTTATCGTCTTTTAATCAAAATTAATTAATATAAATATTTTCAATCAATCAAACTTTATTTATATAGCACTTTTTATACAATCAAATGTAACACAAAGTGCTTAATACAACTCCCCTCCCCCACACCCCCCAACCAGAGATGTGCATACATGCAAAAACATTCCCCCTCCCACCCATCCATACCCCAAAATAAGAAATTCATTAAAAACAGGAAGGAAACTGCGCTGAGGAAACGCCATCATCAGAGAGAAAACACTAGAGACTGTAAAACTAAAACAATTTAAAATAAAGACATAGAATAAATAAGAGCTCTTCATAGCGATTATAGTGATTTTAATTGACATTATATCTGCAGGTTGGCGTGGAGGAGGACTGCTGTCAGCGCGTGGTGTCCCAGCTGTGTGGCGCTCTGTCTCACCTCCACTCCCTCGGCTTCGTCCACCGAGACGTCAAACCAGAAAACGTCTTTCTCTGTGACGCAGCCTGCAGATGGGTCAAACTGGGGGACTTTGGCATGGTCAGTGTGGAAGCATAGATATATATATATATTACTGTTTATATTACAGTTTACAGAGCCTAGGTCAATAAGCATAGATATCACTGAATCACTCCATTGTTAAAGGTGGAGTCAGTGATTTCGGGGAACACTTGTTGTCAAAATCACTTTTTGTCTAGGGGTCTACTACCAAGCCATTGATTATATGCTGATGGCACTCGTGGTGTAGTGTGTTCACAGCAGACCCGGGTTAGAATCCAGCCGGGGTCGTTCTCTGCATGTCATTCTGCTCCCTGACTTTTTTCATCTGTGTCTAATAAAAAAAAAATAAAAAAAAATAAGAAGAAATATTCATAAATGAACCATGAAATATTCCCCCCCCCCCCCCCCCCCCAGGTGAAGTAACACATGATTAGGGCCACCGTACACATTCCATTAATAGAAATTTTATTTAAAAAAAAAGATTATTCCGCATGCAGGCTGTCTTTGTTTTTAATGACCAGCATTGTTAAATAAAGGTAAAATAAAAAATATATGAAATAAAATGAATAAATGACCAACACACTTCCCCCCCCCCCCCCCCTCCTCAGGTGAAGTCCGCGGGCACGATGGTTCCCGAGGTTTGGTTCAGTTCCCCGTACTGCACCCCCGAGTCTGGTGTCGCCCGGGGCAACAGAGACAGCTGGGCCAGCAAGTACGAAGCAAACAACAACAGCAACAGCAGCCATGGCGACGACGCGAACGACAACGAAAAAGACCAAAAAAAAAGTAACACGAATAATAAGAATAGTGACAGAATTTGGGTGTCAGTGGATCCTAGCACGGACAGCTGGGCCCTGGGGATCCTAACATACGCTATGCTCACTGGCAGTCACCCTTGGGCCGAAACGGGCGCACAATGCCACGCGTACAAGAAATATCAGGAGTGGTTTGACAGTACAAAAAGCCCTGATCATGATAATAGTGAAATAATAAATGACGAGGAAATGGAAATGGATTTAATTGGGGAAGAAAATGAATGCGAGCAGACGACCAGTGTTGTTGAAGCAGCGCCACAGTTTGCGTGTTTCACCCCGCTAGCTTGCTCCTTCTTCCAGTTTCTGTTGGACCCGCGGCCCGAGTTTCGCGGCCGACCGGAAGACGGGTTGAGGTTTGTGGGAGGGGAGTGGGTGATGGAGAGAGAGAGAGTAAGACTGGAGAAAGAGAGGAAGAAAAACAGAGGGATAGAAAGGCCCGTGAGGAAGATAAAGGATGGCAGAGGAGAGTGATTTGGGAACTGATTTGTACTATAATAATAATACGAAAAAATGTATTGGATTTATATAGCGCTTTTTTTCTAGGAACTTAAAGCTGGGGTGGAGGATTTGGGGAGAAAATGGCAGTTGGGATAGAGATTTTAATCCAAATACCTCAACCGCTCCACTTGTTCTCTTTGGTCCCTCCCCTATGGTCCCTCCCTGACACGCTCTACACCAACAAAGTTGTGCCAAAGTGAATGGACAGTCCCAACAGCCAATAAGAACAGAGAATCGGAGCCTCGCTCTGATTGGTCAAAGTGTACAGCTCATGTTAACGTTGACCAATCAGAAATCATATACCCCAGCTTTTTAGCACTTCACAGGGTTCCAGGTTCCATTCATTCACACACAGTCATACCGGTGGTGCTAAACTACTAGCAATATTGTTCACTCTTTTATATGGGGAATATATATGATGTTTAAGTTTAAAGGTGTAGTCAGTGATTCTGGAGAATGCCTTTTTGTCAAAATCATTCAATATCTCCTCACGATCCACTACCTGTCTGTACTGTGTGCGGGATGTAAACAAAGTAATCAAAGAGGGCCCACCGTAGCTAGCAAAGCAATATGTCCGTTTACAGAGCGTAGGCTGTGTAAAACAAGCATTCTCCAGAACATCTGACTCCACCTTTACATCCATTAAACCTTTCTGTGTTTTTTTCCAAGATTTTCAAATCCGAGAATTTACATATTTTCTTAGATTTATGAGACTGTACATTTCTATCTTCTGCCCTGTTAACTAAACTTTTACTTAAAAAGTTTGACCTAAATCTTGGTCAAAACAATAATATATATACAGCTCCGGAAAAAAATAAGAGACCAGTCTGGATTTTTCTTAAATCTTCCTCCCTACATAACTTATTGAAAATGCTCCTAATGGCAATAACTGTTTTGGAATTTGGTAGAAATGTTGTCAGTAGTTTATATCATAAAATCAAAATGTTCATTCTACTCAAACATATGCCTCTAAAGAGTAAAACGAGAGACACTGAACATTTGGAGTGGTCTCTTAATTTTTTCCAGAGCTGTATATGTTTAATTACATATATATGTTTTACTACAGCACGAACTGTAACTTATCTATGCGATTCTAACAGCTGCAGCTCTGGGGATCATCATTTGTGTTTCGTAGCCCAGCGCTGTAAGGCTATCGTCCTGTCCTTGTAAAAAGATATTCTCCTTAGCGTATAGCGTCTATATTTGGGTCTAGACTTTTGTGATTGCATCAGAGGAAGGGCTATAAACTTTATATATAGACCGCAGCGGTGCCAAGTTTTCATCGCCATAAAATCTGTCTGCCAGATAACTGAGACACTTTCCATTCACACAGCTTTTCAACATGCTCCTATGAATAAAATGGTGGGTTTGCAAATGTACGAATTATGAATCAAATATCAGAGCACTTTTA
>NC_137221.1:4303719-4306219 GCF_949987685.1 Ammodytes marinus | reverse complement strand
CGGATTTCATCAACACACTTAACAGTCACCACCCATCAATAAAACTCAAATACATAATAGATCCACATCAGGTACACTTTTTAGACACCACAGTATTTTTTCAAGCAATAAACCCCACGCAAAACAAACTACTCACCAAGGTTTACTTTAAATCCACCGACACTCACGCCCTTTTGCATAAATCCAGCTACCACCCCAAACATACATTTAAAGGAATAATTAAATCACAAATCATCCGTTTTCACCGTATTTCATCCCTGATTTCAGATTTCCATAACACCACCTCCATTCTTTTCAATAGCCTCAGACACAGAGGATATTCTAAACGTTTTCTCCGCCAAATTAAAAACAGCACCTTGGCCGCTCTCGCTCCCATTCACTCCTTGGAAGCTCCGCCCCAGATGTCCGAGGGCGGGGGACGGCCTCCAACCACTGCACCAACTAGATCCTCAAAAACCCTCGCCCTCTACCCTAACCAGGGTCTATATCCCAACCCCCCTTGCCTCCCCTCCCTCCCCTACCCTAACCAGGGTTTGCATCCCGACCCACCCTACCCCCCTTCCTTTACAGCAGTGCTTGGAGGCACTCCCCCATCTTTTTCCAACAGCCGGACTACGCACCAGCCGCAGCTAATCCCATTTATCTCCACATTTTCCCACAGGACTTCCAACCTACACCGCACCCTCAAACACAACTTTTCCCGCACACAAACACATCATCCAGCATTACAAAACTGTCAAGTCATTTCAGCCCACAGAAAAAATAATAACCTTAAAAGCATTTTAGTCCGGTCAACCTTTAAAGATAACTCACATTCACCACAAACACAGCACGACAGTATGTACAAAAACCGGAAATTCATACATAACATACACAGCAGAGCATCACACCCCACCCTGGGCACATTTTCACTCCACTCCAGCAACATCATTTACATAATCACCTGCACCTCCTGTTCGAAACATTACATTGGGGAAACCAAACATACATTACTGACCAGATTAAAACAACACACATACAACATTGGGGAAGGTAGACTTACAACACCCCTAGTCAGACATTTCCAAATACATTCACCGACAAACCTCATCATCTCTGGTCTAGAATCCAATAATAGGTGGACTATTGGACAGAGGAAGAGAGCAGAAAAAATATGGATTGACAAACTCGGCACAATGGTACCCCTTGGTTTTAATGACAAATGATGTTTTAATAACACTTTATGGTACAGCACTAATTTTAGGATGATTTTAGCTAATGTTATAGGGCCTTTTATTTATGTATTTAAGTAATCATCTGGATATTTTACACATACACATATATATGTCTATGGGCCAAAAGGTTTTTTATTCCCCCCTCCCTTTTTTTGCACTGTCGGGCTTGGGGCTTGAGCCCGGGTCTCCCAGGGGAAAGAGCGGGGCTTTCCCATCTGTGCTATCTAACCATGTACCCTTTACCCTAACCCTAACCACCCCTCCCCTCACACCTGAACCTAAACTTAGCACCGGAAAAAACAATCCCCATCTACCACATAACCCACCTTCCCATATTTCCCCTCCCCCCACCCATCCCCGCCACTCACCATATATTTTAATACTAGCACCATGATTATGGAATTTTATAATAGGTACACATATTTATTTTTCTATTATTGGAATTGTGTATGTGTGTATTGATGTATGTCCATTTTTATGGTTTTTATTTTATTTTATTTTATTTTATTTTATTGTTTTAATCCCACAAAAGTACCACATTTTACTGACCATTGTGCTGCTGCCTCTTCCTCTGCTCAATAGTCAGGGTCCTGGTCTCCCACATCGATGGGAGCCACCACCCCTGGGCTGGAACTGGCTCCCTGGATAGCACCAGCCACAGACTATACCACTCAACCATCCTATCATTTCACTTTCACATAACACAACAGCATCAGATCAGTAGGCCTGTGCACCCAAAACACAAGATGTCATTTTAACCCCAACCCTAACCCAAACCTAACCCCAACCCTAACCCTAACCCCAACCCCAACCCTAACCCTAACCCTAACCCTAACCCTGATAGTATATAAAGTAACTAGCTAACCCTAACCCTAACCCTAACCCTAACCCTAACCCTAACCCTCTAACCCTAACCCTAACCCTAACCCTAACCCTAACCCTAACCCCAACCCTAACCCTAACCCCAACCCCAACCCTAACCCTAACCCTAATAGTATATAAAGTAACTAGCTAACCCTAACCCTAACCCTAACCCTAACCCTAATAGTATATAAAGTAACTGGCTAACCCTAACCCTAACACTAACACTAACCCTAACCCTAACCCTCTAACCCTAACCCTAACCCTAACCCTAACCCTAACACTAACCCTAACCCTAACCCTCTAACCCTAACCCTAACCCTAACCCTAACCCTAACCCCAACCCCAACCCTAACCCTAACCCCAACCCTAACCCTAACCCTAACCCCAACCCTAACCCTAACCCTAACCCCAACCCCAACCCT
>NC_137221.1:4253719-4296219 GCF_949987685.1 Ammodytes marinus | reverse complement strand
GTGTGTGTGTGTGCGTGTGTGTTTCAAAATGCAGTATCGTTTAGCACCGGGCTTGAACTGAACTTTATAGAGTTTTTCTGGCGCCGTAGTTACCACGTAAACGCACGCTGGTTGCTAGGGACCCATATTATTATTTATTCACCTGTCCGTCACACACCTGCTCTGAGCTCTTCTCATCGCGACCTCACGCCAAACCAAAAACCTGCTCGTCTATTTATTTTATGAAGTGCTGATGTGTAACTTTGAAACTGATGCTGTAAGCTAAGATTAGACTGGGTGACCTGATGACCATTTAGTCTATCTGTCTCTGTGTGTGTGTGTGTGTGTGTGTGTGTGTGTGTGTGTGTGTGTGTGTGTGTGTGTGTGTGTGTGTGTGTGTGTGTGTGTGTGTGTCTGTCTATCTTTCTGTCTTGCTGTGTGTTTGACTGCCTGTCTGTCTGTCTGTCTGTCTGTCTATGTCATAACCTACAGAGAGAGAGAGACAATGTTAGTGGTGAGAATTGTCTGTCTGTCTGTTTTTGTCTGTCTGTCTGTCTGTCTGTCTGTCTGTCTGTCTGTATGTCTGTCTGTCTGTCTGTCTGTCTGTCTGTCTGTCTGTCTGTCTGTCTGTCTGTCTGTCTGTCTGTCTGTCTGTCTGTCTGTCTGTCTGTCTGTCTGTGTGTGTGTCTGTCTGTCTGTCTGTGTGTGTGTGTGTGTGTGTGTGTCTCTGTCTGACTGCCTGACCCACTTTGTGTCGAATAGATAGGATCTTACATTTCTCAGTAAAGGTGATCGTTTTATAAAGTGTATTAGCTTTATAGTTTATGCATTTGTTGAATTACTTGTGTAATGTTTAACAAAGCAACACAACATCAAACAATAACGGAGAAAGATTATGTTATTTTCTTTAGAAATTAGCGCAGCTCCAGGAATAGCAATGTCCTCAAGCTTCCAATTACTTTGGTCCGGACGGAAATACTTCAACACCTATCAAAGATCAGAGTCAGTGATTCTGGAGAACGCTTGTTGACAAATCACTTTTTAGTCAAAATCAGTGAATATGGGGGCGCCCTTAGCTCAGTTGGTAGGGCGTCCCCCCCCCCCCCATGGGCCTTGGCCAGCAGCGGACCCGGGTTCGATTCCAGCCCGCGGTCGTTCTCTGCATGTCACTCCCCTCTCTGCCCCATTTAAACTCTGTCTCTACACTATCAATATAGCATAAAAATACCAAAAAAAAATAATAATAATAATCAGTGAATATCTCCTCATGATCTGCTATACTTGCGCACTAAAAAAAAGATTGTGTTTGTACAGTACAAAGCCTAGGCTCTGTAAACGGGCATGTTGTAGTACATACAGGTAGCCGATCGTGAGGAGACAGTCACTGGTTTAAACAACAAATTCTCCAGAATCGCTGACTCCACCTTTAACTGGATTTCCATGACATTGACATTTTGACCAGATATTCACGGGGCAAAGCACAGGGTTCCTATTCTAATGGCTTTGGTGATCCCCTAACCCCCTTTACCTCATCCAGTTTAATCCACTTTAATTGACCCATTACTTTTGGCTTAAGACCAGAATACCTGCTAGACTCCAGACACATTCCCCTCGCTCTCAGCTGCTGTACTTTGAGTTTGGCGCTAATGAGCAGAAATGTTGACACACGGAAGTAAGATGGTATACGCTATAACTTCATAACGTTAGAATCTCATCCATGAGGGGCGCCCTTAGCTCAGTTGGTAAGGCGTCCCCCCCCCCCATGGGCCTCGGGCCAGCAGCAGACCCGGGTTCGATTCCAGCCCGCGGTCGTCCTCTGCATGTCACTCCCCTCTCTGCCCCATTTCAACTCTGTCTCTACACTATCAATAAAGCATAAAGAGTTTTGTGGAGCTGATAATAGGCTTAATCAACTTTTTGTCAACTCATTTGGTCGATGGCTTGAATGTAACCAGCCTAGGCCTATATGCTCTCAGATGCCCTTGTAGAAAAATGTAATCAACATGTTTGGTGTTTGTCGAAATATCCCATTGCGATGGGACAGTGTGTGTTTTAGGGTACGGGACGACCCTTTAAATCTGACCCCTCTTCAATCTAATGATGATGGATAGCTACATTCCCTGGAAAAGGAAATGAAACCTTGTGCTGAATTGTGTGTGTGTGTGTATGTGTGTGTGTGTGTGTGTGTGTGTGTGTGTGTGTGTGTGTGTGTGTGTGTGTGTGTGTGTGTGAGATCGCGTGTATTAAAAGTTCTGAATTTTCTCTGTGCAATATCTGATCCAAACAGATCCATCAATGTGTCACGAGTGGTGATCGGTGTGAGTTACTGAGCAGGAGGCGCCCGGGATTAAAAGAGGACACACACACACACACACACACACACACAGACACACACACACACACAGACACACACGCACGCACGCGCACACACACACACACACACACACACACAAGCGTACACACACACACACACACACATCAGCACAACCAGGCATCCCAATATTATTCACACAGTAATAGGGAACAGTAAAACTCATATTGGATGTAGTAAATATTGCATCAGGGCGAGATGACCTCATTGAGCAACAGCTTAGATCTCTGCTGACGGACAGAATGAGAGAACGAGTGTGTGCGTGTGTGTGTCTGTTTGTGTGTGTGTGTGTGTGTGTGTGTGTGTGTGTGTGTGTGTGTGTGTGTGTGTGTGTGTGTGTGATTGTGTGTCTGTGTGCGTGTGTGTGTGTGTGTGTGTGTGTGTGTGTCTGTGTGCGTGTGTGTGTCTGTTTGTGTGTGTGTGTGTGTGTGAGTGTGTGCGCTGACAGACGGAAAGAGAGAGCGACGGACAGCTGGACAGATGGACAGTCATTCATCTTTCTCTGATTTTCTTGTCTTCGACTCGGAGGCCATTTTAGGCGTTTGGTATTTGATTAACTCTCCGGCTATGTGTCTGATCATGTCATGATTTAAAGGTGCAGTGTGTAATATGACATCATCAAGAAAGTTCTACAAAGTTCTAGAATGCAACGCTCCCTGGGTAACCCCAACCCTTTAGAATAATAACAGAAGCTACAGTGGCCTTCAAGGACAAGAACAATTCTACATTTTAAACAATGCACCTGATGACATTCCAACTATGACACTTTCAAGATGGCAGCACTTGGCCATGGTCCAAAATATGCAGAAATATGGACATAAATGAGAAAATGGGAAAAATAAATAATTCAAAAAAAAAATTCAGCTATTATGCACTAAATTAAATGTACTTATGGATATTATAATTACTTTCTACAAAATCTGCTAGGAAATAAAACCCAAAATTCTACACACTGCAGGTTTAAAGGTGCAGTCAGTGATTCTGGAGAACGCTTGTTGAAAAAAAGATCACTTCTTTTGTCAAAATCAGTGATTATCTTCATCAGATTCTTCATTTGATAGTACACTGGGTTAAGTATTCTTTTTTTTAAAGATTATTTTTTAGCTTTATTAGACAGTACAGAGTTGAAAGGGGGAGACAGAGAGAGAGAGAGAGAGAGAGAGAGAGAGAGGGGGGATGACCTGCAGTAAAGGTCCACGGGTCGGATTTGAACCCGCGACCACTGCAACGAAGGCCGGAGCCAATATGGTACGCGCTCTATCCACTACGCCACCGGAGCACCCAGGGGGAGGAGGGGATTGGGGGGGTTAAGTATTCTAACAACTGTCTCCCATTCTTCAATCAATCCACATAACACCAGTCGTTAGTCCCTGGTCCACATCAGGACATAACAATGTGTAATGTTTCATCTTGGAGCTTATAACTGCCACAATGTCCATCTTTTTTTTTTAAATACTTAATTTTTTGATTTTTTTTTTCAGAGCACACACTCACACACACACACACACACACACACACACACACACAAATACACAGAAAGAAACAAAAGACAAAACAAACAACCAACATGGCGCACTCTACTAGGCCTTTCACACCAAAATGAACCAAGAGTCAGTTCCAGGCTGGTGTTGGGGTCAGTTCAAAACTGGTTACAGCCTTATCCCAGTTATGAACCGGTTGGTTTCACATCGACCGGAGACAGCCATGGAGCCGGCAAGAGAGCAACGTCATGACGTCACTGTAAACGTGTGTGTACGTCGCCCGACGCCGCTGCTCTTGTGGCTAACGCTAAAGCTACCGCTAGCTTTAAGCACAACAACAGCGGCGAATACGTCTTGTTTTTACACGTCTTAGCTCTCGCTTTGCTTTCTTAACCAAACAGGACCCATACAGCGTATTCTCGCCGGTCAATTTGATCGCTACGTTCGGTAATTATGTTATGTTTACGTCTCGTAGTAGCGGTGTTTTTAAACATGGCGGGCATGAGGTTTTAGTTGGTCTGGTTGGTCAGGATAATCCCTCCCCCGGCCGCTGGCGCAAGCAGTTCACTTCAAACCCTGCTCAATCCTGGGGTATGAGTTGAACCGGTTTTTACGGCCCGGAGCAGGCTTTCTGGCGGTGTAAAACCAAAACACTGGCTCTAACTCCGAACTAGCGCCGATTTTGCGGCGGTGTGAAAGGCCTATACTTACATTGTTTAAACTTTACACTAACAACAATATCAAGAAAGGTATTAAGGTCCCTTCAGTACTTGTTATATAGTCCAGGAAAGGCTGACATGTCTGTTTAAATGTTTCTGCTTTCCTTGATGTCCATAATTGTTAATGGTTATAAGTGTCCACTCAACAACAAGATCTCACGTTTCATTGGACCAAACTAAAGTGATCCATGTGAGTCCAAACGACCCGAAACATTTAGCTTCCATTCCCAGAGCTGCATTTCTGTCAACACTGACTTCCTGCAATGTGTTTCAACACCCAACACACACACAGAGACAGACAGACAGACAGACAGACGGACAGAGGGACAGACACACACTCACACACACACAGACAGAGGGACAGACACACACACACAGAGGAACACACACACACACACAGACAGAGGGACAGACAGACACACACAGACGGACAGACAGACAGACACACATACAGAGGGACAGACAGACACACACAGACAGACAGACACACACACACACATTCCCCCCCATGTGACACCCCTCCAGCTACCAGACCCTGTTATGTCACAATGGTGTCTGTAACTTATCATCTCCTCTTGACCTTCAGATAACTAAAGGGAGCTACACACACACACACACACACACACACACACACACACACACACACAGGCACATGACTGCTCTGGTGTGTGTGTGTGTGTGTGTGTGTGTGAGTGTGAGTGTGTGTGTGTAACTAAAGGTTGCTACACACACACAGGCACGACTGCTCTGGTGTGTGCGTGTGTGTGTGTGTGTGTGTGTTGGAAGGACTTGAAGGTGCCTAGAACCTATTTAGTCTTGTCTATAGTCTAATTAAATGTTCTAAAGTTTATGTGGGGTTTACAAAAAGATCTTACGTCAAATACAACTGCTCCCATAGCAGTTTTAAAACATTTTAAAAGGTGCAATCCATTCACAAAATCTCCAAGGAAGTTTTTTTTTTTTTTTTTAACCTTTATTTATACAGGTAAATCCCATTGAGACCGAAGACTCTTTTTCAAGGGAGACCTGTTTTCCTTTCCCACGTTACCATTCACACACACATTCATACACCGATAGCAGGCTAACTATCGACATTCACACGAGGCAAGGTGGGTGAAGTGTCTTGCCCAAGGACACAACAACTATGACACAGGTGGCAGGGCGGGGATCGAACCTCCAACCCTTTGATCATCAGCCGACCCGCTCTACCAACTGAGCCACAGTCGCCCCAGTAAAGTGCTCATGCGGGCATTTCTCGCTTACACAATCACAACATACTCAAATTGAAGTCAAAATTAGTATGAGTAGGACGTTAGACTGGGCTTTGCGAACACAGCCATAGGCACCTTTTAACAGTTCATTTATCAAGGATGTAACGTTGAATTTCTTGCTGCGACTTTTTTTTGTGCTTTTTCGTAAAGAATTGAACCCAGACATCTCCGAGCTTTAGTAAAGGTTTTATTGCCGCTTTCTCTTCATAAATCAAACGTGTTAGTCCAGTGATGTGACAGCCAGTAGTGGGATGAGTGAGAAACGTGAGACTCTTTTTATATCGTAGCCGGCAATTAAATTTGAGCAATGTAAACACAACACACGTACTGACATATCAAATTAACCCCATAGCTTAAAGAAATACTTCACCCATACGGAACCGGCGTTCTATCATTATGAAATCGCTATTATAATATAATGAATGAGGTTTTTCTTCCCTCAGTCTTCCCTTGGCCCAGCTGTCCTGTTAATCCTAACCCTACATTTTTACTAGTGTGATTACTAGTGTGATGTCACAAAATGTAGGGTTAGGCAGTGAGACCATAACACACTCTTTCTGCCTTTTCTCAGGCTAGGATGAACCGATTTCAAAGAAATTTGCACATTTATACTACATAGGACCTCAGAGTTCAATACACCTTCATATTTCCAATAATGCAATTTACATACACTATATACTCATGTGATTGGATCCCAGCAAACCATTAAAATAAATGCAAAAAAAAATAATGATTTCACATTTCAAGACATTCTTTTTATGACAATTCATAAGTCAGAGAACCTGTAAACACCATCGACAAATCACAATCAGCCGAAGCATTTCCAAGCACAAAGTATCAACGTATCATTCGCTGCCGTTATGACATTCATCAGATGAATATAAGACAATCATTTTAGTGTTTAACATCTTAAGTCCCGAGAACGATGTGTTCAAATCTCAATACAAGGTTCTCAGTAATAGATGAAACTATCCCTGCGTTCCAATTCACATACTCTTTCTTTTTTACTACACTACATACTAAAGTACAGAAGAGTTTTAGGGGCCACAGGAGAGAGAAAAAAAAAATCAGATAAGGAAGATTTTTTTTTCTTTATGTCGAGAAATGACAAGAATAAAGACAAATACTCCAAAAATGCTATTGGAGTTAGTGAGGAATTTATGTATTTTCAGCATACTACAATGGAAAATAAGTCAAATTGATTGCATGTGCCCCTCTGTAGCAAATCACGTAAATCTGGGGGGATGTTAACACGTTTATTAATGCAAAAAGTGAAGCTAGTTTTAGTTATTATTATTTAGGCAAAGTTAAAAGGCAAGTTGATTGGGATGAGATGCTATGTGTAGGCCGCCTGTATACCAAGCAAAATAAGTGATATAGTATTTCATCCTTAGCTTATGTCATTAAGTAAAGTTACGTTATTAGTCAATGGTTACATTGAAATTTGTTTTTCCTCATATCTCCCCTCTCAAGTTCCCACACTCCAGAGGGGGTCAGAGCGCAGGGTCAGCCATAGCACAGCGCCCCTGGAGCAGTTTTGGGTGTTAAGTGTCTTGCTCAAGGACACAATGGTTGAGATGGTGGGCACCGTAGATGTAATACCAGCCACTACTAGTTTTACTACTAACACCCTCCTGTCCGGTGCCGGGGATCGAACCAGAGACCTCATGGTTACTGGGAGGAGGAACCAGAGACCTCATGGTTACTGGGAGGAACCAGAGACCTCATGGTTACTGGGAGGAGGAACCAGAGACCTCATGGTTACTGGGAGGAGGAACAAGAGACCTCATGGTTACTGGGAGGAGGAACCAGAGACCTCATGGTTACTGGGAGGAGGAACCAGAGACCTCATGGTTACTGGGAGGCCACCTTTCCTCTAGGACATCCGACCACTATTGTTTAAAAAATAAAAATAATCAGTAAAAGTAAGTAGTGTGAATAATTTGACAGTTATGATTTGAACACACGTCCAGATTTGGCGACTGATTCCACAGTTACAACAGAAAGAAGCACCAGCTATAGTGGAGCGGCTAAGTGCTTATATTCGTCTGAATCTTTCAGCTGATGATACAAGCGGGAACATTGGCATGAGCATGAGTCTCCATGGGTCACCCGACAAAGAAAATGGTCCGAGACATTTGAAATTTTGAATTTGAAAATTTTCTCAAAGTAATGTATTGGGTTTTTTTTCCATTCAAAACTTTTTTTTTTTTTTTTTTTCACGCTTGTATCACAAATTGAAAGACTAGAGCACTTAGCCGCTCCACTAGTAGTTATTAAACACAAATACGATGTTGCAATGTAAACATAAACTTATAGATTTAATAAAAACGCCAGAAAAGAATGTTAATTAATGTGCCCTGTATATTTCTATGAATATTGTATCTTAAACCTGCAGTGTGTAGAATGTTGGGTTTTATTTCCTAGCAGATTTTGCATTCTAGAACTTTGTAGAACTTTCTTGATGATATCATATTACACACTGCACCTTTAAGTAATGTATGTTATCCCATTTCAAATGAGCTTAGTGATTCTATAGACGCACTAAATAATGTACAATGGATAATTCCTGAATAGAATGTCATGTATATGGTGGAGTCAGGGATTCTGGATAAAGGCTTGCTGTCACAATCACTTTAAAATTGGCATGTTGCTATAGCTACAGTGGCCCACTTTGTTTACATACCATTTACTCACTGATTTTAACAATTCATTTTGACAGCAAGCGTTCTCCAGAATCACTGACTTCACCTTTAAGCAGAGATCATTTTAAAGCTGTTAAATAACACTTTTATCAAGTCAAACTAGATAAAAGGTATTACAAGAGGCTTAAACTGTTTATCTATAGGATTTATATTTGAACAAGTTAAAACAGACTGCTGCTGTCATTTCTAACTTATTCAAGATAATGTATCTTTTTTTCCCAATATAATAAGGTTGGTTGACATTTTTTTTTTTTTTTTATCGAAGACTTTTTTGTTTCCATTTTAACCTGCAATTTTTTATTTTATTTGCTTCTTTTATTCACTTTTAAATGTTTTATAATGTGTTTTATGTATTCTAATCTTGCCCCCTGTAAAGCACTTTGAGTGGCCTTGTGTCTGAATTGTGCTATATAAATAAACTTGCCTTGCCTAAGTGCTAATTTAATAACAAAAGAAAAAAACAATTCTGAAAGTGAATCTTAGATATGTGCTAAATCTTATAATGTAGGTAACCTTAATTTTTAGCATTTTACAGACAGCATTGATGTAGTTCTTCATAGTGCCTGCGGGTGGCGGTGCTGTGTTGACCAAAAACATGCTAGATCAAAGATAACACTATTGTATGTTTAGGGAGCCATCTACAGGGGAGGCAATGCAGACACATATAAAGAACAAATGCTCACGTCACACATAGCCCTTAAAATATTATTGGGAATGGCTATATATCATGTAATGGCTTTAACTTATTAAAAAGGTGTAGTCAGTGATTCTGGAGAATGCTTGTTGTCAATTTTTTTTTTTTTTTGGTAAAATCAGTGAATATCTCCTCATGATCTGCTACCTGTCTGTACTGTGTGTGTGGATCGTGAGGAGATATTCGCTGATTTTAGCTCAACAAGCGTTCTCCAGAATCACTGACTGCACCTTTAATGCTTAATTAGTTTCCTGTCAATAATATTTGAAAGAACTGTGAATCTGTTCCGAACCAAATGATGTCATGATATGTTCTTTCTACAGTGTGTGTGTGTGTGTGTGTGTGTGTGTGTGTGTGTGTGTGTGTGTGTGTGTGTGTGTGTGTGTGTGTGTGTGTGTGTGTGTGTGTGTGTGTGTGTGTGTGTGTGTGTGTGTGTGTGTGTGTGTGTGTGTGTGTGTTACAAGCTACAGACACAGATGAGATGAAAATTGAAACTGAAGGCTCAAAACTTCATCCAGTCTCCAGCGTCCTGTGGTTGCGATTGCTGTTGAATGGAGCTGAAAAAACACATCAAAATATTTTAGGACAATCTCAGTTTTTTTATCAACTAAACTATAACAAATGCAATGTTAAAGGGTCACTATGTAGTTTCAGAGGAGGGGGATTTGTTTACATTCACAGAGCCTGCAGTTGGTTTACAAAACATATTTACTCTACATGTAATTCTTATTGAATAATTCTATCATAAATTCATCATAAATCAAAACTAATTTTTTTCGAGGAACCTGGAACCAAACGTAAGACTAGAACATGTTTGTAAACCAAACTGTGGGCCCTGCTGCTGTAAACATCAACAACAGTGAAACAGTAACTTTTCAGGAAGCTTTCTAACTTCAAACAGTGTTCCAGGGATCATATTTTCCCTGTGAGGAAAGTTTGTTTATTCAGTAATGAGAATATACCTTAGAAAATGTTTCACTTCTCTGACACACCCAAAGTAACATAGTGCACCTTATAGACAAAGTGAATGGTACAGTTGTTTAGGTGCGAACACACTGCACTCCGCCGTGCGCCGCTCGATCATATTGGGAGATTTTCCCCGCCGCCCGCCCAGGGATCTGCTGCTGCTAACTGGTGATGAGTGGGACGGTCTGCTGTGCTGATGGTGCTTTACCCAAATGCTAACGGGCGCTAACGTGGTTCATATAAAGCTAAACCGATAGCTGTACAGGCAACAGAACATATTCACAGAACTTACCAGGGAGCCGACCTCCTCGCCCACCCCGAGCATGGACCATAGATAGTATATAAAAGGCCTGGACATATAAAGACCCTGAGCATGGACCATAGACAGTATATAAAAGGCCTGGACATATAAACAAGACCCCGACCCCCTCCTGCTCCTTGTAGAGGACGCTGGTGATGTCAGAGAGCAAACTGTGACTATTATATTTTCATCTTAAGTTCCTCTGTCCGTCGCCCCGAAGCGAGTGACGTCGGGAGGAGCTCAACGCTGATTGGCTATCGAGGCGCGGCCCACGGCAAAAATATCGCTACGTAAAACGCTCAATGCCCGCCGCCCCACACAAAATACTTTGACTCTGTATGTAAACTCGCCGCGCGGCCGAGTGCGGTGTGTTCACACCTTTAGGATATGAGTTGTGTACCTTGCAGGAGCAGAGAAGTCTCCCCACATGTCTGAACCTGGGTTTGACTGCAGCACTGTGTTTGAGTTGCTACTGTCCAGCTCCAGCAGGCAGCCTGAAACACAGACAGAAATACACCACGATTTAGGCAATAGCTCAACATTATTTTTAAATTTTTTTTGGGGATATTTTTTGGGCATTTTTATGCTTTATTGATAGTGTAGAGACAGAGTTGAAATGGGGCAGAGAGGGGAGTGACATGCAGAGAACTACCGCGGGCTGGAATCGAACCCGGGTCCGCAGCTAGCCGAGGCCCATGGGGGGGGGGGGGGACGCCCTACCAACTGAGCTAAGGGCGCCCCCAACATTATTTAGTTTGTTGTTAGTGTCTGTATTTCGCACCACGACATCCCCTATGTTTTGTTTCCCTTGTTCTTTTTTAATGTTGTTCTTATTTGTGTGCACATAGGGGAGAACGGGGTTATATGTCACACACACACTTAGCAGCTCAACCAGTTGAAATACAGACAAGCTGACACACTTTTCAATTCCTTTCACTGCAGCCTGAAGCTTTAAAACATCCCGACTCATTTAACAGAAACTAATTATCAAAGTGGTAAAACAGGTCACTTCTTCTTCTGTGGGTTAAAGCCTCTGAAAACCTGGTTTAAAATACTGATGCACTCATAGAAAGTGATTTGCAGATTGTGAGTGACATGTACCTGTTGTCATGCCTCCCGTTGTCTGGGGAACGTTGTTGTGATTGGATGAGCCGGACAGAGGGGGCGGGACTATCTTTCCCCCCGGCGGTGGAGGGAGGAGACCAAAGCCTGAGCCCAGAGAGCGAGGTTTGTCCTTCTTTCTACCTTGCTGCAGACAGACACACACACACACACACACACACACACACACACACACGAAAAATATGAGTTTTACCAGTAAAGAGACTTCTAGAAAGGGTTTTAGGAATGTTTATCTTAATCTTAGAGTTTGAAAACAGTGTCTGTCTCTCTAAATCTGTCTAATAAAGGACATAATGCCAAGAAAAATAATAATAATAATAATTAAATAAAAAAAAAATATTTATTTAAAACTTGAAAAACTGTTAAATGGATTTTAATTTCAAGGTGGAGTCAGCTTTTCTGGAGAACGCTTTTTGACAAAATCAGTAATGATCACTTCACGATCCGCTACCTGTCTGTACTGTGTGTTCGCTACGTTGGCCCACCCTTTGTTTACATACCCGTTTACAGAGCCTAGGCTGTGTATTACCAATTTTCTTTCAGCGCAAAAACAGGACTGACAGGTGGTGGATTGTGAGGAGACATTCACTGATTTTGAGAAATTAGGGATTTTGACAACAAGCGTTCTCCAGAATCACTGACTGCACCTTTAACAAATATAACTTCAATGTCTTCAATGTAATGTTAAAGTAACTGATTGATATTAGCTTCTGACTGAAGAAGAGTGAGAACCCTTTATCACATTTTAAAACAAAAACTGGGCACAAGAATTGTCTACTAAATATAGATTGATTGATTTGTGAACTACAAATTGTCCTCAACACTTCAGTTTTATAGGCACCATAAAAACACATAAAACGTGCCATTTATAATTCATTGCGATAACTTGGAGTCAGAGGCTCGTTAAATTATAAAAACCACACCACCAAAGGAGAATTACCTTCTACACTTGCCAACGGTCTAAGTTTATTGTAAGGTGCTCCGAGGAACATTCGGTATGAGTTCATTCTAGCGCCCCCCTTTGGACACTAGCGGTAGTGTTTTTACTACGCCAGCTGTTGTTCCTGGGTGAGCGTATACCCATGACAAAGGCATTAAAGAAAAACTATATAAAAATAGCATTCTCTTTGCACTGATGGTCTCGTTTGCTGTTACATGTGATTTATGATCATCAGAGGAAAACATTGGACTGTTTCAGAAATATTTAAAAGTTCCTCGGTGCAGCTTTAATAATGTTTGTGTATGTAGGTGCAATACCACTATTGGCCACTGGGTTAATTATTTTACATAGACGGTGACACATGATTTATGATCATCAGAGGGAAAAATTAGACTGTTTCAGAAATATTTAAAAGTACCTTGTAGCGACTTTAAAAATGTATTTGGGAAATGTAGTAAAATCTTACGCCGATGTTGAGTGTGATGGTCTGTCCTTCTTTAAAGCCCAAGTCCAGCTTTGGAGTCGAATCCACGAGGTGAGCATTTTTACTGATTTCATTCTCCTGTTTCACCCATCTGCAAAGACACGAACACACACACACACACACACACACACACACACACACACACACACACACACACACACACACACACACACACACACACACACACACACACACACACACACACACACACACACACACACACACACACACACACACACACACACACACACACACACACACACACACACACACACACACACACACACACACACACACACACACACGCAGCACAGTGTATATCAGCATCATCTAGTTTTGGAAGAGAAGTGGAGTTAGTGATTCTGGAGAACGCTTGCTGTCGCGATAACTTTTTGTCAAAATCAGTGAATATCTCCTCATGATCCGCTACCTGTCTGTACTGTATGTGTTTGCTGATAAAAAAATCGGGATTTAATACACAGCCTAGACTCTGTAAACTGGTGTGTAAACAAAGGATAATGTAAACAAAGGGGGGTACAGTAGTTGGCAACATACATACCTGTTTATAACATAGGCTGTGTATAAACATTCCATTTTTTACAAGTACGGACAGGTACAGGTAGCGGATCGTGAGGAGATATTCACTGATTTTGACAGCAAGCGTTCTCCAGAATCACTGACTGCACCTTTAAAACAGAATCACTTCTTACTTGAAATGGTCCTGCAAAGCCACGTTGAAATCAAACGCGTCCCCTCGGTCCCCGAAGCCGACGCCTATGAACGCACTGCGACCTGCGGACAAGAGACGATGTACAGACATGAACAACAGACAATATAATGTTCTTTAAAGGTGGAGTCAGTGATTCTGGAGAACGCTTGTTGTAAAAATATTTTTTGTCAAAATAAATGAATATCTCCTCATGATCCAATACCTGTACGTAATGTGTGTGTGCGCTGAAAAAATATCTAGTGTTAATGCCAGGCTGCGTAAACAAGCATGTTGCTAGCTACGGTTGGGCCTCCTTTGTTTGCATACCCTTTTTGTACACATACCTTTTAACAGAGACTAGGCTGAGTATTAACACCTGATTTTCTTTCAGCACTCAAACAGTACAGGTAGTGGATCGTGAGGAGATATTCACTGATTTTGACAACACGCGTTCTCCAGAATCACTGACTGCCCCTTTAATAAATGGCTCGGAGTTGTCCGGAAACAAAACAATGACTTTCATAACATTGCCTCCCTCACCGCTCTCGTCTTGTATCCGCAGAACAAAGTACCGGCTGGAGTCGCTGACCGTTTCCATGGCACCGCCGGGATACTCACTAACTGGAGCCTGGGCAAACAGCTCCCCTAATGGACAGGAGGGGGAATTACATGATGTGAAAAAATAGTGAAAATGTGTGTCATCCATTTATAAATCTAGTTGTGTAAACCTTTTATTATAGGTTTAACAATATGTCTAGGTAGGCAATGTACAAGTTTGCTTTTCAGGATAACCCCCAGGAATCTCCAAGTGAAATGTAAGGCTTTTAAATACCTTTTTAATGCCACTAAAATAAAATGTAAAGCCAACTTCACAGCCATATGGGCAACAGTAGGTTTTTAAGACCCCGTGAATAACCCTAGTAAGCTGTAATCTGATCATTATAGAGCTTTTAAAGTATTTGGATGAATATTTATACCTGAGACCTTGTCCTCTAGTTTGATAAACGCCACTTTGCCCTTAGCTGTGATCCTCAGACGCCCGGACCAGTCTGGAGAGTCCAGCTTCCAGTCAGCCGCCCTAACGACAGACAGACAGACAGACAGACAGACAGACAGACAGACAGACAGACAGACAGACAGACAGACAGACAGTTAGATAGAAACACATTAAAAACACAACTTAATTACAGAGCCTAGGCTGTGTATTAACCACTGGATGTTTTTCATATAGGCTAGATATTCACTGATATTTACAAAAAGTGATTCTGAAAACAATAAGCGTTCTCCAGGATTGCTGACACCACCTTTAATGTGCAGTAGACTATTAGCTGCAAAATGTACTGTAGCCTATCCAGTGTTATTGTTTTGACCAAGCTCTGTGAATACATGTTTCTGAATGTTTAGGCTACATCACTCATATTAGGCCTATTCTACATTGTAGAACTATTTGAATAGATTTCTGACGTATTATTTTGCTAATCATTTCTTTATGTCGCATTTGAATTGGTTTGAACTGAACTGTAAAGTGTTGTATCTCAGTATCTGTAATGACAAGAATCTCAAGTAAACAGACACATATCAAAATGTCCTGCCACCAGTGTCACAGTGGTGGGAGAGAGAGAGGGGACACCCGATCTGTCGCTAAAGCAGTGTGGGACTGTCCTGGCAAATCGCCCATATCGACCCGCGCACGAAGACCAACAGCCCCCGTCTCATCTGACACACACACACACACACACACACACACACACACACACACACACACACACACACACACACACACACACACACACACACACACACACACACACACACACACACACACACACACACACACACACACACACACACACACACACACAAACCCCGCTTTGAATAGATTTGAAAGGACCAGCCCAACGGTTTGAAACCATGGCGACATCTTTTGTAACTGCAAATGAAATGTAGGCCTATTTTTCATCTCCGGTTTTCACCCCAAAACACACAATATAAAGCCAGTAACGGGTTATATGTGATTTGAAAGCATGTTAGGCAGAAGAGTAGTGAACGTGAAATGCCCAAACACACGCACACACACACACCTAGCAACGTGAAACCATATTTTTTACTGCGTTGTTAGGGAGCGACCGTTATTTCGTTACCTGTATGCTCTGTTTGAAGCTCGCGGCGGGATCCGATAAACGTTGACATCTGGTTTCACGCACAAGATCGACTCGTACTCGCCTTCAGCCGCCATCTTGACTGGACTGTTATTGATGTGGGACTCGTGTGTATCTATGGCGTGTGGTGAGTGTGTGCGTGACTCGTTTATGTTGTGCTTTTCAGAGGGGCGGTTCGTGTGTGTGTGTGTGTGTGTGTGTGTGTGTGTGTGTGTGTGTGTGTGTGTGCGTGTGTGTGAGTGTGGGTGTGGGTGGGTGAGTGTGTGTGGTCAAACACTGCCAGACGTTATATTAACGGTTGTATTTTCCTGCTAGGCTATTTTCTTATTTTATTTTTTTTTTTTACTTTTTCGGGTAATTTTTTCAATACATTTTTTTGAGTTTACAATGTAACAGCCACATATGATTGACAAATTCATTAAAAATAAATAGAAAATAAATAAATAATTAAAAAATAAATCGTGAGGGGGCGTGGACTAGCCTAGCAGGTGCTGAAAACTGCGGAAGCGGAAACCGTTGCGTCGTCTCCTCGAAAGATAGCTGAAGATCTTCTCAGGGTTAGTGCTTAATTTTTTGCTGCATAAATACTCAATCCCTACACAAAATAACGTGCGGACAGTTGGTGCTATTAAGAAGCTAATGTAGCGTCTGTTTTCCTATGTATCCCTTCGTTTTTATCGCTAAAGCCTCGCTGTTTAAGCTTGTTTGTGCTGGCTTGACAACATCGTAGTAGCCATATTGACGGGTCGCTGTTCCTCTTCAGTCGCTCTCCGGGGTGCTGAAAACACGACGTGTGAACCCCCGACAGATACCTAAATTGCAACCACATCGACTCACACTTTATACAGGCCCGACTGCTCATCCCAATGCACAATACGTGAGGTTTTACCCTGTATTTCTTTGCAACGGACAACGGAGACCTGATGCTGGCAGCTAACTAGCTTGTAGCTTAGCCCGATAGCTAGCTGGCTATTCCTAACCCTAAATGACTGGATGTGTGTGTTTGTCGCAGTGCTTATCACAGCATGACACACACACACACACGCGCACACACACACACACACACACACACACACACACACACACACACACACACACACGCACACACACACGAGCTGTGACTCAAACAGTAGGTGTACACAAACAAACATCTAGTCTAGCGCTCCATGCACACCTTCATAATAATTGTCAGCCTGCCATAGTTATTCACTGCCAGCCCATCACGACTCAGCTGTTTTTCTGCGATGACTTGTTTCTCTCTGCAGTGTTGGGATCTGGTTTCTGTCATCCTGAGGCCAAGCCGAGGCAGTCAGGTGGAAGGGAGAGACGCAGCGGGATGTACGCGCACTGAGCAACCGCACTATATCAACACAATAATAAATCCCTGACCGCAAAGCCAGTGTTTACAAAAGGTATGGGAGATTTGTATGTTAAGTCTTTATTGTGTCATATTACACACACATGCAAGGTGAGTCACACACATGGCAATCGAAATTACATTTGTATGTGTTTGTGTGTTCCCTAGTCCCTAGAGTTAGGACTAAACAAGGAGAAGCAGCTTTTAGTTTTTATGCACCAAAAATCTGGAACAAACTCCCAGAGAACTTGAGGTCTGCTGCAACTCTCAGTTCTTTTAAATCGAGTCTGAAGACTTTTTTTTGTTTCCATTTTAACCTGCAATTTTTATTTTATTTGCTTATTTTATTCGCTTTTAAATGTTTTATAATATGTTTTATGTATTCTAATCTTGCCCCTGTAAAGCACTTTGAGTGGCCTTGTGTCTGAATTGTGCTATAGAAATAAACTTGCCTTGCCTTGCCTTGCCTTGTTATTGTGTCAAAATCGGTGAATATCTCCTCACAATCCACTACCTGTCTGTACTGTTTGTTTTAAAAAAAATCCAGTGTTAATACACAGCCTGGGCTCTGTAATCAGGCATATTAGCTAGTTACTGTAGGCCCCCTTTGTTTACATACCAGTTTATATGGCCTTGGCACACAGTACAATCAATCAATCAATCAATAACTTTTATTTTCACTCGAAACACACTGAGGTTTCCCTCATTTACAGTGACTACGAGCAGACACAATAAACACAAATACAAGCAGATCATATAACAAACGGAGAAAACAGAAATAAAATAGGATAAAAATAGACGAAGGTAGTGGATCATGAGGTGACGATATTGACACAAAGTAATTTTGACAACAAGCGTTCTCCAGAATCACTGACTGCACCTTTAACACATGCAGCATTGTTTTGTTTTGTGACTCAGATCCCAGCTGTTTGAACCCGTAACCATGACGTCCTCAATGCTGCGCAGACAGCTGAAGAATCTGGTCCAGAACTACTCTGAGGCCGAGGTCAAGGTGAGTCGGGCTCATGATTTGAAGGGTTTTATCACCCGGTTATATTATATTAGCATTGTATGTTGTTTGTATTTTAAATGGACCTGGAGTCTCTTGAATAAAGCTGATCGGTATAGGAGATGATAAAAAAGATGGAAAAGGTGGGGAGAGAGATGGGGGGCAGGGGGGGGGGGGGGGGGGGGTGACGTGTGCTAAACATTAGTGGCCAGGGCATGTGGGAACCAAGAATGTTGTAATTCCATGCACAGCATATTAAACCTGGAGACCTTAGGTTTAATATGCTGTGCAAGTGTGCATGGGATTTTCAATAAAGTTAATTGAAAAAAAAAGTATACATATTTCTTATGTGATGAGAAATATTGAATTTGAGACGCTGAAAAATTGCATAGCAAACTTAAAGGTGCAGTGTGTAATATGACATCATCAAGAAAGTTCTACAAAGTTCTAGAATGCAACGCTCCCTGGGTAACCCCACCCCTTTTGAATAATAACAGAAGCTACAGTGGCCTTCAAGGACAAGAACAATTCTAAATTTTAAACAATGCAACTGATGACATTCCAACTATGACACTTTCAAGATGGCGGCACTAGGCCTTGGTCCAAAATATGCAGAAATATGGACATATATGAGACCCTTTCTAAGGGGGAAAAAAGATCATTCAAAAAATGTTTTTCAGCTATTATGCACTAAATTAAATGTACTCATGGATATTATAATTACTTTCTACAAAATCTGCTAGGAAATAAAACCCAAAATTCTACACACTGCAGCTTTAACATTACTTTACATTTTTGTTAGCATGAGGAAATCAGCTTATTGCAAGGAGGCATATATTTACAGTAACAACAAGTGCCACCAATTTCTATATGCGAAGCCTTTTTTTTTTTTTTTTTCACGCATTCGGGCTGCTGCCTGCCACCTTACATTTCCTACACGGTCCAACTTAACAGGTTTCCTGGGTGAATTTAAAGAATATATAAAAACTTTGGCACGTACTATAATGCTAAGGAAAGTAACACAACAACTGAAATGTACAGAGATCTTTTCATAAAGATATATTAACTTTTTTATATACTGTATATGTATGTTTATATGTTTGTAAATTATATATATTTATTTATTTGTTAGCTTATTCTCTACCATATGAAGTATAATTCTCATATTTGTACTATGTTTAAATATGTTTTAATAAAGTCCTAAACAGTGACATTTTTTTATTTCTTTGGTTGTTGAGTAGCTGAGAGAGGTGTAGTAGCCGACTGTTTCCCCATGGCTGACAAAGACAAAGGCATCAGACTGGACTCTTTAAATCAGTGTTCCAAGTTTATTGCAGGAGTTTCCAGAAGACATACAGAGGATTTCCTGGAGCATTGTTGAAGCAGCAGGCTGTGGCCGCATGGCACTTCTTTGATAGCTACAGAACAGTGTCTTATATCTCATGTGTGGGGGGGATCACGTGTCTTAATCTTCTACTAATAGACAGATCGTTTCATCACATCAAGTCGAACACATGTCCTTACATAGATTGTTTTCAAAGAAATAAAAAAATGTTCACTGTTTAGGACTTTATTAAAACATATTTAAACATAGTACAAATATCAGAATTATACTTCATATGGTAGAGAATAAGCTAACAAATACATAAATAAATATAATTTACAAACATATAAACATACATATACAGTATATACAAAAGTTAATATATCTTCATGAAAAGATCTCTGTACATTTCAGTTGTTGTGTTACTTTCCTGAGCATTATAGTAAGAGGTTTACATATTTCTTACACAGTGGCGTTTGTTGCGTTGGTTGTATTCTAGGTGAGAGAGGCGACGTCTAACGACCCGTGGGGCCCGTCCAGCACGCAGATGGCCGACCTGTCCGACCTGACGTACAACGTGGTCGCCTGCAACGAGATCATGACCATGCTCTGGAAACGCCTCAAGGACGACAAGAACTGGAGACACATACACAAGGTAACGATAGCAACGCAAAACATGGCAGCTCATTTGTGTTAAAAATATGGATACTGTAACGCTACATTAACACACAAGATGCACAAAGCTCCATTGCTGCTCCCCACTTTTCCATGCTACTTGCTCCCTACAATACACATACACAAGGTAACCATACCAACGCAAAACATGGCATCTCATTTGTGTGATATGGATACGGGCGCTCCGGTGGCGTAGTGGATAGAGCGCGTACCATATTTGGCTCAGGCCTTTGTTGCAGTGATCGAGGGTTCAAATCCGACCCGTGGACCTTTACTGCAGGTCATCCCCCCCCCCCCCTCTCTCTCTCTCTCTCTCTCTCTCTCTCTCTATCTCTCTCTGTCCCTCTGTCTCCCCATTTCAACTCTGTACTGTCTAATAAAGCTTGAAAATTCCAAAGAATAATCTATAAAAAAATATGTATAGATACACATACACTAGGTAACGATAGCAACGCAAAACATTTCTACTCTACTAAATTCCATTTTTGATTGTCTGTTTATTTCTAATTCTTGAATCCGTCCATTGCCATGCTTTAAACACACTAACTTATTAAATGGACTGTACGGCCTTCTTCATCTATCTATCTATCTATCTATCTATCTATCTATCTATCTATCTATCTATCTATCTATCTATCTATCTATCTATCTATCTATCTATCTATCTATCTATCTATCTATCTATCTATCTATCTATCTATCTATCTATCTATCTATCTATCTATCTATCTATTTATTTATTTATTCTGACCTTGTTTTTTGTATTTGCCATGATGGCTTGTATTCAGTATTTATCTTTTGATAGTAATACCTTTTTGTATGCTTTTATTCCATGTTCCTATATGTCTGGAGCACTGTTGTCACTTTTATGTCACTGTCTGTCGATGTTGTTAATGTTGTCTGTGTGTGTAAGCAGCCAATTCTCTTTTTAACTGCAACCAAATCTACCCTCGGGTACAAATAAAGTTACCTTACCTTACCTTTCTTCCCTCCCAGTCCCTGACCCTGCTGGAGTATCTGTTAAAGACCGGAGACGATCGCGTGCTGCTCAAAATGACAGACAACGTTTACATCGTCAAAGCGCTGACTGAATATCGCTTTGTAGAGAAGGACGGCAAAGATCAGGTGATACATGCTTTTATATACCAGATAGATAGATAGATAGATAGATAGATAGATAGATAGATAGATAGATAGATAGATAGATAGATAGAGGGGTAGGATTAAATAAGTGTATACTTCTTCCTGCTCCTTTTCAGGCATATCTCAGCAATACAGATAATTTGTTTTCTTTTATTTTTTATTTTTTTGTGAAAACATAATTTTTGTTTATTGTATTTCCATGCTTTTCATTTTGTTTTGTATGTTTGATATGTCTGAAATAAATTGAATAAAATCAAAATAGATAGATAGATAGATAGATAGATAGATAGACAGATAGATAGATAGATAGATAGATAGACAGACAGACAGACAGACAGACAGACAGACAGACAGACACTTTATTGATCCCTTGGGAATGTTCCTTCAGGGAAATTCAAAACCAGTGTCTATCTTCTCTGTTTGTATTGTTAGGAAATGTCTCGTCTATGTGTTTGTGTGTGCCTGTGCGCTTATATCTGGTCACCATGGGATAATAGGAAACCTTTTCTCGATTCCCTTATACGTCTTGTAAATGTGACGGTATTGACTGTAAAGCTGACTTGATTTGACTTGTCTTCCCTATAATGTCCTAAGCATGGGAACCTTTTAGTATCCATTAAAAGTTTGCATACTATATACTACATTAGAGGTTCTCCATTACTGGCAATATAATATTTATATCCACATATACCCATCTTAACTTCTGAGCTAGGTTTATTATAATATAAAAAATATATATAGTTTCTTGGGCATTTTTCTGAGCTCCTGCACCAGTGTCAGGGGGCGACAACAAACACTGCCATACTGAGAAATACAGAAATATTTTTGTGGAGCCGATGGGCTTAGTCAGCTCATTTGGCGATGGCTTGAATGTAAACGACATTCATTGATATGAAAAAGTTACTCACTATAGCTTTAAGTCAGATATTATTGATTGATTTATTGGTCAAACTTAGACCTTAGTTGGGGTTGGTACCGTGTGTGTGTGTGTGTGTGTGTGTGTGTGTGTGTGTGTGTGTGTGTGTGTGTGTGTGTGTGTGTGTGTGTGTGTGTGTGTGTGTGTGTGTGTGTGTGTGTGTGTGTGTGTGTGTGTGTGTGTGTGTGTGTGTGTGTGTGTGTGTGTGTGTGTGTGTGTGTGTGTGTGTGTGTGTGTGTGTGTGTGGCATAGCACCATTTGTGGATTGTTTCAGGCTGAGATATTATTTTGCTCAAATGCTCCAAACTGAATGAAAGTCTTTAATTGTAAATGTGCTGTATTGTGGCGCTCTGGTGGCGTAGTGGATAGAGCGCGTACCATATTCGCTCCGGCCTTTGTGTTGCAGTGGTCGCGGGTTCAAATCCGACCCGTGGACCTTTACTGCAGGTCACCCCCCCCCCTCTCTCTCTCTCTCCCTCTCTCTCTCTCTCTGTCTCCCCATTTAATCTCTGTACTATAAAAGCTTGAAAATGACAAAAAATAATAATCTAAAAAAAAAAATGTGCTGTTTCTGTCGCAGGGTGCAGTGGTGAGAGAGAAAGCCAAAGTCGTCCTGGTTCTAATGGAGGACGAGGAGAAGCTGAAGGAAGAGAGAGACTTCGCCGTGAAGACCAGGGAGAAGACGTCGGCCAAGGGAGCCGGCGGTGAGTCCTTCAGTCCTCAAGTTTCACTGCTGCACACTCCCCACTGTTGTAGTTTAATTCTCGTGATATAATTAGATTTATTTCTAAAAGTGTAGGGGCGCTCCGGTGGCGTAGTGGATAGAGCGCGTACCATATTGGCTCCGGCCTTTGTTGCAGTGGTCACGGGTTCGAGTCCGACCCGTGGACCTTTACTGCAGGTCATCCCCCCTCTCCCTCTCTCTCTCTGTCTCTCTCTCTCTCTGTCTCCCCATTTCAACTATGTACTGTCAAATAAAGCTTGAAAATGCCAAAAAAAAATATCTTTAAAAGTGTCAGAGAAGTGAACATTTCCTTCAGTACTGATTTTTAATGTAGCCATTTAATAATAAAGCAACTTAACTGAACTTAAAGTATCACTGAAGCACACTGCTTCAACTGTTGTAGTTCAATAATCTTTATTTTTATTTTTTTAAGATAATTTTTGGGAATTTTCACACTTTATTTGGAAGTACAGTTAGGAGGTTAGTTAGGAGGTGTATCTTTTTAAAGGTGCAGTGTGTAATATGACATCATCAAGAAAGTTCTAGAAAGTTCTGCAACACTCCCTGGGTAACCCCAACCCTTTCGAATAATAACAGAAGCTACAGTGGCCTTCAAGGACAAGAACAATTCTAAATTTTAAACAATGCACCTGATGACATTCCAACTATGACACTTTCAAGATGGCGGCACTAGGCCTTGGTCCAAAATATGCAGAAATATGGACATATATGAGACCCTTTCTAAGAGAAAAAATAATAATTCCAAAAAAAAAATTAAATGTACTTATGGATATTATAATTACTTTCTACAAAATCTGCCAGGAAATAAAACCCAAATTTCTACACACTGCAGCTTTAAATCCATAAGTCATTTGCCAATACTTTATCTAGCTTCTTTATAAACCCCACACTTTACTTATAGCTTTCCTCTTTATTCGTTTCTATATATTTTTTTTTGAACCAGCCTCATCCACGGACGCGGTTAAGGATCCCAACTATATGCCGGTCTATGTCCCCGGGTCTTCCGGGCTCCCGTCCATAGTCAACATCCCCTCAGTGGCCGATCTGACCGCGTCCTTCGAAGCCAAGAAAGAGTGGAAGCTCAAACTGGAGACTGAGAAGAAAGAGGCAGAGAGGAGGGTAAGTCCCAGGGTTTTTTCTTGTGTAGAGAACATGTGTGTGTGTGTGTGTGTGTGTGTGTGTGTGTGTGTGTGTGTGTGTGTGTGTGTGTGTGTGTGTGTGTGTGTGTGTGTGTGTGTGTGTGTGTGTGTGTGTGTGTGTGTGTGTGTGTGTGTGTGTGTGTGTGTGTGTGTGTGTGTGTGTGTGTGTGTGTGTGTGTGTGTGTGTGTGTGTGTGTGTGTGTGTGTGTCCAACCAAAAACATCGCTTACAATATTGGCTCCGGCCTTTGTTGCAACTCCGACCCGTGGACCTTTACTGCATGTCACCCCCCCCCCCCCCTTCTCTGTCTCCCCATTTCAACTCTGTACTATCAACAAAAAAAAAAAGCTTGAATATGCCAAAAAAATTATCTTTAAAAAAATAATCTTTCAAAAAAAGTTTTCTTAATTTTGCAACTGTTGCATCCTAGGCCAAGATGAGTGAGGAGGAGCTAGAATGGGAGGACGCAGCCAAAGCCAACGCCGCTAAAGGAGGAGCGGCTTGGTCAGGAGTCAAACCAGTGGACCAAGACAAAGAGGAGAAAATGGAGGTCCAGACAGACGCTTGGGGGGGTGGTGGCGCCCCTAAAGAACCCCAAGAAGCCTCAGGTCCATGGGGCACACCCTCCCGACCCGAGACTACCGACACAGCCGACAGCAGCGGTGATTCTGCTTGGGGTGGTGGTGGTGGTGGTGGCGCTCCAACCAAAACGGACGAAGACCCATTTTCAGCGTCGAATAAAAATGGTGAAGATCCCTTTGGGGCGCCGAAAGATGAACCGGACCCGTTTAGCGCCACAAACGACGACCCTTTCAACGCACCGAAAGATGGTTCAGACCCGTTCAACTCAAATACAGACAAGGAAGACCCTTTCAACTCAAATAAAGATAGTACCGATCCCTTTAACTCTAATAAAGATAGTACCGATCCCTTTAACTCAACTACAGACAGCTCGGACCCTTTCAACGCTCCCAAAGACAAAGAGGATCCATTCTCTGCTCCGAAAGACAAACCTGACCCCTTCACTTCATCCAGCAATGACCCGTTCAACACACCCAAAGACGACCCTTTCAATTCTACAAAGGACGACCCATTTAACGCCCCGAAAGATGATCCGTTTAATGCCCCTAAAGAAGACCCTTTCAGTACCCCAAAGGATGACCCCTTCTTTGCCCCGGCAGCCTCCACACCCCCTGGAAAAGAAGACCCATTTTCGGCCCCAGCATCCACTAAAAACGACCCGTTCACTGCCGCTGCTGCCACAACACCACCCAAAGACGATCCATTCTTTGCACCTGCTAAACCTAGCACCACCAAACAGGACCCGTTCGCTGCCCCAACCACACCCCCGAAAGAGGACCCCTTTGGAGCACCCACAACCCCACCGAAAGACGACCCATTCTCAGCACCTACTAATACTAATACCCAACCGGATCCTTTCACTGCTACAACACCACCCAAGGGAGACCCATTCTCCGCCCCTACTAAACCCAGTACCAAGGATGACTCCTTTGGAGCGCCCACTGCCCCGGCTAAAAAGGGGCCGCCACCCAGACCTTCCAAAGCACCCAAAGCAGCAGCAGCACCACCCAAGGAAGATCCATTCTCTGCCCCTTCTGAAATGACCCAGAACGACCCATTCGGAGCGGCGACTACACCCCCTAAAGAGGACCCCTTCTCTGCGCCTAACCAGGATGACCCCTTTGGAGCACCCACCACCACACCCCCTAAGGACGATCCATTCTGTGCACCTCCTAAACCCACACAGGACCCCTTTGCTTCACCTACAACCCCACCGAAAGAAGACCCTTTCTCTGCACCAACTACTCAAGCGGACCCTTTCTCTGCACCATCTCAACTTACCCAAGACGACCCGTTTGGAGCAGCTACATCACCCCCTAAAGAAGACCCATTCGGAGCGCCGTCCAGCCCACCGAACGATGCTGCCTCGGACCCCTTCAATGCCCCTCTAGTGAGCTCTCCCCTGGGCAGTGCAGGAGACGCATGGGGGGCCCCCTCCAGCTCTCCTCCCCCCACAGACGGGGCGGATCCGTGGGGCGCGACATCCGCTCCGAACGACACCAAGGCCGCGAACATCTGGGGCGACGGGACGGCTGCCACCTCGCCCCTCGATCCTGCTGACGCTTTTGGAGATTCATCCAAGCCGGACAGTGACCCGTGGGGAACAACAGGTGAGAAAGACATTGGATAAAGGACTGTACGGGACCATTTAGTCCTAAAACGGTTTTATCTGATCAAATATACTACATGCAGAGCGGGTGACTGAGAGATCGGAGTTTTGAAACGCGCACACTATACTTTATGACTAAGTGATCACTGTATGAAAATAGAGCGATTAACACGTATATATTTACATAAATATATCGATCACCTTCAAAATGCTAAAATTCTTGAAACTTTGTACATTGTCGCCAAAAAATTTTAACCTTTGTGAAATATTAAAACTTGAAAACTTGTGCGACATTGTACATCTCGTCTAACAAACAATAAAAATACATGTTTGAAAAAAATAATAATAATCTGACTAAAATATCTAATATCTTACCTGCTTACACCATTTATCTGCAGCTCCGGTGAGCACAGATGACGCGTGGGGTTCGGCTGCCCCCACCCTCTCCTCCCCCTCCACCGACCCGTTTGGAGATGGGACGTCTAAAAAGAGTGATCCCTGGGGGGCGCCAAGCAACGGGACAGGTACGCTGCACTTCACACTCTTAGTGGAGGAGCGGCTAAGTGCAGAATCTTTCAGTTGATGATACAAGTGTTAAAAAATTGGCATGAGCATGAGTCTCCGTGGGTCACTGGACAAGAAAATTATCGAAGACTTTTGAAATCCGGCTACTGTGTCTCAGGTGGTAGAGCGGGTCGGCCGATGATCAAAGGGTTGGAGGTTCGATCCCCGCCCTGCCACCTGTGTCATGGTTGTTGTGTCCTTGGGCAAGACACTTCACCCACCTTGCCTCGTGTGAATGTCGATAGTTAGCCTGCTGCTATCGGTGTATGAATGTGTGTGTGAATGGTAACGTGGGAAAGGAAAACAGGTCTCCCTTGAAAAAGAGTCTTCGGTCTCAATGGGATTTACCTGGAGAAATAAAGGTTAGAAAGAAATTGTGAATTTGAAAATTTCTCATAGAAATGTATTGGATTTTTTCATTAAACATTTTTTTTTAATTTTTTGTTTGGAACAATTTTCTTGCTAAGTGACCCACGGAGACTGCAGCTCATGCCAATGTTCACGCTTGTATCACACATTGAAAGATTGTAGCACTTATCTGCTCCACTATCGGTATCGATACATGTTTTTATGTGATCCATCCATTATTCATTAGAGTAACACTTAAACCTGCAGTGTGTAGAATTTTGGGTTTTATTTCCTAGCAGATTTTCTAGAAAGTAATTATAATATCCATAAGTACATTTAATTTAGTGCATAATAACTGACATTTTTTTTTGTTTTTATAATTTTTTCCCTTAGAAAGGGTCTCATATATGTCCATATTTCTGCATATAAAAGGGTTGGGGTTACCCAGGGAGTGTTGCATTCTAGAACTTTGTAGAACTTTCTTGATGATGTCATATTACACACTGCACCTTTAATTGTCTGCCTTTCATACGCTGCAGTAAAATGCTCTTCTCTGATCTAATCAATTAACTCTTAAAGCATTCTGAGTATTCTGCTGAAACCTAACGTGCTTGGTTTTAAGAGTCAGCTATTCCCTGTTAACGCTTGTTGTCAAAATCAGTGAATATCTCCTCACGATCTGCAAACCTGTCCGTACTGTGTGTGCGCTGAAATGGGGGGGGGGTGTTTACAGAGCCTAGGCTGTGTATTAACACTCGATTCTTTTTATCAGTGCACCCACAGTAAGGGCAGGTAGCGGATCATGAGGAGATATTCACTGATTTTGACTAAAAGTTATTTGGACAACAAGCGTTCTCCAGAATCACTGACTGCACCTTTAACCGTTGTGTGTGCCTTCATCTGCTATGTGCTTCTATGTATAAATATTCAGTTTCTTTGCACTTCTTCACAAAGGTTCTTGTTGACATTTGACTGTCATTTGCATCCGTTTCCAAACTCTTTTTTTTTCCTCCATTTCACCTCCATCTTCTAATCAGCTATAATTGCCTAACAACCTTAATCAACTAAACTTCTCTTCCGCTTTTGCTCTCTCTCCGTCTCTCTCTCTCTTCCCCCCCCCCTCAATAGAAAACACCTTTTAGAGTTAGAGCATTTGGACCTTTTTTCAATTTGTTTTCAGGGAAGCGATCGCAGCGGGATCAGGAGATGTATAAAAAGACTTCGTCCTTTCTGGGGTCTGCCGGGGCGTCTCTGGTTGACTTGGACGACCTATTTTCTTCAAACCCAAAACATACCCAACAGCAGCAGCAAACCCTCGTCTACGCCACCAAGCTCGCAACCCAGACTCAAGTCATCGGTAAGGACAGAAAAAACGCCAAAATCTGGGTGGATCATATACTCTTTTTTTTTTTTTTTTCACAACAGAAGCTACACGTGTGGAATTATTTTGCGATGCGCGCGATTCACTACGGAAGTATGATCAACCTCAGAGACTGAAAATTCGCTGAGATGTTTAAAAAATATAAAAATACCCGGAGTTGTTTGCAAATGCATCCCACTATTGCTCAGCTGACAGAGAGAGAGAGAGAGAGAGAGAGAGAGAGAGAGAGAGAGAGAGAGAGAGAGAGAGAGAGAGAGAGAGAGAGAGAGAGAGAGAGAGAGAGAGAGAGAGAGAGAGAGAGAGAGAGAGAGAGAGAGAGAGAGAGAGAGAGAGAGAGAGAGAGAGAGAGAGAGAGAGAGAGAGAGAGAGAGAGAGAGAGAGAGAGAGAGATGCATCTAGAAAATTAGAATATCATGGAAATGTTTTATTGAAAAGTGGAAAATGTCATATATTCTAAGATTCAGTACACAAAGTGAAATATGTCAGTTCTTTCTTTTGTTTTGTTGACCATCTGAAAAGTATGTTTATTCTATATTAATTTCAATGTATGCGTAACAAAGCTAGAATAAATGAAAGTTTCACTTTTTAAATAATAATTATTATTATTAATTTTTTGAATTTTTCACTGATATTCTAATTGCTATAGATGCACCTGTATGACCGCCAAATACCTATTGATCAATACGTTTTGTATGGAGTAGCTTATTGTGGTTGTGTTTTGCCTAACTGACCCTTTCTTGTGTTCTCGCTGTAGTGTATAGATGTTGTTGTGAGTGTGTGTGTGTGTGTGTGTGAGTGTGAGCCTAAATGACCTATTGTATAGTATAGAATCTAGTATATATAATCCAGCAAATGTTGAACTGTCCTCACCAGCCCTCTCTCTCTTTCTGTGCATTTTTCTTTTTTTACTACAAAACTTCAAACTTTCCATTCACCCCATCTCCCCCCCATTCTCCATCCTCCTCTAACTCCTCCTAATACCTTCCCAGGCGCTTTCAAAGCCCGGGACGGCCCACCTGGCCCTGTGCTCACATCAGGGGGGCCTCTTGTCCAAAAATCAACCCCACAATACTGCAGTCCTTTCGGGTCCAACTTCCAATCATTTGGTGTTAATCAACCATCCACGCCCAATTTCGGAGCTACTTTTCCCCCCAGCGAAACGTCCCAATTTCAGGTACCGTCCCAAACTTGGATGGGAGTGTCTCAATCGGGCTTGAGTAGGGTTCTAGAGAGTTCTCCTCAGTGTTCCGGAAGTGGAATGTTACGATACAATTCCATGGGAGGGAGTCCCGCGCTTAACATGGGGCTGAATATGAGGGATCAGTTTGGGGGTTTGGGAACGGCTCAATCCGGTGTCTTTGGAGGGTGTGACCAAGCTAAGGCAGCACCCCCTGTGGTTGGATCCAGTACTACACAGGCACAGGGCAACGGGGTGGGACAGAGGGTCAATCAGAACCAAAATCCATTCCTCTTCTGACATCTTCACGTGTAGATTTTTGGGTTCACAGGGACTTTAAAAGTGGAGTCAGTGATTCTGGAGAATGGTTTACCCACTGTGTGTCACTGACTCTACCTTTAAATGACCATACGGGCTAGTTTGACATGTTTCAGCCTTCTAAATGCGTAGATTTGCCTCTGAAACATAGCTAAGGGATTTTTAAATGACCTTTATACTTAAAGTTCTTCCAGGCCACACAATCATTTATATCAAGATATTCAAGACTCATTCCAAGCAAATAAAAGAAACAGCAACTTTTATTTTCAAGTGATTATTCACTAATTAAAACGTACTTGTGAATATTATTATTGGGTCATTATTATATTATATTCCATTTCTGCCAAATCTGTTCTTAAAAATCCCAATAAATTCTACAGACTGCAACTTTTAGTGTTTAAACCTGCAGTGTGTAGAATTTTGGGTTTTATTTCCTAGCAGATTTTGTAGCAAGTAATTATAATATCCATAAGTACATTTAATTTAGTGCATAATAGCTGAAAAAAAATGTTTGAATAATTTTTTTCCCCCTTAGAAAGGGTCTCATATATGTCCATATTTCTGCAAATCTTGGACCAAGGCCTAGTGCCGCCATCTTGAAAGTGTCATAGTTGGAATGTCATCAGGTGCATTGTTTAAAATTTAGAATTGTTCTTGTCCTTGAAGGCCACTGTAGCTTCTGTTATTATTCGAAAGGGTAGGGGTTACCCAGGGAGCGTTGCATTCTAGAACTTTGTAGAACTTTCTTGATGATGTCATATTACACACTGCACCTTTTAAATCATGTGCACGGTTTGTCAGGCTTAAACATGCAAAACTACCTGTTTAAGGATCCTAAAATGTAACCCATTAGCTCAAACCTCCCTCTCCTTGACATCTACACACGTCCAGTTAATACAGTATTACAGCCATGGTTTACAACATGTATGCAGCCTAATGTATGAAGAGAAACACACACACAATATCCAGAATATGTGTGAAAATGTACCTTTTTTTTTTAAGCAAGTCAACCACCATTCCTATTCTATTCGATGCACAAAGTACGTACGGACCAAAGAGAGAGAGAGTGTCTCTGCGAACAGTGGATCGTTATTGTGTATGTAAGTGTTGTATGATTTTGAGAAACCTGTAAAACATGGACACAACTGAAACGGAGGGAAAAACGTCACTGTAGGTTAAGGTTTTCATTTTAGTGTGTTTGAGTGTGACGTGTGTGTGACGTGTGTGTGTGTGACGTGTGTGTGTGTGTGACGTGTGTGTGTGTGTAGTATTACATATATATCTCTTGCTGGTGTAAATAGTCGAAGTTATCACAGATAAACCTTGAATATAATGTACATTAGAGTGTTACAATCACGAGTAACTATTTATTGATCTATTTATTGATTTATTGCTTGATTATTTATTGACACAACAATGCAACAATGGCCTCCCAATGAAGACAACATTCAGGTTACGATACAGTGTGTGTGTGTGTAGTGTGATCGGCTATACGCTAAATTTGACCGTTTCAAATAATGCATTTATCAATCGTCTCGGTAACCAACGGTGGCTTTCTCTTCCCTGTTTTGATTTGTAGTCCTTGTAGTTCTGAATCCAGTGTGTGTAATAATCGATCGTGTCTCTGCGGCTGTGGCTACTGGCATTCAACGAGAAACTGAAAAAAAAAACTGAAATGTAATATTGTGTGATGTTGTTTAGCTGTGCTGGCTAAATGAATAAATAAATACATTTGAACTTATCAACGTGTGTGTGTGTGTGTGTGTGTGTTTGTGTGTGTGTGTGTGTGTGTGTGTGTGTGTGTGTGTGTG
Source organism: Ammodytes marinus (assembly GCF_949987685.1). Classification (NCBI taxonomy): domain Eukaryota; kingdom Metazoa; phylum Chordata; class Actinopteri; order Uranoscopiformes; family Ammodytidae; genus Ammodytes; species Ammodytes marinus. The sequence continues at coordinate 4,264,220 of NC_137221.1, read as the reverse complement.
TGTGTGTGTGTGTGTGTGTGTGTGTGTGTGTGTGTGTGTGTGTGTGTGTGTGTGTGTGTGTGTGTGTGTGTGTGTGTGTGTGTGTGTGTGTGTGTGTGTGTGTGTGTGTGTGTGTGTGGGGCGTGGCTCTATCTTTTCTGCATCTCTTTAAAGGTGCAGTCAGCTATTCTGGAGAACGCTTGTTGTCAAAATCTTTTTGTGAAAATTTGTGAGTTTGTTACCTTTATGCTTTTTCATCTCACACAGGGTACGGACAGGTAGTGTAATGTGAGGAGATATTCACGGATAAGAATCACTTTGTGTCTATGGGGGATTTCTGGGAGCCCAATTGTATCTTCAACCCATAAGGACATTGCCAAATCTAACCACTAGAGGGCCTCACATACACACATTTAGACACGACATATTCCACTCACAAAATGACTGGAAGTATTTCACCCATGCCCTTCAAACAAGTCTGCCATAAGGCCTTGAGAATCAAACTCATTCTGGTTCTACTTAAAGCAGCTACGAGTAACATTTAAATATCTTTTAAACAGCCTCACGTTTCCTCTGATAATCACAGCCGAAAAGAGTCCGGTGCCCTCACACTTTCAATAGGTTACACGGACATGCACTATATTGCGTCCTATTCATTTGACTCTCGCACGGATGGCACGCGCTAGAAAACAGCTTTGCGACAGCTGGCGTCGTAAAAATACTACCGCTTTTGTCCAAAGGGGCCGCCAACGGACAAAGTTACTCGTAGTGGCTTTAAAGGTTCTCCAAGGAACTTTTAGTTTTTGTTAATTCTTGCACCCCCTTTTGCACAAAAGCGGTAATGTTTTTACCACGCCAGCGGTTTGCTGTTACATGTCATTAATGATCATCAGAGGAAAAATTAGAAAAAATATTTAAAAGTTCCTCGTAGCACCTTTTTTTTAAGTTCACTAGCCTACTCAAGTAAATTGACTTTGTTTCTGTCCCCCACTGCCTGTAGCGGGCAGTTTGAAAAGCTCAGGGGTTATAACACACACACACACACATGCAAACACACACACACACACACACTCTCCTGTCACTGACTCCGCCTCTAAGTGAACCTTGCTAATTGACTTACAGCAGCACTAGGAGGTCGGTTTCAGCTAAAGCTCCCGGGACAGATCACCGTTCGTCCTGGATTCCGTTGCTGCAGGTAGGACATTTAAACAGACCTGTGTCACCATGGGAACGCTGAAATATACAGTATCACAACCGTTAGACTTGAGAAACCGAAAGCTAAGAATTAATACGTTAAGTGGGCATTTTGACTGCTTTCTGTTGGACTTAATGGTATTAATAGTATGTACAGCTCCGTAAAAACACTAAGAGACCACTCCAAATATTCAGTGTCTTTTTTTTGTTTTACTCTTTATAGGCATATGTTTGAGTTGAATGAACATTTTGGTTTTATAATATAAACCACTGACAAGATTTCTAGCAAATTCACAATAAAAAATATAGAGATGAAGATTTAAGAAAAATCCAGACTGGTCTCTTAATTTTTTTTCGGGGAGCTGTATCTTGAATTAGGTTTGAATGGATGACTTCTGAAAGGTGAAAACCATATTGGTCGTCATGCGGATGTGATTCAAAGCAAGAGAATAATTTAAATGCATTTATTAATTTAAAATATTTATTGAATCGATATTTATTTGTTAAATATGCAATCACAACCGTTTGATTTTTAACTTTTGATAATGTGAGTAACAGTTTTGATTTATTGTCCTTGTTTCATTAAAGGAGCACTGTGTAACATTTTAAGTAATTTATTAGCTAAAATCAATATCCTTATTCATAAATATGTCCTCATTGGTGTAAAATCACCTCTGCCAAAAATCTGAATTATACTCCTGAGCGGAGAATTACAAATATTAATATGACATTTTGTCCATTGAGCAGGCAAGTCTCATGGAGGAATCCATGTTTTTGGAATGTCATCAGGTGCATTGTTTAAAATTTAGAATTGTTCTTGTCCTTGAAGGCCACTGTAGCTTCTGTTATTATTCGAAAGGGTTGGGGTTACCCAGGGAGCGTTGCATTCTGGAACTTTCTAGAACTTTCTTGATGATGTCACATTACACAGTGTCCCTTTTAAAGTATGCGTTTGAGTTTGCCAGGGATAATGACTTAATTGAATTGGAATGTTAATTTGGTCTATTTGTGGTGACACACCAGCGCTTGCCTATTTTGTCCTGGTCATCCCAGACAATTTAATTCCGTTACATCACGATTTGTATTGAGTCCCATGTCACGTGCAGCTGTGTTGTGATTTTTTTTTAAATGTAAACAGTCAAACCATATCCTACAGCCCCCGGAATTTTTTTTTTTATCACATCTTTATCTCTACATTACTTAATGAAAATGCTCTAAATGACAATATTTGTATTGTGAATTCGGTAGCAATGTTGTCAGTAGTTTATATTATAAAACCAAAATGTTCATTCTACTCAAACATATGCCTCTAAAGAGTAAAACAAACAAGAGACACTGAACATTTGGAGTGGGCTCTTAATGTTTCCCAGAGCTGTATATTGTAAGTGTGATCGAAGGTGTTGCTTTTTGGATATTGAGAATAACAGACACATGATAACACAATTATTTTCATGCTTTCTGGAACATAATCTATAGAATTTAACTCAAAAGTTTAACTGGGGTTGACACATAGGCATTTAACTGGTAGTTTGGTAGTGGGGCACAAAATATACTGAGTCACCATTCACGACCAACTGTTTACACACACTCACACACACACTCACACACACACACACACACACAGACTCACACACACACACACACACACACAGCATCCCAAACACATCATGAAATTAAAACAACATATACATTCCAATTGCAGATTAAGAATGATTTTTAAAAGGTCATATTGCATTAGTCTTAGTACAGTCCTTGGTTATCAGTGTGCTCCATGAAACAGTGGTATTTTAGCTTAAAGCTGGGGTATATGAATGGGTATTCTGATTGGTCAAAGTTAACATGAGCTGACACAGAGCGAGGCTCCGATTCTCTGTTCTTATTGGCTGTTGGGACTGTCCATTCACTTTGGCACAACTTTGTTGGTGTGTAGAGCGTGTCAGGGAGGGACCATAGGGGAGGGACCAAAGAGAACAAGTGGAGCGGTTGAGGCATTTGGATTCGAATCTCTATCCCAACTGCTATTTTCTCCAAAAATCCTCCACCCCAGCTTTAATATAACCACACAGTCAGAATATCATACCGGCAGTTAGTCAGTTCTGTTTGTTCTGTGATGTCATGTTTTGTGCTCTGGGGGTTCCGTCCTGTTAATGTTTTTTTTTAATCTTATTTAATTGTATTTTCTTTTAACATTGATGTCAGGGGGACTACAGATGAAAAATAACCTTTTTGCTTATTCTGGCATTTTTTCAACACATGTATGATCATGTGTTTTATTAATCTGTCACTGTCCCCTTCTTAAAGGGGCACTGTGTAATATGACATCATCAAGAAAGTTCTAGAATGTAACGCTCCCTGGGTAACCCCACCCCTTTTGAATAATAACAGAAGCCACAGTGAACAATTCTAAATTCTAAACAATGCACCTGATGACATTCCAAGTAACATGGATGCCTCCATAAGACTTACCTGCTCAATGTGCAAACTATATATTAATATTTGAAATTCTCTGCTCAGGAGGATAATTCACATTATTGGCAGAGGTGATTTTACACCAATGAGGACATATTTATAAATGAGGATATTGATTTTAGCTAATAAATTACTTCAAATGTTACACAGTGTCCCTTTAAAATAAACTGAATTGAGTGAATGAATTGAATGGCACATGCCTGTTATGAAACACGCTGCCTGGCTTGAACTTTGACTAGCAGTTAAACTCGTCCGTGTCACGTCTCGTTAGCGTCACTGGCTGGTGATTGGCTTAGTGAGCCTAAAGCTGCCTCTGCTCTTTCCACAGTGTCGCCTGCTGTCATCTAAAGTTTTTACCGCAGGACGCCAGCTCCAAGGATACCGCAGCAGCAATAGCCTAAGACTAATCTCCTCTCTGCCAATTGGGACACAGTATTTCAAGGCACCTCCCACCAAACCATAAAAAAAAAATAAAACTTGGAAAAAGTCTATAAAAAAATTGAAATTAAAAAGATCTCAAAATTGCTGATACAATGGGAAACAAGACCGGCGGTGGGGCCGTCTGCAAGGAGCTCCTCGCCGACTTGAAGCTCAACACCAAATTCACGGAGACCGAGATCGAGACGTGGTACGAGAACTTCAAGAACCAGTGTCCGTCGGAAAAAATATCCAAGGAAGAGTTCCAGGCGATCTACAGCAAGTTCTTCCCAGAGAGCGACCCCAACTCCTACGCCATGCACGTCTTTCGCTCCTTCGACACCAACGGGGACGGGACGCTGGATTTTAAGGAATACATCATCGCGCTACACATGACGTCAACAGGCAAGACAACGCGGAAGCTGGAGTGGGCTTTCGCTCTGTTCGACGTCGACAAGAATGGCTACATCACCAAGTCGGAGGTCAAAGAAATCTGTTCGGTAAGTTGTTGTTTTTTTAGGAAAGAGTAAAGTTAATGTTGTTTTAGTTTTAGACAAAATAACCAGGCTCGACTTGTATGCAGATGATACTGTTTTACTATGATTATCTCTTAAAGGTGTATTGTGTAGTTTCAGAGGAGAGGGATTTGTTTACATTCACAGAGCCTGCAGTTAGTTACGAAAACATATTTACTCTACATATAATTCTTATTATTGCATTACCAATCCAAACTAAATTATTTTCAGGCACCTGGCAATATGGCAACTTTTTTGTTAAAGGTGCACTGTGTAGCTTTGGGTGTGTCAGAGAAGTGAAACATTTTCTAAGGTATATTCCTTTAATCGAATAAACAAACTTTCCTCACAGGGAAAATGTGATCTCTGGAACACTGTTTGGAGTTAAGAAAGCTTCCTGAAAAGTTACTGTTCCACTGTTGTTGTTTACAGCAGCAGGGCCCACAGTTTGGTTTACAAACATATTCTAGTCTTAACGTTTGGTTCCAGGTTCTTCAAAATAATTTAATTTTGATACATATATGATTATAGAATTATTCAATACTAAGAATTACATGTAGAGTAAATATGTTTTTATAAACTAACTGCAGGCTCTGTGAATGTAAACAAATCCCCCTCCTCTGAAACTACACAGTGACCCTTTAATAGATAATCACAGTAGAAAACAGTATCATCTGCATACAAGTTGATATCAGCCTGGCTTGTACTGTAGGTGTAAGTGGCTTCCAGATATTGGTAGGAATTCAAATGTCTTGGATTTGATGGTTAAACTGATTCGTAGAAAAAGGAACACACACACACACACACACACACACACACACACACACACACACACACACACACACACTTTCTGTCTGTTAGTGGAAGGCAGCCCCTGATTGGTTCATGTAGTCATCAATCTAGCCTCCAGTCAGACCGGACCCTCCACACTTTCTGTCTGTTAGTGGAAGGCAGCCCCTGATTGGTTCATGTAATCGTCAATCTAGCCTCCAGTCAGACCGGACCCTCTCCACTTTCTGTCTGTTAGTGGAAGGCAGCCCCTGATTGGTTTGACTGGGCTCGTACCCACGGAGATTGGATGATACGTCCAGACTGCAAATGTGAAGCTTGCAAAATCAGGCTGGTCTTACCATGTTAATTGAATGCTGGTTCAAGCTATAAAGTTAATGTCGATAGTTAGCCTGCTGCTATCGGTGTATGAATCTGTGTGTGAATGGTAACGTGTAAATGGGAACCGGTCTCCCTTTGAAAAAGAGTCTCTGGTCTCAATGGGATTTACCTGTATAAATAAAAGGTTTAAAAGGAATTAATAGGTAAGAGATCAAAGTGATTTACAAAGGCTAAGCAGTGATTAAAAAGTTACATGGAGATCGCAGGAGAAAACTGAGCAGACAATGAATCTATTATCTAAAATAAAATAAAAAAATCTTCATCTTTTTAAAATTTGAATTTAAAGGTGCAGTGTGTAATATGACATCATCAAGAAAGTTCTACAAAGTTCTAGAATGCAACGCTCCCTGGGTAACCCCACCCCTTTTTTAAACAATGCACCTGATGACATTCCAACTATGACACTTTCAAGATGGCGGCACTAGGCCTTGGTCCAAAATATGCAGCAATATGGACATATATGAGACCCTTTCTAAGGGAAAAAAATAAAATAAAAATAAACAAATTCAGCTATTATGCACTAAATTAAATGTACTTATGGATATTATAATTACTTTCTGCAAAATCTGCTAGGAAATAAAACCCAAAATTCTACACACTGCAGGTTTAAAGTCCCTATTTTTTGGGACATTTTCGACCTAACCCACCCCTTTCCCCCATTACCACTCAACCATGCAATACAATCAACATATATGTGATACTAGCATTGAAAGCTATCCCGTGTCTCATGGACTTGACTTCGTTAGGTAACTTTTTTTATAGGTAAATACAGGATTAGACTTTAATTGCCACTGGAAACTTAAAGCCTCAGATTACACAGAGCTGTAGTGAGGATAGTTGGATGAGTAGGCCAAATGTTTTCAGTGTATTGTGTGAAATGTTATACTGATTAGTCTGTGTCTTCTGCCCCCCCCCCCCGCCCCCCCCCCCACACACACACACACACACAAACAAACACAAACACACACACACACACACACGCATACAAACACACACACACACACACAACACACACACACACACACACACACACACACACACACACACACACACACACACACACACACACACACTCACAGGCCATCTTCAAGCTGATCCCCGCAGAGGACGTAGCCAAACTGCCTGAAGTGGAAAACACAGCTGAGAAGAGAGCCGAGATTCTCTGGAAGTTCTTTGAAAAGGGCGATAATGGTGAGATATATTACAGCTGTCTGTCTGTCTGTCTGTCTGTCTGTCTGCCTACCTGTGTGAATACATGTTGGCCTTACCTGTCTGTCTGTCTGTCTGTCTGTCTGTCTGTCTGTCTGTCTGTCTGTCTGTCTGTCTGTCTGTCTGTCTGTCTGCCTGTCTGTCCGTCCCTCTGTCTCCCTGTCTGTCTGTCTGTCTCTCTGCACTATATTAACCCTGAAATCAACTCCATTATTGTCTGTCCTTCTCTCCCTTCCAGACAGAGTGGCAGAAGGTGAATTTATCAAAGGCGTTTTGGACAACAAAGAAGCAATCCGTCTCATTCAGTACGATCCCGCTGAACCTGCAAAGTAAAGTCTGCTGAGCCTCCACTGTGTGTATATATATCTCTCTCTCCACTCCTGTCTGTCTGTCTGTCTGTCTGTCTGTTTAACTTTACCTGTCTGTCTGCTAATGTCATCACACCTACGCAACATAGCAACATGTCACGATAAAGGGAAAACAGTGGTACAGAATCTCCTCCATGCTTTTAGAACATTTTTTTTTTTACCAATGAATGTGTGTGCTTTATCATACTCTATATATCTATATATACAAACATACATATACACATATAATAAATGTTTAAGATAAAAACTGGAAAATGGACGTGAAAGGTTTTTACCTGTGATGACAAAGGCAACTGAATTCAAATATTCGGGACCTTAACCTACTTCACTGGTGGAAATATGAAGGTGTATTGAACTCTGGGATCCTATGTAGTATAAATGTGCAAAACATTTTAGAAATCAGTTCATCCTAGCATGAGAAAAGGCAGAAAGAGTGTTTTATGGTCTCACTGTCTAACCCTACATTATCCCATGTGGTCAGGATTAACAGGACAGCTGGGCCAAGGGAAGACTGAGGAAAGACTGAGGGAAGAAAAACCTCATTCATTATATTATAATAGCGATTTCATAATGATAGAACGCCGGTTCCGTATGGGTGAAGTATTCTTTTAACAGAATTTCTTAGTTGACTCTTACCTTGAGGCAGAGGTGTAGCCAGTAAGGGGCCTAGGCGGGACTCCGCTCCCCTGGACAAGTTCCATCAAAAAATCACCACAGCATGGGTGAAACAGCGCTCTTTAAAGGTGCTCTGAGGAACTTTTAATATTTCTGAAACAGTCTCAATTTTCCTCTCATGATCATAAATTACATGTCACAGCAAATGAGACCATCAGTGCAAAGAATGCTATTTGTATATAGTTTTTCCTTAATGCCTTTGTCATGGGTTATACGCTCACCCAGGAACAACAGCTGGCGTAGTAAAAACACTACCGCTTTCGTCCAAAGGGGGCGCTAGAATTAACAAAGACTTAACATTCATCGAAACAATGTTTTATAGTCATGTTAAACGATACCAAAGTTTCAAATAATGACCAACATGCATTTAGACATATTCCCTGCTTACTGTTTAAAGGCCTACTTCACCAGTTGGAATATGAAGGTGTATTGAACTCTGAGATCCTATTTAGTATAAATATGCAAAAAATAAATAAATCGGATCATCTTAGCCTGAGAAAAGGCAGAAAGAGTGTTTTATGGTCTCACTGTCTAACCCTACATTTTCCTTCTTGTGACATCACAGTAAGGGTTAGGATTAACAGGACAGCTGGGCCAAGGGAAGACTGAGGAAAGACTGAGGGAAGAAAAACCTCATTCATTCTATTATAATAGTGATTTTATAATGATAGAACGCTGGTTCCGTTTGGGTGAAGTATTCCTTTAAGCACGGTGGCCTATGTATGGATCAACTGGGCTGGCCTCTACAGTGAGGTTACAATACATTAAGCACTTAACAGTATTTCTGAATTTGTACCTGGACCATTGTTGATGTCTAATGGTGTGTGTCTTAAGGCCTTTGCACACCGGGCGTGTTTTATTCGTGCGATTAATCCGTTAATTAACAGACGTATACAGAGTCAATAAAAGCTTCTACACCAGCGCCGTCATTTCGCACCGCGGATTTGCGTTTGTTATTTTTCGAACTGAGTTTGATTTTTCTGGGACGTCGCTTCTTAAAGTGAGACGCGACAAAATTCACATTTCAAAACATTCGCTTTTACGTTGCGTTTATTCGCGTCGCGTCCGGTGTGCAAAGGCCTTCACAGTGTTGAAATCATCTCTGTGGCACGATCCTGCATGTTTGATATCCTGGTAAAATGATGCAAATTGGAGAAAACGTTTGTTCATGTTCAACAACATCAGTACTAAGTGTTGGTCCTGGATTCCCCTTTGCAATAAATCAAAACCATGAATTGTAATAGAAATGAAGGTGCCAGATGTCTTTTTTTATCATCGACTCTCTTATTTCATCATAACATAACCTTGATCTTGCCTCTTGCTTTTATATCCGTCACATCCCCGTTTGTTTTCACATGGAGGCTCCGTTGATGTGACGTCACTTCAGGTGCTATGGGTCAGAATCACCGTTACTGTTTTCAACACTAAAAATCTCGTCCGGATGTAGCAGGACATCCGGGCGGGTATTTCTAACCATCCTAAATCTTTTTCTAGCATACTAAATAGTAGATAGTAATAGTATGGGGATTGGACGCAGCCATGATTACCTCAGGAACACGTGATGCACGAGGCTCAACTTACATAAAACTGTTGTACAATCATGTCGTATAAACATCTTCATTACATTTCTAATTACTTTCTGCATACTGCTCAGTGACCCAACAACCCCTGTGATCTCTCTCTCTCATCTATCTCTCTCCTCTCTCTCCCTGTCCCTCCTTCCCCTCTCTCTCTCCTCCACTTCCCTCTCTCTCCTTCATCCCCTCCCTCCCCTCCCTCCACCCTCTCTCTCTCCCTCCCTCCCCCTCTCTCTCTATATATCATCTCTCTCCCCTCTCTCTCTCTCCCTCCCTCCCCCTCTCTCTTATATCTCTCTCTCCCCTTATCCCTCTCTCTCCCTCCCCCCTCTCTCTCTCCCTCCCTCCCTCCTCCCCCTCTCTCTCCCTACTCCCTCCCTCACCCCCTCTCTCTCTCTCCCTTCCTCTCTCTTTCCCTCTCCCTCTCTCTCTCCTTCCCCCTCTTCTCTCTCTCCTCCCTCCCCTCTCTCTCCCTCCTCCCCTCTCTCACCCTCCCCTCCCCTCTCTCCCTCCCCTCTCTCTCTCTCCTCCCCCTCTCTCTCATTCCCCCTCTCTCTCCTGTCTCTCTCTATCCCTCCCTCCCCATCTCTCTCCTCTCCCCCTCTCTCCTCCCTCTCTCTCTCCCTCCCTCCCCCTCTCCCCCCTCCCTCTCTCCCTCCCCCTCTCTCCCTCTCTCCTTCCCCCTCCCTCCTTCTCTCTCTCCTCCCCCTCTCTCTCTCCCCCTCCTCTCTCTCCTTCCCCCTCCTCTCTTCTCTCTCTCCCTCTTTCATTCCCTGACTGACTGGGCAGATTATAGACGTAATCTTCTCTCCAGTGTTTGAAAAGCGCGGCCTTAAAGTCTAAATCTATTCGGTTGAAGTAATCTTTCTTTCTTTCTTTCTTTCTTTCTTTCTTTCTTTCTTCTTTATTCTATCCTTAGTAGATTAAC